>NC_042974.1:24640586-24964753 GCF_901001165.1 Salmo trutta
GAGCGATGAGACTGAAAACTGTACAGTCATTCCACCTGAGGTTTTAAACTTTGCAGTTTATTTTTCCGGTGTGTTTAATTTGAACATCAAACTCTCCCAATTTGGAGTTTTTGTGTTAAATGTACCAAGGCAATGGGCTGGGCAGTGATGTGGAAACTAACTGTGGGAAACTGTCAGGGAAACCGTAGACTGGTAGCATAATTTTTTTATGAGTAAATTAATACAAAGATTTTAGAAATAGTGTATTTATAGCTTGATGATAAATCTGCTCATACAAAAATAATTACGGAACCTAGGGCTTGTTTCACAGACTCTTTAGGATTTTTGGCCTAATTCTGGTATGGTTAATTAAATCAATAAATTAAATTAAGAATGTAATTTCATGAAGCGTTGCCATAATCCAAGATTTACATAAGCCATGTCTATGAAATCAAATCATCAGCTTGATATGAAGTGCAACTCGGTCCAAGTGCAGGCTTAATCCGGATCTGTGGACCTGACCCTTTATTGGCACCCCTCACATCTGATGAGTCAAAAGTACTGGAACATTTGACCTAAGGCTCTAGTCTAATTTGCTACTATCAGTGTCTCTTCACACTGTGAGCCTACTACAGTGAGTCATTCTTCCCCTTGTTTATTGCACATCTAGACCTTCAATGAGCCCTGCCTAGGCACTTCACGTGGCTTTACCTAAATTTTGTGTATTTTTTTTACATCAAAGAACAATTGAGGGAGAAAGGTGCTTATTCGTTTCTCATAAGTTGCTTAGACAGCTGGTTTGCCTGCGAACATCATTCATTTGGAGCTGTGATCGGTATAGTTGGTTCCCAAACCACTAGCTCCCAATTTTTCTCCCTTTTTTCTTTCTCACTTCCACATATTTTATCTTTCCACTTTGTGTGCTTTGCCCACAACATTTTCCTCTTGTTTGTCCTCTGTCACTCTCTCATTCCTACATTTCTACTACAAACAAGACTTAGGCGTTTAGCTAAGTGTAGCTGATCCTTTTCCCCCTCACATCAACATGCACCCTGGCATCGCCTGGCACTGCCAGAGGCATAAGAACAGTCAAACTGGCATGCGTCAGGCATGGTGCTTCATCGCCATCACTTGGCTAAGACACCCTTTGAGAACACTTCACTGACAAACACCGTTGAACACGGAAAGGAAGAGCCACACTACAAAACCATCTAAATAAATCAAAAATCACCTGCCCTACAGACCAACATGAAACCACTTTATTCACCTTGAATGTGTAACACAAACCAACCTTTTCCATTAGACCATGGTATAATAAAGTAATACATATGTCACGCCCTGATCTGTTTCACCTGTCCTTGTGATTGTCTCCACCCCCTTCAGGTGTCGCTTATTTTTCCCGGTGTATTTATCCCTGTGTTTCCTGTCTCTCTGTGCCACTTCGTCTTGTATGTTTAGTCAAGTCAACCAGCGTGTTCTTCCCGTACTCCTTTTGCTATTCTCTTTTTGATAGTCCTCCCTGTTTTGACCCCTGCCTGACTCTGGACTACTTTCCCGCCTGCCTGATCATCCTGCCTGCCCTGACCCTGATTCTGCCTGCCCTTCGGTAGCTTTTAGACTCTGAACTGGTTTTGACCCTTTTGCCTGTCCATGATCATTCTCTTGCCTTCCCCTATTGGATTAATAAATATTGTAAGACTCCAACCATCTGCCTCCTGTGTCTGCATCTGGGTCTCGCCTTGTGTCATAATAACATACACATTTGAGAGGAGACATATCACAAACTGTTTGCTTTATACAGGATAACATAGGTCATTCTATGGAGATGCATGTGTAACACTTGCCGACTAGGGTTACCTAAAATGTCTCAAATACTAGACTACGCCAGTTCCTGTTTAATGAGGGGATACACCTCAACCAGTACATGAGACACAGGTTCGTGGCAGGTCACCTTAGATTTGTGTCATGAACAATGCAATGGACTTACAATAAACGTCTTACAGTTACAGGTTTGAAACCAACTGGCAATCTTTTTTCAAGCCATTTTCACATCAATCAATACATACCCAGATGGGTTAACTACTCAGACTATAGGAAATACCTAGGACTTCAAATCATGTACTGTCACTTTAAGAGCATTCAATTATGTTGCATATCCTAATCATGACAAATCTACTTGGGAAAGCCATCATCACAACGAGCACGGGGAGTGGCACTTGGAGCAAGAACTACAGAAGGGGGGATGCCAGTATGAGCTAGCTCCAACCAGAGCTCCGCAGTTCAGACCTTTGAAGTTTGGACTAAGAACTTGCATCTTGTACTCCAGCTCCCTGCACTGCCCTAACAGATGGTGCTTGACCTAAAACACAGGTGCACCACAGGGGGCATGAGGGCATGATCTGCAATGAAAGAGACCGTTTAGGGCACGTGTCAAACTCATTCCACGGAGGGCCTAGTGTCTGTGGGTTTTCGTTGTTCCCTTGGACTTGATTGAAATAAGGTCCCTGATTAGTAAGGAACTCCCCTCACCTGGCTGTCTAGGTTTGAATTGAAATAAAAAACCAAAAACCAGCAGACACTAGGCCCTCCATGAAATGAGTTTTACACTCCTGGTTTCGGGATGCTTCAATCATAGGAAAAGTAATGAAATACCAATTTTGTTGTTTTGACAAGTTCCTGAGAATGCTGAGAATGTTCCAAAGCCAACTGGGGACATTTTGTTAGTCCCCACAAGGTCAAATGCTACTTATAGTGGATTTACGGTTAAGGTAGAATTAGTGTTAGGGTTAGAATTAGGTTTAGTGTTAGGTTTTGGGGTTAAGGTTAGGGAAAATATGATTTTGAATGGTTATAAATTGTGTCCCCACAAGGTTAGTTAAACAAGACTGTGTGTGTGTACATCCAATCAATCAGAATAAACCACAAATTACAACACAGTCAAAACAAAACTACATTGCTTATTGGAAACACAGGCACAAACACAAAGCAAAATGCAGTGCTATCTGGCCTTAAATCGACAGTACACTGTGGCTTACTATTTGACCATGGTTACTGATCAAAACCTTAGAAAAACCTTGACAAAGTACAGGCTCAGTGAGCACAGCCTTGCCATTGAGAAGGGTAGACACAGGAAAACCTGGCTCCCTGTAGAGGAAAGGCTGTGCAACCACTGCACAACAGCAGAACCAGAGACGAAGCTGCATTTCCTGAAAAAATGTGAAAAATATAAAACAATTAGAGAGTGTCATTTCCCCAAATTTGAAACCCTTATTCAAGGTTTCTGATGAGAGTAGGCTACCCGTCCTGTTGGGGGAGGAAGCAGAGAGCTGTGGGTTGGCAGCGCACTACATTGCTGCCTGCCATAAGATGAGGGACAGTGTCTGACAGACCAATCAACCTGCACATGTACTCTACTGTATGCTTATTGTTATTGTTCAATGTATGGTTATTTTGACCCTTGGTTATTGTTGTTACTGTTGTTCCATTTACATTTTTTTTTTTTTCATATTGTAAATATCCAAAATAAGTTTTGGCAATATGTCATGCCAATAAAACAAATTGAATTGAAAATTGAGAGCGAGAGAGAGAGAGAGAGAGAGAGAGAGAGAGAGAGACTGACTGATTGACTGACTGACTGACTGACTGACTGGAGGCTGAGACAGTGGGGAGGTCGGGGGACACTGTGGCCCTGTCTGACGATACCCCCGGACAGGGCCAACCAGGCAGGATGTAACACCACCCACTTTGCCAAAGCAGAGCCCCCCAACTTACTACCCTGATACAAGGCTGAGTATAGACCATGAAGCCCGAGTAGGGGCGCAAAACCAGACAGGAAGATCACGTCAGTGACTCAACTCACTCAAGTCGAGTATACCGAGAAAAAAAGCCTGGCACGACGTGACGCACCCCTCCTAGGGATGGCATGGAAGAGCCCTAGTAAGCCAGTGACTCAGCCCCCATAATAGGTTCAGAGGCAGAGAATCCCAGTGGAGAAACAGCAAAGGCGGTTAGTCACTCCAGTGCCTTGCCATTCACCTTCGCACCCCTGTGCCAGACTACACTCAATCATAGCATCAACTGAAGAGATGAGTCTTCAGTAAAGACTTAAAGGTCGAGACCCAGTCTGTGTCTCTCACATGGATAGGCAGACCATTCCGTAAAAATGGAGTCTATAGGAGAAAGCCCTTCCTCCAGCTGTTTGCTTAGAAATTCTAGGGACATTGTGACCGTAGCGTACGTGTCGTGTTGGTATGTACGGCAGGACCAAATTGGAGAAATAGAGTAGAGCATTGCAGTAGTCTAATCTGGAAGTGACAAAAGCATGGATGAGTTTTTTTGCATCATTTTCGGACAAAAGGTTTCAGATTTTTTGCAATGTTACAAAGATGGAAAAAAGCTGCCTTTGAAATATTCTTGATATGTTCGTCAAAAGAGAAATCAGGGTCCAGAGTAACGCTGAGGTCCTTCACAGTTTTATTTGAGACAGCTGTACAACCATAAAGCTTAATTGTCAGATGAAACAGGTGATCTCTTTGTTTCTTGGAACCTAGAACTAGTTATAAAAGTAAAACATTCACTTCTTCATGTCTGAAACACAGGATTCCAGGTTAGGCAATAGTAATGTTTTATCAGAACCATTTCTATTGCTCTCACATTTTGTTGCGGCAATATGTTCTAAGACATTACAAGTACATTGTGTTATTAGATTACCTGGGCCATTCCTACAATGCGATGCCTTTTGGACATCATACCTTTTGGGGAAAAAAGTACATATATAAAGTACCAGTCAAAAGTTTGGACACCCTGTTAGATTTATGCAGCAAACAGTTTGGATAATCCACCTAAAAAATATGAAGTGCCTGAGCTTGACCAATATGTTTTTCTGAAAGTCATACTATTTATATATATATAGTACCAGTAAAAAGTTTGGACACCACCCAAAGGACATCCAGCTAACTTGACACAACTGTGGGAAGCATTGGAGTCAACATCAGCCAGCATTCCTGTGAAACACTTTCAACACCTTGTAGAGTCCATACCCCGACAAATTGAGGCTGTTCTGAGGGAAAAGGGGGGAGGTGCAACTCAACATTAGGAAGGTTTTCTAATATTTTGTACACTCAGTGTATATACAAATATATACAGCTCTGGAAAACATTAAGAGGCCACTGCAAAATTATCAGTTTCTCTGGTTTTACTATTTATAGGTATGTGTTTGGGTAAAATTAACATTTTTTTATACTATAAACTACTGACAACATTTCTACCAAATTCCAAATAAAAATATTATCATATAGAGCATTTATTTGCAGAAAATGACAACTGGTCCAAATAGCAAAAAATATGCAGTGCTGTCAGACCTCGAATAATGCAAAGAAAATAAGTTAATGTTAATTTTTAAACAACACAATACTAATGTTTTAACTTAGGAAGAGTTCAGAAATCAATATATGGTGGAATATCTCTGATTTTCAATCACAGCTTTTCATACTAATTAAAAGTTTGGACACACCTACTCATTCAAAGGTTTTTCTTTATTTTTACTATTTTCTGCAATGTAGAATAATAGTGAAGACATCAAAATTATGAAATAATAACTATGTTGTAACCAAAAAAGTGTTGAAACAAATCAAAATATATTTTATATTTGAGATTGTTCAAAGTAGCCACCCTTTGCCTTGATGACAGCTTTGCACACTCCTGGCATTCTCTCAACCAGCTTAATGAGGTAGTCACCTGGAATGCATTTCAATTAACAGGTGTGCCTTGTTAAAAGTGAATTTGTGGAATTCCTTTCCTTCTAAATGTGTTTGAGCCAATCAGTTGTGTTGAGACAAGGTAGGGGTGGTATACAGAAGATTTGGTAAAAGATCAAGTCCAAATTATGGAAAGAACAGCTCAAATAAGGAAAGAGAAACAACAGTCCATCATTACTTTAAGATATGAAGGTCAGTCAATCTGGAAAATGTAAAGAACTTTGAAAGTTTCTTCAAGTGCAGATGCAAAAATCATCAAATCAAATCAAAGTTCATTTGTCACGTGCGCCGAATACAACAGGTGTAGACCTTACAGTGAAATGCTTTCTTACAGGCTCTAACCAATAGTGCAAAAAAGGTATTAGGTGAACAATAGGTAAGTAAAGCAATATTAACAACAGTAAAAAGACAGTGAAAAATCACAGTAGCGAGGCTATATACAGTAGCGAGGCTATAAAAGTGCGAGGCTACATACAGACACCGGTTAGTCGGGCTGATTGAGGTAGTATGTACATGTAGATATGGTTAAAGTGACTATGCATATATGATGAACAGAGAGTAGCAGTAGCGTAAAAGAGGGGTTGGCGGGTGGTGGGTGGCGGGACAAAATGCAGATAGCCCGGTTAGTCAATGTGCGGGGGCACTGGTTGGTCGGGCCAATTGAGGTAGTATGTACATGAATGTATAGTTAAAGTGACTATGCATATATGATAAACAGAGAGTAGCAGCAGTGTAAAAGAGTGGTTGGGGGGGCACACAATGAAAATAGTCCAGGTAGCCATTTGATTACCTGTTCAGGAGTCTTATGGCTTGGGGGTAAAAACTGTTGGTCCTAGACTTGGCACTCCGGTAACGCTTGCCATTCGGTAGTAGAGAGAACAGTCTATGACTGGGGTGGCTGGGGTCTTTGACAATTTTTAGGGCCTTCCTCTGACCCCACCTGGTGTAGAGGTCCTGGATGGCAGGCAGCTTAGCCCCAGTGATGTACTGGGCAGTACGCACTACCCTCTGTAGTGCCTTGCGGTCGGAGGCCGAGCAATTGCCGTACCAGGCAGGGATGCAACCAGTCAGGATGCTCTCGATATGCCTCAATGTTCAATGGAGAACATGTGAAGGGGGCCTTTTTTATGTTAACATTTTAATTAAGTATGTGGCTAATGAGGCCATGGAAATATGAAATATTTGTGTGTGTGTGGACCTGTTTAACTATACTTGTAGGGACCAGAAGTTGTTATTCTGGCACCACCCGGCCAGGCCTCTGAAAGCGCTATGATAAAACTGTCTCTCATGAGGACTGCAACAGGAAAGGTAGACCCATACTTACCTCTGCTGCAGAGGATACGTTCATTAGAGTTACCAACCTCAGAAATTGCAGTGTGGAGTGCAATAAAGATTGCATCATCTGTGGATCTGTTGGGGCAGTATGCAAATTGGAGTGGGTCTAGGGTTTCTGGGATAATGGTGTTGATGTGAGCCATTACCAGCCTTTCAAAGCACTTCATGGCTACAGACGTGAGTGCTACGGGTTGGTAGTCATTTAGGCAGGTTACCTTGGTGTTCTTGGGCACAGGGACAATGGTGGTCTGCTTGAAACATGTTGGTATTACAGACTCGGTCAGGGACAGGTTGAAAATGTCAATGAAGACCCTCGCCAGTTGGTCAGCACATGCTCGGAGAACACATCCTGGTAATCCGTCTGGCCCTGCGGCCTTGTGAATGTTGACCTGTTTAAAGGTCTTCCTCACATTGGCTACAGAAAGCGTGATCACACAGTCATCCGTCTGGTAGGCTCATGTCACTGGGCAGCTCTCGGCTGTGCTTCCCTTTGTAGTCCGTAATGATTTGCAAGCTCTGCCACATCCAACGAGCATCAGAGCCGGTGTAGTACGATTTAATCTTAGTCCTGTATTGACGCTTTGCCTGTTGGACGGTTCGTCGGAGGGCATAGCGGGATTTCTTATAAGCTTCCGGGTTAGAGTCCCGCTCCTTGAAAATGGCAGCTCTAACCTTTAGTTCAGTGCAGATGTTGCATGTAATCCATGGCTTCTGGTTGAGGTATGTACGTACGGTCACTGTGGGGACGACATCCTCGATGCACTGATTGATGAAGCCAGTGACAGATGTGGTGTACTCCTCAATGCCATCAGAAGAATCCCCCTTTGGCCAGAGTGCATAAACAGCCTTGGTGACGAAATCAACCTTTAGACCAGGAAACGTGAGGCGAGAGCTACATGTTTTTAAATGGTTGAAACTCTGAACCTTAACACAAGGTGAAGAAATAAACTCACCTTCCTTTAGACCAGAGAGACGAAGAGCTGCAGCTCATGTCCATCGTGGTCCGTATCCTGAATGCCAACACGAGGAGGAAGAGGAGAAGAAAACCTCCCTCTCAGACAATCACAGGTACAGCTAAGTAGCTGTTTTGAGGAAACATAACCTATTCCTTCACACATCAATAATCTGTGAAAATAATCCAAACACACATTGTCACACAAGGTCAAGCATACAGAAAAATCACCCTATTCTCAGCAAACAGGGGTCTCTAGTTCTCTCACATTCTTAGAAGACTGCAGGGGGATGTGGATTAGGTTGTATAAGGCCTTGTGTTATTGATGCAGAAAAAATATTGGTCCCAAATAGTGTCTCTGCGGACAACATTAACAAACAAACAAAAAATGAATTCAACTGACACAAAGTATAGCTGTATCACCATTGTTAAAGGTCCATTGCAGCCTTTTTAATCTCAACATCTAATAATTTCTGGTTAACAATTAGGTACCTAACTGTGATTGCTTTCAATTAAAATTGTCAAAAATAAACTGAAATTGCTTCTTAGCAAAGAGTAATTTCTCAGGCAAGAATTTAGCAAGGACTGTCTGGAAGTAGTCTATGTGTGGAGGAGAAAGCTGAAAATTACCTGTTATTGGCAGAGAGGTTTGGAACTCTTATCGGTCTATTAACTAATTTATTGCATGGTGATGTCACCATGGAAGGCCAGAACTCCATCCCACCAAAACAGGCTGAAATTTCAGGAGGTATTTTTTTAACAGCTCCCACCAAAACAGGCCTAAACTAAAAGGGCATTATCATCATTTTTACAGTATTATTCCAACCTTATAGAGTGGAAATATACTGTATATAAAACACAGGAAAATCTCGTTTTTGACTGCACTGGGCCTCAGCAGAGAAATAGCAACTGATACGCATATTGTATGTGTACTGTATTCCCCATGCACTCACACATAGAGTATATACAACTGTACTGTATTTATCCCTCTTGGGTAATATGTATAGTACATCTGCGTGAATATTAGACAAATATACAGTAAACATCAGAGTCCATTTGAGATCAGTCATACAGTTGCCACATACTGCACAGCATGAACAATTCCCATTTACTAAAATCTCTAACTCAAGAAAAGTAAACTCTCTCTGCACAGCATGTGTTTTTGCACAGCATCCTCCCTGGATCTCTGCCCTAAACACAGTAGCTACAGTGTTGTTTCCAGTGTCCACCACTCCTTTCTCTTGGGTGCTGTCGTTTGGGTTTCAGGATCATGCTAATAGATTAGGTAACAGGGATGTACACCATGTCTGAAGCAGGTCTGTCAGATCACTCAGTAATGTGAATGACTACAAAACCCTGTCAAGCGAGTGAGCCCCATTGAGTTATCTCTCAGAACAAACTCTGCCTCAGGGCACATTAGCTGTTTTTCTGCTGTGCTACCGAGAGTAAACTTGCCCTTTCGTCCTTTTAAAGGATATCACTAATGCAAGTGAAATCCTCCCCTCCCTGGTTTCGGGTTTGAGTAACGGCTTATATCTGAAGATGGTGACAGTTTGTGAATAATCTCCCTTCACATGCAGAGATAAACTACATGACGAACATCTCATTCCAAAAATCATGGGCATTAATATGGAGTTGGTCCCCACTTTGCTGCTACAACAGCCTCCACTCTTTTGGTGATCAATAAGACATTTCTAAAACTGACAAAGTGTAGGAAGATTGATGGTGGGCAGTGGAGTGTTCCTCTGCCCCTATTACAAGTATAGATGGTACAAGAAAAATTGAATCTGTGGAAACCTAGACGTTTGCCCAGTTCAATGTCTAGTTTAGATTTTTGGTTGACTTGTTTAACTAACGTCAATTCAATGAAAAATCTGCAAAAAATGTCACAGTGTTATTGGGTGAAAAAAACTAACAATTATTTTACATTGATGAATATCTTCTACTCCATGTTGATTCAACGTCATCACATTGAATTTTGTTGTTGAAATGACATGGAAACAACGTTGATTCAACCAGTTTTTGCTTAGTGAGAGTTGAAGTTCAGACAATGCGACACTGCATAATTTCTCTCTGTGCATCCCAATTGTTCAGGCTTCTGTGATGTTATATGTTGATCATGGAATATGCCCAGCTTTTTAGTGAGCCTTTAATTACAGTTTATTTCTGTTGCTCAAAGTGAAGGTTAAACAGTATCAGTCTAATTTGGAGGCCATTTTGGGAGATAGTCGGTGTGATGTTCAGGTGGCGCTACTACCAGTGCTGAACATATTCATATAGCTTCAGAGCCCGGCCTAATTAAAGGGAAAGGGAAAGGGGGATACCTAGTCAGTTGTACAACTGAATGCATTCAACTGAAATGTGTCTTTCGCATTTAACCCAACCCCTCTGAATCGGAGAGGTGCGGGTCTGCTTTAATCGACATCCACGTCTTCGGCGCCCAGGGAACAGTGAGTTAACTGCCTTGTTCAGGCGCAGAAATCCACAAAGGCGACTTTGAGCAAGTCGCTTGAAGGGAAACTTAAGTTCATGGTGAAGAGACTCGACTTTTTGGCTCCAAAACACCACAAATTGACACTTCAAAAGTTCAAAGAGCAACCAACAGTACTTTTACACCCAATTACATGATTCTCCTCACTTTCATTTCTTAAGTGGATCAAGGAGGCAGGAAATGAGAAATGAACAAAATATCAAATTAAGTTTCACTGAAAACAGTCCTGGCATTGTTCTTCCCTCTGATGATTAATGGATGTCCTGAGTCGACAGGGGAAATTAGCAATACATCACCCAGATAGACAGCTGTCAGCACCAACAGCGAGATGAGACAGATTGAGAGGAAAGATAAAAGACTCAGCGAGTCTTTTGATAACGCAACATGAGCAAGTGTGGTATTGAGTTCAACAACGTCATGCCTCTCCGTAAAAGCAATCTACTGTGTGCGGTGTCTAATTGTAAAAACCATGGCACTGAGCTGACTTACGCCCTATTCGTTGCGTTCATATTTATCTGACCGAATACAGTGTGATAGAATCAATCAGAAAGTCTCATCGTCTGACAACTGTGCAATACGGGTTCCACAGGGATTGGTTTTACATCTTTTACTCTTTAGTTTACGTATAAATTGCCTTCCACATGTGTGTCATGATGTTGATATCAAAATGCATGCAGATGATTCTGTTACAAGTCAAATGCAGAATAAGAACTTGCATCTCTATTCTCAGTCCTGGTACAGATATCAGATCTTAATGTGACCAGTTTCTCAAACAGGAAAATAATCCTGCAGTAAAAGGAAATCTAAATTATTGTGTGGATTATAATTAATGGACATTTTTGTTAGGGTTGCTACATTTTTAGTTAGGGTAAATCAAGTCTGATCAAATTAAGATCCTACATCTGTATGTGTAGGCCTGCTATGCATCTTAATGTCCGTAAGTGGGAACCTGTATGGCTCAACTCTGTATGAGAAACCAAAATACATGACATGGCATACACGACAAATGTATGTGGACACCTGCTCATCAAACATCTCATTCCAAAATCATAGGCATTATTATGGAGTTGGTCCCCCTTTGCTGCTATAACAGCCTCCACTCTTCTGGAAAGGCTTTCCACTAGATGTTGGAACATTGCTGTGGGGACTTGCTTCCATTCAGCCACGAGCATTAGTGAGGTTGGGAACTGATGTTGGGCAGTTAGGCCTGGCTCGCAGTCGGCGTTCCAATTCATCCGGAAGGTGTATGATGGGGTTGAGGTCAGAGCTCTGTGCAGGCCAGTTAAGTTCTTCCACACCGATCTCGACAAACCATTTCTGTATGGACCTCGCGTCTAGAATGTCATTGTATACTGTAGCGTTAAGATTTCCCTTCACTGGAACTAAGGGGCCTAGTCCGAACCATGAAAAACAACCCCAGACTATTATTAATCCTGCACCACACTTTACAGTTTGCACTATGCATTGGAGCAGGTAGCGATCTGCCAAACCCAGATTCGTCCGTCAGACTGCCAGATGGTGAAGCGTGCTTCATTACTCCAGAGAACGCGTTTCCACTGCTCCAGAGTCCAATGACGGTGAGCTTTACACAACTCCAGCCTACGCTTGGCATTGCGCACGACGATCTTAGGCTGCTCAGATGATTGTGCGGCTGCTCAGCCATGGAAACCCATTTCATGAAGCTCCCAATGAACAGTTTTTGTGCTGACGTTGCTTCCAGAGGTAATTTGAAGCTCAGTAGTGAGTGTTGCAAACAATCTTTACGCACTACGCACTTCAGCAGTCCTGTTATGTGACTTGTGTGGCCTACCACTTCACGGCTTAGCCGCTGTTGCTCCTAGACATTTCCACTTCACAATAAAAGCACTTACAGTTGACAGGGGCAGCTCTAGCAGGGCAGAAATTTGAAGAACTGACTTGCTGGAAAAGTGGCATCCCATGACGGTGCAATGTTGAAAGTCACTGAGCTCTTCCCTAAGGACATTCCACTGACAATGTTTGTCTATGGACATTACATTGCTGTGTGCTCAATTTTATACACCTGTCAGCAACGGGTGTGGCTGAAATAGCAGAATCCACTAATTTGAATGGGTGTCCACATACTTTTGTATATATAGTATATATTCAAGTCTTCACCTTTCTAATCATTGCATTTACCAGATGCACTTATTCAGAGCAATTAGGGTTAAGTGTCTTGCTTAAGGACACACCTAGCCGATTCAGGTATTAGAACCATTAACCTTTCAGTTACTGGCCCAACGCACTTAAAAGTGGTGGGTTTACGGACATATTCAATCTCTCCCTATCCCAGTCTGCTGTCCCCAATTGCTTCAAGATGGCCACCATTTTTCCTGTATCCAAGAAGGCAAAGGTAACTGAACTGAATGACTACCGCCCTGCAGCCCTCACTTATGTCATCATGAAGTGCTTTGAGAGTCTAGTCAAGGATCATATCACCTCCACCTTACCTGTCACCCTAGACCCACTGCATACCACCCCAATAGGTCCACAGATGATGCAATCGCCAACACACTGCACACTGCCCTGTCCCATCTGGACAAGAGGAATACCTATGTAAGAATACTGTTCATTGACTACAGCTCAGAATTCAACACCATAGTACCCTCCAGGCTCATCATTAAGCTTGAGGTCCTGGGTCTCAACAACTCCCTGTGCAATTGGGTCCTGGACTTCCTGACGGACCACCCCCAGGTGGTGAAGGTAGGGAACAACATCTCCACTTCACTGATCCTCAACACTGGGGCCCCACAAAGGTGCATGCTCAGCCCCCTCCTGTACTCCCTGTTCCCCCATGACTGCATGGCCATGCACACCTCCAACTCAATCATCAAGTTTGCAGACGACACAACATTAGTAGGCTTGATCCCTATAGGGAGGAGGTGAAGGCACTTGGAGTGTGGTGTCAGGAAAACAACCACTCACTCAATGTCAACAAAACAAAAGAGATGATCGTGGACTTCAAGAGCACCCCCCTATCCACATCGACGGGACAGCAGTGGAAAAGGTGTAAAGTTTTAAGTTCCTCAGTGTACACATCACGAATAAACTGAAATGATCCACCCACAATGTGGTGAAGAAGGTGCAACAGAGGAAGTGTGGTGAAGAAGGCGCAGCATTACTCATCCCATATGTATATACTGTATTTTATACCATCTATTGCATCTTGCCTATGCCGCTTGGTCATTGCTCATCCATATATTTATATGTATATATTCTTATTCCACCCCTTTACTTAGATTTGTGTATTAGCTAGTTGTTGTGGAATTGTTAGATTACTTGTTGAAATTGCTGCACTGTCGGAACTAGAAGCACAAGCATTTCGCTACACTCGCAATAACATCTGCTAACCATGTATATGTGACCAATAAAATTTGATTTGATTTGATATAGCAACTATGGCAATATTTGTGTTGACAAATGGCTGTCATATTTTTTGTTTTGGTTGAGAAAAGTATGTTGATATTGTACTTAGTCCCCTTGGACTTGTTTACAGTTTCAGTTGTAAACCAATTAATGGACCAGACAGTGAGTACTTTTAAATCTGCTCTGACTAACCACAGACCTGATAAATAGGTAAAACAATCTCACTAATGGTTAGAACAAATCCAGGCCAACACACAGACAAAGTTTTAGGAAGTTTTATCTGTTTCTTCTTCAAAATCTCGGTAGTACACAATCACAAACCAAAAATACAAAAAACAATCAGAAAACCAAACTCGGTCCCAGAGATAATGTCAATGCTGCTGGAGGATTGTCCAAGATGGCAGCCGCCACCACCTGTCGGACACTCATCTGCTGTTGATTCATTAGCTAGTTCGTCTGTAGGCAGTTTGGCAGTTGCTCCTCGACGTCCGTTGTCATTAAGCGTCTGTGGCACCCAGCCCATGATACGGTCCAGTGCAGGCCACAGTGGGGGGAGAGGAAAACATGCATAAGTAGGATGACATTCGGAACAGACGTATTCGACCACACTCAGACATGTTTGGTTCTCCTTTGGCTGCAAGATCATCGGCGGCTGGGTGTGAGAGAAGTGGTCCCAGTGATGGTTACCGTAGCAGTGGCGGCAGCGGAGGCAGCAGTTCGACGGTAGTCTAACTCCTCCAGCAGCAGCGCACCCTCATGAAAAAGTTATACCAAATTATTACTAATCACTACTACCCAAGATCTACAGTAGTTGTACTACGTCATTGCTGTTAAGATGTGTAGTAAACCAGTAGTGATTTATGGAGTAGTCTATGAGTGAGAAATTGGTACATTTCCCAGCTTTCCTACTCACATCACTACATAACTATCCCTTAATATCTATGGAGATTTTTGGTATCTACTACTTAAAACTTACACATACAGTTGAAGTCGGATGTTTACATACACTTAGTTTGTAGTCATTAAAACTCGTTTTTCAACCACTCCACAAATTTCTTGTTAACAAACTATAGTTTTGTCAAGTTGGTTAGGACATCTACTTTGTGCATGACACAATAATTTTTCGTACAATTGTTCACAGACAGATTATTTAACTTATAATTCACTGTATCACAATACCAGTGGTTCAGAAGACATACAATTATGGCATGGCTTTAGAAGCTTCTGATAGGCTAATTGACATCATTTGAGTCAATTGGAGGTGTACCTGTGGATGTATTTCAAGGCCTACCTTCCAACTCACTGCCTTTTTGCTTGACATCATGGGAAAATCATAAGAAATCAGCCAAGACCTCAGAAAAGATATTGTAGACCTCCACAAGTCTGGTTCATCCTTGGGAGTAATTTCCAAACGCCTGAAGATACCACGTTCATCTGTACAAACAATAGTATGCAAGTATATACACCATGGGACCATGCAGCCGTCATACCGCTCAGGAAGGAGACACGTTCTGTCTCCTAAAGATGAATGTACTTTGGTGTGAAAAGTGCAAATCAATCCCAGAACAACAGCAAAGGACCTGGTGAAGATGCTGGAGAAAACAGGTACAAAAGTATCAAATCATATCAAATCAAATAAAAATGTATTGGTCACATACACATGGTTACCAGATGTTAATGCGAGTGTAGCGAAATGCTTGTGCTTCTAGTTCCGACTGTGCAATAATATCTAACAAGTAATCTAACAATTTCACAACTACCTTATACACACAAGTGTAAAGGAATGATTAAGAATATGTACATATAAATATATGGATGAGCGATGGCCGAACGGCATAGGCAAGATGCAGTAGATGGTATAGAGTGCAGTATATACATATGAGATGAGTAATGTAGGGTATGTAAACATTATATAAAGTGGCATTGTTTAAGTGACTAGTGATACATTTATTAAATCCAATTCTTAATTATTAAAGTGGCTAGAGATTGAGTCTGTATGTTGGCAGCAGCCACTCAATGTTAGTGATGGCTGTTTAACAGTCTGATGGCCTTGAGATAGAATCTGTTTTTCAGTCTCTCGGTCCCCGCTTTGATGCACCTGTATTGACCTCGCCTTCTGGATGATAACGGGGTGAACAGGTAGTGGGTCGGGTGGTTGTTGTCCTTGAGGATCTTTTTGGCCTTCCTGTGACATCGGGTGGTGTAGGTGTCCTGGAGGGCAGGTAGTTTGCCCCCGGTGATGAGTTGTGCAGACCTCACTACCCTCTGGAGAGCCTTACGGTTGTGGGCGGAGTAGTTGCCGTACCAGGCGGTGATACAGCCCGACAGGATGCTCTCGATTGTGCATCTGTATAAATTTGTGAGTGTTTTTGGTGACAAGCCAAATTTCTTCAGCCTCCTGAGGTTGAAGAGGCGCTGTTGCGCCTTTTTCACCACGCTGTCTGTGTGGGTGGACCATTTCTGTTTGTCTGTGATGTGTACGCCGAGGAACTTAAAACTTTCCACCTTCTCCACTACTGTCCCGTCAATGTGGATAGGGGGGTGCTCCCTCTGCTGTTCCCTGAAGTCCACGATCATCTCCTTTGTTTTGTTGACGTTGAGTGTGAGGTTATTTTCCTGGCACCACACTCCGAGGGCCCTCACCTCCTCCCTGTAGGCCGTCTCATCGTTGTTGGTGATCAAGCCTACCACTGTAGTGTTGTCTGCAAACTTGATGATTGAGTTGGAGGCCATGGGTGAACAGGGAGTACAGGAGAGGGCTGAGAACGCACCCTTGTGGGGCCCCAGTGTTGAGGATCAGCGGTGTGAAGATGTTGTTTCCTACCCTCACCACCTGGGGGTGGCCCGTCAGAAAGTCCAGGACCCAGTTGCACAGGGCGGGGTCGAGACCCAGGGTCTCGAGCTTAGTGACGAGTTTGGAGGGTACTATGGTGTTGAATGCTGAGCTGTAATCGATGAACAGCATTCTTACATAGGTATTCCTCTTGTCCAGATGGGATAGGGCAGTGTGCAGTGTGATTGCGATTGCGTCGTCTGTGGACCTATTGGGGCGGTAAGCAAATTAGAGTGGGTCTTGGGTGTCAGGTAAGGTAGAGGTGATATGATCCTTGACTAGTCTCTAAACGCACTTCATGATGACGGAAGTGAGGGCTACAGGGCGATAGTCGTTTAGCTCAGTTACCTTAGCTTTCTTGGGAACAGGAACAATGGTGGCCCTCTTGAAGCATGTGGGAACAGCAGACTGGGATAGGGATTGATTGAATATGTCCGTAAACACACCAGCCAGCTGGTCTGCGTATGCTCTGAGTAAGCGGCTAGGGATGCCGTCTGGGCCAGCAGCCTTGTGAGGGTTAACACATTTAAATGTTTTACTCACGTTGGCTGCGGTGAAGGAGCAGGTTTTGGTAGCGGGCCGTGTCGGTGGCACTGTATTGTCCTCAAAGCGAGCAAAGAGGACATTTCATATATCCACTGTAAAATGAGTCCTATATCGACATAACCTGAAAGGCCGCTCAGCAAGGAAGAAGCCACTGCTCCAAAACTGCCATAAAAAAAGCCAGACTACGGTTTGCAACAGCACATGTGGACAAAGATTGTACATTTTGGAGAAATGTCCTCTGGTCTGATGAAACAAAAATAGAACTGTTTGGCCATAGGGGGAGGCTTGCAAGCCAAAGAACACCATCCCAACCGTGAAGCACGGGGGTGGCAGCATCATGTTTTCGGGGTACTTTGCTACAGGAGGGACTGGTGCACTTCACAAAATAGATGGCATCATGAGGGTGGAAATTTATTTGGATGTATTGAAGCAAAATCTCAAGACATCAGTCAGGAAGTTAAAGCTTGGTTGCAAATGAGTCTTCCAAATGGACAATGACCCCAAGCATACTTCCAAAGTTGTGGAAAAATGGCTTAAGGACAACAAAGTCAAGGTAGAGTGGCCATCACAAAGCCCTGACCTCAATCCTATATAAAATGTGTGGGCAGAACTGAAAAAGCGTGTGCACGCAAGGAGGCCTACAAACCTGACTCAGTTACACCAGCTTTGTCAGGAGGAATGGGCCAAAATTCACCCAACTTATTGTGGGACGCTTGTGGAAGGCTACCCGAAACGTTTGACCCAAGTTAAACAATTTAAAGGCAATGCTACCAAATACTAATTGAGTGTATGTAAACTTCTGACCCACTGGGAATGTGATGAAAGAAATAAAATCTGAAATAAATCATTCTGTCTATTATTATTCTAGACATTTCACGTTCTTAAAATAAAGTGGGGATCCTAACTGACCTAAGACAGGGAATTTTTACTAGGATTGTGAGGAATTGTGAAAAACTGAGTTTAAATGTATTTGGCTATGGTGTATGTAAACGTCCGACTTCATCTGTACCTACACTATTCCTACCTGTTCACTATTGAATTACGACACAATGCCAACACATTACTGCTGTACAGATGTAGGATCTTAATTTGATTTCTCTTTTGTTGCTGAGAATTTTTCTGCACAGCAGGAAATGCATACTTATAGTGTATTTTAGTTTTTAAAAGGCTTCTATAAAGTTTGTGTATCCACTTAGAAATTTCTGACTTGATTTGCCCAAAATAAAAAATTATCAACCCCTACAAAAATATCCATTAGTTATCCTGTTGCTCCAGGATTATTTTCTTTTCAAATTAAGATCCTACATCTGTATATCTACTCAATCCCTGTTGAATTACTACTGCCAGTGGCATCTGTGTGTGTAGTGTTGTGTCACTATTGATTTGCTCCTGATCCTTTTTCATTTCCTACATAAATCCTTTTGAATTACTATTGAAAAGATTTACTACTGTTTGCCTATTCAAAATCACAATTGACATATTCTTGTTTCACAACTCTATCACTACTGTAACGTAGACACTGGGAGTTGAAAAGCAGGTGTAGGTGGTGAGTTTAATAATATAATGAACATGGAATGATACAAGACAAGAGTAGCGTCTAGACATGTAAAACACATAGTCAATACTGCCTGGGGAATGAACCAAAGGGAGTGACATATATAGGGGAGGTAATCAGTGAAGTGATGGAGTCCAGGGGAGTCTCATAATGAGGTGCAGGTGCGCGTAACGATGCTTATAAGTGCCGGTGATTAGTAAACCGTCGAGCACCGACGTCGAGCACCGAAAAGGGGGAGCGGGAGTAGACGTGACAACGGGGGGTATATGGCCAATATACCACGGCAAAGTGCTGTACTTATGTACAACACATCGCGGAGTGCCTGGACACAGCCCTTAGCCATGGTATATTGGCCATATACCACAAACCTCCGAGATGCCTTATTGCTATTATAAACTGGTTATCAACGTAATTAGAGCAGTAAAAATAAATGTTTTGTCATACCTGTGGTATATAGTCTGATATACCATGGCTGTCAGCCAATCAGAATTTAGGGCTCAAACCACCCAGTTTATAACTGTAGATATATCATAAAAAAAATATATATTACACTTATACAAACTTTTTTGCAAACTGTATTTTATTTTATTATATTAATGACATATTAAATAACATATTTAAACTTTTTTGTTAATCACTTTGAGGCCTTGTCTTCATTCAGCTTTGACTTAACTATCTTACGATCCTCTTTTTTGTTGCATATAAACTTTAGAAAATAAAGACAAGCACATCTGCTAAAAGAGGTCAAATCAGACAAAACAGAAAAACATTTGATAAACAATTTTAATTTGACCAACAATGGCATCCAGATAGCAGATAATAAGAAAAGAAGAAAAATATTTACCTAGCTCAAAGAGATGGAATATGATATCTATTGTTTACTCATTCAGCAATTTTAGATGAATGAGAGTGAAAAATGGACTGGGGGGGGGGGGAATATACTTCTCCCATGGGCAAAGAAACTCAAAAGGGGTGATGATATTAATTAACAGTCATTTTGATCCGAATGTGCTAATGGTCCAAACAAGATCCGCAAGGTAGATGGATGATTTAAAATATGTTATTGGACCATAAACAGATATGGCTCATTAACCTTTACAGACCAAGTAATGATGATCCACACTTCTTTGGAAATATAATATATTACAGTATCAACCCTGCAAGCAATACAAGACTCTATTATTATGGTGGGAGATTATAATACTGTTTTAAATACCTCAATGGACCGTAAAGGAAATCACACTACAAACTATCACCCTCATGCTCTTAAGGAAATCATGAATGTCATGGATGTATTAGAACTAATGGATAAATGGAGGCTTAAATATCCGGACCTAGTGAGATATACGTGGTGGAGGCTCAATCAAGCTAGTCGTCTTGACTTCTATCTTATGTCATTCTCGTTAGCACCAAAAGTGAAAAAAGTGTTGATAACTTGTTTTTAACTAGGACAGAGGAATTTCTAACAGAATTTTTCCGACATAACATAGGTACAGCAAATCCGCTTCTTGTATGGGACACTTTTAAATCTGCTTTTTAGAGGTCATGCAATTCAGTACACATCTCTAAAACAAAAGCAATTTAGGTCATAGGGAAATAGAAGGACTAACAGAACAGATAGATAGCAATAAAAACCGTACCACAGAATAAGTTAGAGGAAAAACAAAAAGAAATGGAGGAACTTACTCATCAAAGATCAAGTGTAATATATTATAATATTGAAGCAAACTGGATGGAAAATGGGGGAAAATGCACCATATTATGTTTTAATCTTCAACAAAGAAATGCTACCAAAAATAATTTACTGAAACTTGTTACAAATGACAGAGTCACCTATGATTCACCAAATTATATTTTGAAAGAGGAATCAAATTACTTAAGCACATGTTTTCGTTTCAGTCTCCTCCATCTCCTCTAACCGAAACTAATTGTATTGATTTTTTTTCAATTAATAATGTAAAATTAGCAGCCATACAGAAATACTCATGTGAAGGTGAAATTACAGAAGAGGAACCACTTGATCCAAGTAAAGTCTTTAAAGTCCTAGGAAAACTCAAGGGCTGGATGGCATACCAGTTGAGATATACCAAACCTTTTTTGATATATTCAGAGGACCGTTATTAGCTTGTTTAACCACTCCTATGTAAATGGTAGATTATCAGACACTCAACAAGAAGGTCTGATTTCATTATTACTGAAACAGGATGCAAGTGGGAAATATAAAGATCCAGTCCATACACATCAGTGTTGTGATGCAAACATTCTAGCAAAATGTATAGCGCATAGAATTAAAAAGGTATTGTCGGACATTATTCATTCTTAGACTGTTTTTTTTTTACATGGACGATACATTGGAGATAATATAAGGCAAGTACTGGAAACGATAGAACACTATGAAAAATCTGGGAAACCAGGCCTGGTATTCATAGCCAACATTTAAATGGCTTTTGATAATGTACGACTGAAGTTTATATATAAATGCCTAGAACATTTTAACTTTGGAGAATCTCTTATAAAATGGGTTAAAATCATGGATAGTTACCCTAGGTGTAAAATAGTAAATAATGGCTACTTCTTAGAATGTTTTAAACTGTCAAGAGGAGTAAAACAAGGTTTTCCACTATCGGCATATCTATTTATTATGGCCATCAAAATGTCTAACAATAATATCAAGGGATTAGAAATACAAGGCTTAAAAACAAAGGTGTCATTGTATGCTGATGATTCATGTTTTCTTTTAAATCCACAACTTGGATCCCTCCACAGCCTCATAGAGGATCTAGATCATTGTTCTAACCTCTCTGGAATACAACCAAATTACGATATTACGATACGTATTGGATCACTAAAAAATACTACTTTTATTTTACCATGTAGTTTACCAATTAAATGGTCTGATGGTGATGTGGATATACTCGGTATACATATCCCAAAATAAATAAAGGATCTCACTCAAATACATTTCAATAGAAAGTTAGCAAAAATAGATAAGATCTTGCTACCATGGAAAGTTAAATACCTTCTATTTGTGGAAAATCATACACACTGATTAAATCTTTAGTCATATCCCAGTTTACCTATTTGCTTATGGTCTTGCCAACACCTAGCGAACAGTTTTTGAAATTATATGAGAAAAAAAATATTACATTTTATTTGGAATGGCAAGCCAGACAAAATTAAACATGCCTATTTATATAATGAATATGAATTCGGAGGGCAGAAATGATTAAATATTAAAGCATTAGACCTCTTACTAAAGGCATCAGTCATACAAAAGTTATACTTAAATACGAACTGGTTCTCTAGCAAATTAGTAAGAATGTCTCACCCTATGTTCAAGAATGGTGTCATGTCCTGACCCTTGTAAGAGGTCATTTTCTATAGTAGATGGGTCAGGGCGTGACAGGGGGTGTTTGGTTGGTTTTCTTGTTTTCTATTTCTAGGTTTTGTGTTGTAGGTTTTCTATTTCTATGTTGTTGTTTTTTGGGGTTGATCTCCAATTGGAGGCAGCTGGTCCTCGTTGCCTCTGATTGGAGATCATATTTAAGTAGGGTTTTTTTCCTTTTGGGTTTGTGGGTTGTTAATTTTGAGTAGTGTGTTTTCCTCTGCGTCACGGTTTGTTGTTTTTTTGTATTTCTAGTATTTGGTGTATTGCAACGTTTCACTATAAATAAAAAGATGTGGAACTACAACCATGCTGCGCATTGGTCCGATCATTCTGACAGCCGTGACAAAATGCCTTTTCCCCTTTATTGAGACTACAACCTCTCACTTTCAGTTATTTTAAAAGGAAATCATCTCCCAAATATTGCTATTTTTAAAACAAGCCATAGAAAGTTGGTTGCAATTTCAATTTAATCCACCAGAAAAGACAGGACAAATAATACAGCAAATATTGTGGTGAAACTCAAATATAATAATTGATTAAAAAAAAACAATTATTTTAATAAAAAAAGGCATAATCTTCGTAAATTGTATCATAAATATGACTGGTGGAGTTATGTCATACATGCAGCTAACTAAAATATATGGAAAGTCTGCTCTACCCAAAATTACAACCAACTAATTGCGGTATTACTGCAAAAATGGAAGGGGAAAGTGGAAGGGGGAAAAAGTAAGGAACTTGTCTGACAGCCCTGCATTAAAGACCATAATTAGTTAAAGAAAATTGTGATAAATAAAAAAGTATACCAGTTTCATTTAAGGTCCAAAAAATTGACAGCCGTGCCATATAGATTGCATAATAGTTGGGAATTGATTTTTTGATGCAGCGATTCCATTGCACATGGTTTATGAACTGATATGCAAAACAACACCGGATTCAAAACTTAGAATTTTTCAATTTCAATTATTATACAGAATTCTTGAAAATAAGAGAATGTTATTTATATGTGGGATACAACCATTCCAGCTCTGCAGATTTTGCTGCAAAGAGGCAGAATCATTCGATCATTTGTTTTGGTACTGTCCATATGTAGCTTATTTTTGGTCACAGGTCCAGGAATGGCTGAAGAATTGCAATATTTACCTGGAGCTAACCCTGCAGATAGCACTACTGGGTGAACTGAAAAGTCATAGTCAATCGATCAATAATATATTAATACTTTTGGCAAAAATGTTTATGTTCAGTTTACTGTCGAAACAATGAGAATCTAAAGGTTCAGAGCCTTTGTGAAACATTACAGAACAGTTGAAAAATATATGGCAAATAGAAATCCAATATGGATGTGTTAAATATGAGATAGATGGGAGGGGTTGAATGGAGCTGAAGGTTGGGACTAATAACAACTAATAACAACAAGATAACAAATGTAAAACATACTGTGCCCGTAAAACGAATATTGGTTAGGAACTTTTTGGAAAGTGTACAGTTTGAAAGAGATGGCAAATGGAAATCAAACCGGATGGACTGGATGGAGGTTGAGGGAAGAGGAAGGACGAGTTAAAAACAAACAAAATAAAACTGTTGTAAAATAGACTGTGTCCATAAAATGTATATAATATGTGTAAGCTGGAAATACAGGCATAAGCGTTGTTGTTCACTAGTTTGCTCCAATTGGGGAGAGGTGGTAGGGTTGGAGGGTAATAAAGGAAATGTATTAAAACAAAAAGGTATGTGTATATATACGTATATGTATGTATTATATACACTGCTCAAAAAAATTAAGGGAACACTTAAACAACACATCCTAGATCTGAATGAAAGAAATAATCTTATTAAATACTTTTTTCTTTACATAGTTGAATGTGCTGACAACAAAATCAAACAAAAATAATCAATGGAAATCCAATTTATCAACCCATGGAGGTCTGGATTTGGAGTCACACTCAAAATTAAAGTGGAAAACCACACTACAGGCTGATCCAACTTTGATGTAATGTCCTTAAAACAAGTCAAAATGAGGCTCAGTAGTGTGTGTGGCCTCCACGTGCCTGTATGACCTCCCTACAACGCCTGGGCATGCTCCTGATGAGGTGGCGGATGGTCTCCTGAGGGATCTCCTCCCAGACCTGGACTAAAGCATCCGCCAACTCCTGGACAGTCTGTGGTGCAACGTGGCGTTGGTGGATGGAGCGAGACATGATGTCCCAGATGTGCTCAATTGGATTCAGGTCTGGGGAACGGGCGGGCCAGTCCATAGCATCAATGCCTTCCTCTTGCAGGAACTGCTGACACACACCAGCCACATGAGGTCTAGCATTGTCTTGCATTAGGAGGAACCCAGGGCCAACCGCACCAGCATATGGTCTCACGAGTGGTCTGAGGATCTCATCTCGGTACCTAATGGCAGTCAGGCTACCTCTGGCGAGCACATGGAGGGCTGTGTGGCCCCCCAAAGAAATGCCACCCCACACCATGACTGACCCACCGCCAAACCGGTCATGCTGGAGGATGTTGCAGGCAGCAGAACGTTCTCCACGGCGTCTCCAGACTCTGTCACGTCTGTCACGTGCCCCTTGTGAACCTGCTTTCATCTGTGAAGAGCACAGGGTGACAGTGGTGAATTTGCCAATCTTGGTGTTCTCTGGCAAATGGCAAACGTTCTGCACGGTGTTGGGCTGTAAGCACAACCCCCACCTGTGGACGTCGGGCCCTCATACTACCCTCATGGAGTCTGTTTCTGACCGTTTGAGCAGACACATGAACATTTGTGGCCTGCTGGAGGTCATTTTGCAGGGCTCTGGCAGTGCTCCTCCTGCTCCTCCTTGCACAAAGGCGGAGGTAGCGGTCCTGCTGCTGGGTTGTTGCCCTCCTACGGCCTCCTCTACATCTCCTGATGTACTGGACTGTCTCCTGGTAGCGCCTCCATGCTCTGGACACTACGCTGACAGACACAGCAAACCTTCTTGCCACAGCTCGCATTGATGTGTCATCCTGGATGAGCTGCACTACCTGAGCCACTTGTGTGGGTTGTAGACTCCGTCTCATGCTACCACTAGAGTGAAAGCACCGCCAGCATTCAAAAGTGACCAAAACATCAGCCAGAAAGCATAGGAACTAAGAAGTGGTCTGTGGTCACCACCTGCAGAACTACTCCTTTATTGGGGGTGTCTTGCTTATTCCCTATAATTTCCACCTGTTGTCTATTCCATTTGCACAACAGCATGTGACATTTATTGTCAATCAGTGTTGCTTCCTAAGTGGACAGTTTGATTTCACAGAAGTGTGATTGACTTGGAGTTACATTGTGTTGTTTAAGTGTTCCCTTTATTTTTTTGAGCAGTATATTTATATGTATATTTGCAAAAACAATATATGGGGGATTGGAAGTGATGCAGACAATTACATTGATGGAAGCTACAATCTATCTGTAATATTAAAGCTGATACCCCCCCCCCAAAAAAAAAACAAAAAAAAAACAATGGGCATCCAGTCTTCTTATGTTGAGGGCCAACGTGGCAACAGCTCAAAAAAAAGGTAAGTAGAATGGTTCAGTATACCAATATGAGCATACTGCACATTTGCATACAAACACACATACTTATTAGCTAGCATGATGAAAACAGAAGCTACATAGCTACATTTTAATGGGGCTAGCTAACAGTCTCTATGACAACGGCTAACGGCTAAGATCGTTTTGGCTAGCAATCTTTTTTGGTGTGGTAAAAAGTTATATAAAACGGCTAAACAATGACATGAAAGTATTCATAAAACATAAAGGAAAGTTCATCTTACAGATAGTGCCAGCATACTGGCTATGAAAGACAAGATGACGAAGGCTGGAAGATGATTAAATTCAGGATTGTCAAAAACAGTTTCTAGTGAACAACAACCAACAATGTCCTGTTTAGTGTTCTGCGGTCCTGAAAAGCCTGTGTAGTAAAGCTGTAGTGTTTTAGCTACTTATTTACTACCATTGTCAAGTAAAAATCTCTACCTAATTACTACTGGAAACCCAACTGTTTTCCAACTAAACACTACAAAACTCTACTTGTGTATCTTGAGTAGTGCATAAACTACACAATCCCTAAAAGTCTCTACATAGTTACTACTACACAAATAGGTTTTGTGTAGTAATTCAGTAGTACTTTTTCATGTGGGCAGAGGTGAGTTTGGCTCAGAAATAATCACCACGGTCTGTGATCCGTCAGCGTTTATTGCCACCCAGTCCCTCTGTCCTAGCTTCCTCACAAACACTGTACACACAGTGTACAGCCAAACTGTTCCAAAGTTTTTCAACCAGGTCTTGGAAAAACAAGCCCAGGAGCAAGATATACGTTAGCAGTGATACAGCATCCAGACATTACAATCAATGCAGTGTGCAGGCTGCAGCTTGACAACATGCAAAATACAAACAGTAATTCCAGTCATCTTACAAACATGTTGGGGAGGCTTAGCCTGTGGGTTCAAGCCTTTAGGAAACATGTTCACAGCAAATGTATTAAAATATTGATGTTGATGAAGCAATGAGGCTGTTGGAATTTTGTGAGATGGCTTAAGTCATGCACTAAAGCTGTAAACAGGTTTCTATTTTTATCATGACACAATGTGAGACCCAGATGCAGAGACAGGAGGCAGATAGTTAGAGTTAAAGATGTTTAATAATCCAAAAAGAGAATAGTCGTGGACAGGCAAAAGGTCAATACCAGTTCAGAGTCCAGGAGGTACAGAGTGGCAGACAGGCTCGTGGTCAAGGCAGGCAGAATGGTCAGGCAGGCGGGTACAGAGTCCAGAACAGGCAAGGGTCAAAACCGGGAGGACTAGAAAAAGGAGAATAGCAAAGGCAGGAGTACGGGAAAAAACGTTGGTTGACTTGGAACATACAAGACGAACTGGCACAGAGAGACAGGAAGCACAGGGATAAATACACTGAAGAAAACAAGCGACACCTGGAGGGGTTGGAGACATTAACAAGGACAGGTGAAACAGATCAGGGTGTGACCATTTTCATTGTCAGAGGAAAAGCAGAGATTGTTCTTCATCCCGTGGTTCAACGTTAGTGG
The DNA here is from genome assembly GCF_901001165.1 of Salmo trutta. Classification (NCBI taxonomy): domain Eukaryota; kingdom Metazoa; phylum Chordata; class Actinopteri; order Salmoniformes; family Salmonidae; genus Salmo; species Salmo trutta. The sequence goes on from NC_042974.1 coordinate 24,667,863, forward strand.
GGTCCCATGAGCCTGTAAGTCTAGCCAGATGCTAAGGAGGATACAGCCTCATCGATTTTTCAGCGAGCGACAGAAGAAGAAAAAAAGAACAGATATCCAGGCAACATCAAGTGAGATTCACAGTGATCATTTGGTGATGCACCATGGGAGGACAGAATGCGTGGGTGAAGAGGAGAGGAGACAGAGAATTTGAATTTGCTACTGAAATATTTAATGCTCTGTCTGATAAATAACTTTATTTGAAATACTGCTGCTCCCAAGCTTTAACCCACCTTCCATATCTACCAATGTAAGTGTACAGGAATGTGTGACACTTTTTCTCTCCACACATACTTGACACACTGACAAACATTCTCTATCTCTCTCTCTCTCTCAATTCAATTTAAGGGCTTTATTTGCATGGGAAACATATGTTAACATTGCCAAAGCAAGTGAAATGTGAAATAAACTATACAAATTTACAGTAAACATTACACTCACATAAGTTCTAAAAGAATAAAGACATTTCAAATGTCTATATACTGTAGTGTTGTAAAGATGTGCAAATAGTTTTTTTTGTAGATCTGTGTAATCTGAGGGAAATATGTGTCTCTAATATGGTCATACATTTGGCAGGAGGTTAGGAAGTGCAGCTCAGTTTCCACCTAATTTTGTGGGCAGTCTTCTCTTGAGAGCCAGGTCTGCGTACGGCGGCAATTCTCAATAGCAAGGCTATGATCATTGAGGCTGTACATAGTCAAATCAAATCAAATGTATTTATATAGCCCTTCTTACATCAGCTGATATATCAAAGTGCTGTACAGAAACCCAGCCTAAAACCCCAAACAGCAAGCAATGCAGGTGTAGAAGCACGGTGGCTAGGAAAAACTCCCTAGAAAGGCCAAAACCTAGGAAGAAACCTAGAGAGGAACCAGGCTATGAGGGGTGGCCAGTCCTCTTCTGGCTGTGCCGAGTGGAGATTATAACAGAACATGGCCAAGATGTTCAAATGTTCATAAATGACCAGCATAGTCAAATAGTAATAATCACAGTAGTTGTCGAGGGTGCAACAAGTCAGCACTTCAGGAGTAAATGTCAGTTGGCTTTTCATAGCCGATCATTGAGAGTATCTCTACCGCTCCTGCTGTCTCTAGAGAGTTGAAAACAGCAGGTCTGGGACAGGTAGCACATCCGGTGAACAGTGGTGGTTCTAGACCATTTCAACTGGGGGGGCCAAGCTGGGGCCAGTTGTACTGTTAGAGTTACATTAGACGTTATTGTTGTCATATCGTTTTCTTCACTGCATTGCAGGCATTAGCAGGCAAAAGGTCATGTTCATAATCATTAGTGTTCCTCGTTGCCACTGTCTAATAACGGATTTAAAAAAAGAGAACGATAGCAAAAATTAGTAACGTAAAAATGATTTCATACTCCACATTTAGGGGGGCCACAAGGATCTCCGCCACGGCACAACCCAAGGGGGGGGGGGGGGGGGCAACCCAGACAGGAAGACCACGTCAGTGACTCAACCCACTCAAGTGACGCACCCCTCCTAGGGACGGCATGGAAGAGCACCAGTAAGCCAGTGACTCAGCCCCTGTAATAGGGTTAGAGGCAGAGAATTCCTTAAGTTGCGTCAGTCACAGTGGTCAGGTATTCTGCCACTGTGTACTCACTGTTTAAGGCCAAATAGCTGTCTTGTTTGCTCTGTTTTTTTGTTAATTCTTTCCAATGTGTCAAGTAATTATCTTTTGTTTTCTCATGATTTGGTTGGGTCTAATTTTGTTGCTGTCCTGTGGCTCTGTGGGGTCTATTTGTGTTTGTGAACAGAGCCCCAGGACCATCTTGCTTAGGGGACTCTTCTCTAGGTTAATCTCTCTGTAGGTGATGGCTTTGTTATGGAAGGATTGGGAATCGCTTCCTTTTAAGTGGTTGTAGAAATTAAAGGCTCTTTTCTGGATTTGGATAATTAGCGGGTATCGCCTATTTCTGCTTTGCATGCATTATTCTGTGTTTTACGTTGTACACTGAGGATATTTTTGCAGAATTTGGCATGCAGAGTCTCAATTTTGTGTTTGTCCCATTTTGTGAATTTTTGGATAGTGAGAGGACCCCAGACCTCACAACCATAAAGGGCAATGGGCTCTATAACTGATTCAAGTATTTTTAGCCAGATCCTAATTGGTATGTCAAATAAAAGGCCCGTCTTGCCTTGTCTCAGCACGTTCACAGCTTTTTGGAAGTTACCTGTGGCGCTGATGTTTAGGCCGAGGTATGTATAGTTTTGTTGTGTGGTCTAGGGCAACAGTGTCTAGATGGAATTTGTATTTGTGGTCCTAGCAACTGGACCTTTTTTGGAACAGCATTATTTTTGTCTTACTGAGATTTACTGTCAGGGCCCAAGTCTGGCTGAATCATAGGTCTGATCTGAGGGGGCCTAAATGGGGAGTGGGCATGGTTGACTTGTATTGATTGGTTGGGGTGGGGTGTGGATGTGGCTGGTGGTGCTGTGGTCTGGATGTAGGTCCTCTCGGCGAGGGTCCTCTATGTGTAGGTCTGGCAGGGGGTCCCGCAGGTCTGGGAGAGAGACTTGCTGGTCTGGGCTGGGTGTCTATTGATCTGTTGCTCCTGTGTGAAGTGTTTGAGGGCTGGGTTTGAGGGCGAATACCTTTAGGTTCGAGGCAAAGGTGGGCACTGCTGCCTTGTACAGGTGGACCTAGTTGTAAAGGCTGTTCAAGTCCAAGGTGGAGTGGTGGGCCAGGTAAACATTTGATTTTGAGGCACAGTCATGGGAAATACTTTACCCTCTGAATGGTAGCAGGGTGGAAGTATTTTTGTGGTAGCAAGGTGGAAATAACCACTTGTGCATTGGGGAAAGTAGAATAAGCTTTTTCAATCACTCCCTTGAGTGCTGTGGCCATCCTTTCCTGCTGTGCTCTCAGGTCGTTTGTGCCTGTCTGTATTATTATGCAGCTGAGTGACCCTAGTTGGTCCTCAGACAGAAAGTCTAGGGAGCACTGGGTGTTTGGACACCAGAGTACATTTTCTTGTATATATTTCCCGTTTGAGTCCATAAGGAGTAAAATCTGTGTCTTGTGAATGTCCTCAGTGGGTGTGGATGTGTTGTCAGGAGGGCTATCAGGGTGACTGACAGGGGGGTGCTCAGAGGATCCCCTAGGCTTGGGGTTATTCATTTGTCTGTCCTGCTGTGATGTCAACGCTATGGTCAGGGTCTGGGGTGGACTGTTCTGCTGTGGTGTCAAGACTTTTGTCAGGGGCTGAGGTGGGATGTTCTGCTGGCTTCTCTGTGGGGGTGGCCACCTCTAATGGGTTGTTCTCTGTCACATGCCATCCCCCTCACCCTCTCCTCCAGCACTGATCCTCTCCCCTAGTGCTCTGTTCTTCTCCTGCTCCTGCTCTTTCTCCTGTTGATGTTGTCTCACCACTGTCCAGAGTGCAGATATGTTTCTCTCCACCTCCAGCTCTCGGGGTCTGATTGAGATGGTGTTGTTGAGCTGGACTATTTTTTGTGATGACTGTAGTGTGTTCACCTCCTTTTCCAGCTCCACCTGCCTTACCTCCAGCTGGGTGAATGTATCCTTCATTTCAATGAGGGAGTAGTACTCTGTGCTGGGAGGTTGACATTCCCGCTTGGGGTTGCTCATCTGTGGGGTTGTTTAATGAAGAGGTCTGGTCTGACACGCTCGGGGTGGGGGTATCTTATCGTGCTGAGCTATCTCTTTGATAATGTGAAGGTCAAGCTGAACCTGTTTGGGGTTTCCCTGTACCATTACTGTTCCAGATTTGTACATGTTCACATTGGCTGACTCAGAGTCCTCGTTGTCTAGTATTTTGAGTTTCTACCTATCGGTAATATAGCACTGTGCCATGCCAGGGGATGGTATGTGTGGAAGATTCAGTTGCTTATGTTCCTATTTTTATAACAGTCAGCAAAAAGTGTCTCTTGATTTTCCACAATGAGCTTCATTTTGTACTCTTTTCGTGCCTTATAATGTTTTACATACAGAGGGTACTGTATTTTAATTACCTCTGAACAGCGGGAAGCCGCTTCGAAGGCCTCTGCATTTGGTTGGGTCTCTCTCTCACTCCCACACTGGCCACTCACTTCACTCAGTCCTTCAATATACTAATTACTTAAACTTGCCTCCTGATATGGATTTTTTCCCCCCTATTTCTTTTCTTACACCTCAAGCAGTAGTGTGTGACTATTGTGAGTTGGGGGTAGAAATTCAGCGAAACATTTAAACTATACACACATCACATACTGCGCGCGCACACACACACACACACACACACACACACACAGCTTCTATGATATTAATTTAAGAGTTTGCTACAGCAGGAAAATAATCCTGCAGCCACAGAAAATTTGAATTATTATGCGGATTATAATGAATGGACATTTTTGTAGGGGTTGATACATTTTTTGTTAGGGCAAATCAAGTTTGAAATTATAAAGTGTAAATTACAAACCATAGAGGCCTTTTTTAACCTTGAATACGTTACAAGTTTGAATTTCCTGCTGTGCAGGAAAATGCTCAACAACAAAAGAGTGATCAAGTTAAGATCCTACATGTCATGACTTCCGCCGAAGTCGGCCCCGCTCCTTGTTTGGGCGGTGTTCGGTGGTCGACGTCACCAACCTTCTAGCCATCGCTGATCCATTTTTCATTTTCCATTGGTTTTGTCTTGTCTTTCTTCACACCTGGTTCCAATCCCATCAATTACATGTTATGTATTTAACCCTCTGTTTCCCCTCATGTCCTTGTCGGTGATTGTTTGATTGTATGTTATGTGCAGTTATGTGACGGGTTTTGTACCCACTTTTATTATTTTTGTATATTTTGGTTTTCGGAGTTTTGTGAGCACTTATTAAACGACTCCGTTTATACCCAGTTCATTCTCCTGCGCCTGACTTCCCTGCCACCAGCACGCACCCATTACACTACATCTGTACTATGCACTGCCCCATAGACGAGTAACGTCATGAAAATGATGCTCTGAGGCAAGAGGCTGTGTGTTGTTATGATTCTGAACGGTCAGATAGCTAGCAACAATGACAAGAAGCTGCCATGTGGGGGAATCGGAGTTGGCTTGTTTCAGCTATTATCTTTTTCTTAATACCATGTCTTGTTTCGAGGAGTTTTGATTTATGTCTATACTAATATGGCTAAAACTCGTTAGCTAGCTAACCAACAACTCTAACGTTGTATTTGAGAGACATGAAATAGTCCACTTTAAAGGGTCACACATTTTGGAGACACAATATAGGGAAATATAGTCCACTTTAAAAGGAACAATCTGCAGTTGCTACATTCATTTTTTGACTTATAAATTAGTTATATGTACACATTGATGTTGAAGGACATAACTTATAAATGCCTCATGAGCTTAGCCTGTCATACCCCATCAGAACACAAGAAAGAGGCTTCTTATACTCCAATGTTTGTAAACAAAGCAAATGTTAACAAACACTATATAGCCAAAACATAGTTAAACTTTTAACATCATGCATCCATAGCTTTGTCTATGAATTTAAGAGTGCTTACATTTCTCCAGCCCCATCCCTCAGCTTTTTACTGAAACAGGAGTGGGAAAAACACTTTGTTATTGTTTCAACTGCTGATTACCACTTTAAATCTAATGTACTCTATAAGTATATGTAATTTGTCTTTTGTTGTGATCTGTGACATCACATATATAGACATGAGGCTGTCAAATGCTGTTATGTTTGATATAGACATTGATGTATCTGATGAGACACCTAAGTTTGATTGGACCGTCTGCCAAAGTGACAGGACCTAAGACAGACTGGTCATATTGAGCCTAATGTGCACTGACAATTAACCAAATCCGTATGTAATCAGGATGACTTTCACCCCCATGAGGAGCCACTGTCGGGGATCAGCTGATGGCCGCACTGGGTTTGGTCAGAGAGGACACTGGGTCAGGGAGGGGAGGAGTGTGTACCCTTTTTAGAAACTTTTACATAGCACAGAACACTCATACCCTGCAGCTACAGTATAGCAAGCTCCAGAGGGACCAGAGAGAGAGATCAGAAAAAGAGGCTGTGTGTAAGAGAGAAACACATGTGTGCCTGGGAAAGTGGTAGAGAAAGAGCCAGGGAGAGAGAGAGACAGAGAAAGAGAGAGCCACCCCAAAATAAGCCTCATTCAGATGCCTTGCCTCACAGGGGAAAGAGCTACAGCGAGGAGGGCAAGAGTAAGAGAGAAATCCATGTGTGCACGAGAAAGCCGTAGAAAGAGAGATCGAGAGAACGATGGGGAGAGAGAGACCCTGAAAAGGGGTTAGGATCTTAACGGCCCATCTGTGTCCTTACATAAAGTGTTTCCCTCAAGTGGGATTAGGAATGGGGCAAGAAAACGTGGTAATCTGTGTCACTCAGTCTGCTGAAAGGAAAGCCATGTGAACCATAAAACAGCCAGGGCTATGCTAAAGGGTGATGACTGAGCGCGAGAGGCATCCCATCCCTCCACTCTCTCTCTGTTCCCCCTGTCACTCTCTTCTTCTCTCTATTCCCCCTATATCCTAGCTCTATCCATCGCTACTGTATTTGTCTTTGGCATGCAGTGCCATGCTTTGCATATGTTGGTCTCTATACATCACTATTTTATCAGAAGTGAGGGAGAAAATGCATGGACTTTTCTGTTTTATAATGTTCAAGCATGAATGTTAAGTGTACAGGGACTGTGGCTTTATATCTTTCAAATAGAGTCATATTTTATGCAGTATAATGTCAGTTATGCATGATTGAGAGTTCTGAGTGCATTTGATCTTAAAACACTGAAAGACTAATTATATGGTACTGTAGTCAGTCAAATGAATATGCTACAGCACAGAGACAATAACATATACTGTTATAAACCCTCTATAAACCTCTTGCTCAGTAAGGGGCAATTCCGACCGAGTGAAGCGCGCATAAATAGAACTTAATAAAAAATGTATGCATTTTTCTCTCTATGTGTATTCTGACCTTGAACTTAAGCATGATAATAGCCTGCTATTCACCTGCTATTAATATGGAGTGGAGATTGAAGAAATTAAAGAGTGGTGGAGGCGTGTCTACAGATACACCGTATTCTTACCTTGAATTAATACCCTAATAATTCTATCACCATTAAGCGCGAGGAAACCATGAGCGAACCTGCCGGTTCCAAGTGGGAAAAGCATCTACTTTCTTTTTTTCCAATAGAATCTCCATGTACTGTAATTGATAAATGAATAAGAGCTATTGATAAGAGCTAGTAAATAAGTCATCTGTTTGGAGAAGGGGGTTGTAAATACACATAGCAATTGTTTTAGACTATTTTGCCATATGATAGATGTAGACGAATGTGAAACCAGTCATATGGAAGCAAACTGAAAATCATGTCAACATGACATGTATTGTGGATCACAGTAAAGTAGGCTATAAATAGCTGTGCCGTGATTCAGAATTTGTATTGTATGCCCTCATATTTTTCAGGGATGAAATTTGGAGACCCAGGCTTTTCTCAGATATATTTAACATTGTAAAACATTAGCCACTATCGGGAGTCCCGTCAGTAATAGCCACATACATTTATAGCTGTCACAATTTGTAGCCTACATTTTGCATCATTCCATTCCATTTCGATTACCTTTCTTTCTTCTGTCGCATCCGTGTAGTTGCTCCGGAGGGTTGCTAGCAATGGTGGATCATATTAGGCAATCATTTGGGACATGTAGCCTATTTGAATCATTATGGAACTCAGACCACACAAAGCAGTTTATACCTGGAGCCTGGAGCACAGTTAACGACGACTGGACAGTCATACAGTTCCATTATAAGTGAGGATTAGCATAGATTTATAGGACTATTGTTAAACCCCTACTGTATACTCTTTTCCCACCTTCCAATATTTCATGCATTGAACTTGAATATGGCAACTTCCCAATATTCTGAACCTGTTCTCTCTATGTATTCTTGTGAGTCTGTCAACAAAATTCTAATTAAAAGGTACACTATATGTAAAGGGCTGGCTTAAGATCAATGAACTGAAAACCCTATTGAATGCAAACTACGAGAAAAATCGGTTGGCCAGCAAGTGGGTGGGTTTTCAGCGGTTGAATAACATTTATTCAGCGTGCGCAAGGGAACCATGCCTGCAAAGGTAAGTAAGGTAAGTCTGAATACCAACTACATAGAGTTGAAGTCGGAAGTTTACATACACCTTAGCCAAATACATTTAAACTCAGTTTTTCACAATTCCTGACATTTAATCCTAGTAAAAATTCCCTGCATTAGGTCAGTTAGGATCACCACTTTATTTTAAGAATGTGAAATGTCTAAATGTCTAGAATAATAGTAGAGAGAATGATTTATTTCAGCTTTTATTTCTTTCACCACATTCCCAGTGGGTCAGAAGTTTACATACACTCAATTAGTATTTGGTAACATTGCCTTTAAATTGTTTAACGTGGGTCAAACGTTTTGGGTAGCCTTCCACAAGCTTACCACAATAAGTTAGGTGAATTTTGGCCCATTCCTCCTGACAAAGCTGGTGTAATGGAGTCAGGTTTTTAGGCCTCCTTGCTCGCACACGCTTTTTCAGTTCTGCCCACAAACTTTCTATGGGATTGAGGTCAGGGCTTTGTGATGGCCACTCCAATACCTTGACTTTGTTGTCCTTAAGCCATTTTTCCACAACTTTGGAAGTATGCTTGGTGTCATTGTCCATTTTGAAGACCCATTTGCGACCAAGCTTAAACTTCCTGACTGATGTCTTGAGATGTTGCTTCAATATATCCACATAATTGTCCTACCTCATAATGCCATCTATTTTGTGAAGTGCACTAGTCCCTCCTGCAGCAAAGCACACCCACAACATGATGCTGCCACTCCCGTGCTTCACGGTTGGGATGGTGATCTTCGGCTTGCAAGCCTCCCCCTCTTTCCTCCAAACATAGTGATGGTCATTATGGCCAATTTTTGTTTCATCAGACCAGAGGACATTTCTCCAAAAAGTATGATCTTTGTCCCCATGTAGTACTCTGTTTTTTTATGGCGGTTTTGGAGCAGTAGCTTCTTCCTTGCTGATTGGCCTTTCAAGTTATGTTGATATAGGACTCGTTTTACTGTGGATATAGATACTTTTGTACCTGTTTCCTCCAGCATCTTCACAAGGTCCTTCGCTATTGTTCTGGGATTGATTTGCACTTTTCGCACCAAAGTACGTTCATCTCTAGGAGACAGAACGCGTCTCCTTCCTGAGTGGTATGACAGCTACGTGGTCCCATGGTGTTTATACTTGAGTACTATTGTTTGTACAGATGAATGTGGTACCTTCAGGCGTTTGGCAATTGCTCACAAGGATGAACCAAACTTGTGGAGGTCTACAATTGTTTTCTGAGGTCTTGGCCGATTTCTTTTGATTTTCCCATGATGTCAAGCCAAGAGGCACTGAGTTTGAAGGTAGGCCTTGAAATACATCCACAGGTACACCTCAAATTGACTCAAATGATGTCAATTAGCCTATCAGAAGCTTCTAAAGCCATGACATAATTTTCTGGAATTTTCCAAGCTGTTTAAAGGCACAGTCAACTTAGTGTATGTTAACCTCTGACCCACTGGAATTGTGATACCGTGAATTATAAGTGAAATAATCTGTCTGTAAACAATTGTTGGAAAAATTACTTGTGTCATGCACAAAGTAGATGTCCTAACCGACTTGCCAAAACTATAGTTTGTTAACAAGAAATTTGTGGAGTGGTTGAAAAACAAGATAATGACTCCAACCTAAGTGTATCTCATTGACAGTTTGGAGTAGCTGCAAGATAAGATTTTTTTTTTTACAAGGGTTTGACTGAGAGGTCTAACTGGTCTCTCCAAGTAGCCACACACCTCTCGAAAACTGTGCACAGTTCCCAAGTAATTTCCATGCACTTTTATGACTCAAGGAAGGAGCCTTCAACTATAAGGGGATTATTTTAGTTATTCTAGCTACACTCACATTAACATCTGTCACGTCCTGACCAGTAAAAGGGGTTGTTTGTTATTGTAGTTTGGTCAGGGCGTGGCAGGGGGTGTTTGTTTAGTGTGTTTCGGGGTTTTTGTTCTATGTTTTCTATTTCTATGTGGTTTTTCTAGTTTTTCTATGTCCATGTTAGTTTTGTCAATGACCTCCAATCAGAGGCAGCTGTTTCTTGTTATCTCTGATTGGAGGCCATATTTAGTTGTGTGTGTTTTCACTTGTGTTTGTGGGTGGTTGTCTCCTGTATAATCTGTGCACCTTACGGGACTGTCATCGTCGTTATTTTTGTTTAAGTGTGGTTACCTTCAATAAATCGAAGATGAGCAATATACCCGCTGCATATTGGTCCGATGATTTCTCCTCTTCTGACGACAAAGCTTATGACAGAACCACCCACCATAAGAGGACTAAGCAGCGGAGGAGGGAGCAGCAGCAGGAGAGCTACTTAGAGTCGTGGACATGGGAGGAAATAATGGATGGAAAGGGACCCTGGAGGCAGGCAGGGGAGTACCGGCGCCCGAAGGAGGAGCTGGAGGCAGCAAAGGCTGAGCGACGGAGGTACGAGGCACTGTATCCTCCATTTCAGGAGGTGAGGAGGCAGCCCCCCAAATTATTTTGGGGGGGCACACGGGGAGTTGGAGTAAGTTAGGCAATAGGCCTGAACCAACTCCTCGTGCTTATTATAGGGAGCATTTGGCGTTGAGAGCACTATGCGGAAGTGCGCACGGTCTCGCCCATCCGCATGCACAGTCCGGTACGGTTGATACCAGCCCCCCGCAAGTGTCATGCTAGAGTGGGCATCCAGCCAGGGAGAAGTGCACCGGCACAGCACATCTGGCCACCAGTGCGTCTCTTAGGCCCAGGCTACCCTGCGCCTGCTCTACGCACGGCAGCCATCATGCCTCAGCACAGTCCAGTTCGCCCTGTGCCAGCACTCCGCCCGTGCAGGGCTACAGTGACAATCCAGCCAGGACGGGTTGTGCAGGCTGTGCGCTCCAGACCTCCAGTGCGTATTCAAGATCCAGTGTATCCTGTTCCTGCTCCTCGCACTAGCCCTGTGGTGCATGTTACTGTTCTGGCGCCTCCAAAGCCAGCCCCACGCATCAGGCCTTCAGTGCGCCTGCCCAACCCAGTACGTCCTGTTCCAGCCCCTCACACTAGCCCTGTGGTGCGTGTCACTAGTCTGGCGCCTCCAAAGCCAGACCCACACATCAGGCCTTCAGTGCGCAGTCCCTGTCCAGAGCTTCCGGGAGACAGTGCCCCGTCCAGAGCTTCCGGCGACAGTGCCCCGTCTAGAGCTTCTGGCGACAGTTCCCCGTCCAGTGCTTCTGGAGACGGCCCACAGTCCGGAGCCTGCAGAGACGGCCCACAGTCCGGAGCCTGCAGAGACGGCCCACAGTCCGGAGCCTGCAGAGACGTGCCTCAGCCCTGAGTCTCCGGCGACGCACCTCAGCACGAGGTCTCCGGCGACGCACCTCAGCCCGAGGTCTCCGGCAACGCACCTTAGCCCGAGGTCTCCGGCGACGCACCTTAGCCGAGAGCCTTCAGCAGTGGTCTACAGCCATGTGCCTTCAAGGGGGGTGGGCAGGTTAGAATGGGGACTAAAGCCGGAGCCTGAGCCAGCTCCGTAGTTGGAGGATTGGGGAGGGGGGGTGTAGCACGAGAACCGTCGGTGACGGCAGCATCCTTCCCTTCCCTCCCTTTAAGTTTGGGGTTATTTTGTGGGGGTTTTGTGTTTCGGTGCATCCGGGGTCTGCACCTTTGGGGTACTGTCACGTCCTGACCAGTAAAAGTGGTTGTTTGTTATTGTAGTTTGGTTAGGGCGTGGCAGGGGGTATTTGTTTAGTGTGTTTCGGGGTTTTTGGTTTATGTTCTGTGTTTTATATTTCTATGTGGTTTTTCTAGTTTTTCTATGTCTATGTTAGTTTTGTCAATGACCTCCAATCAGAGGCAGCTGTTTGTTGTTATCTCTGATTGGAGGCCATATTTAGTTGTGTGTGTTTTCACTTGTGTTTGTGGGTGGTTGTCTCCTGTATAGTCTATGCACCTTATGGGACTGTCATCGTCGTTATTTTTGTTTAAGTGTGGTTACCTTCAATAAATCGAAGATGAGCAATATACCCACCGCATAATGGTCCGATGATTTCTCCTCTTCTGACAACGAAGCTTATGACAACATCAGTGCAGTACTATCTAACAAGTAATATGACAATTCCACAACAACTACCTAATAAACACAAATCTAAAGGGATGGAATAAGAATATGTACACATACATATATGGATGAACAATGACAGAGCGGCATAGGCAAGATGCAATAGATGGTATAAAATACAGTATATACATATGAGATGAGTAATGTAAGATCTGTAAACATTATGAAAGTGGCATTATTTAAAGTGCCTAGTAGTCCATTTATTAAAGTGGCCAATGATTCAAGTCTGTATGTAGGCAGCAGCCTCTCTGTGTCAGTGATGGCTGTTTAACAGTCCGATGGCCTTGAGATAGAAGCTGTTTTTCAGTCTCTCGATCCCAGCTTTGATGCATCTGTACTGACATCGCCTTCTGGATTGTAGCGGGGTGAATAACTACACTGTTTATATTCAGCCATATTCCCAGTCATATTTCCATGGTTAAATGCGGTGATTCGCTCTTTCACTTTTGCACAAATGCCACCATATAGCCACGGTTTCTGGTTAGGGTAGGTTTTAATAGTCACAGTGCATTTCCTTAAACTCACTCACCGAATGAGCATATAAATTGATGTTATTCTCTGAGGCTGCCCAGAACATTTCCCAGTCCACGTGATCAAAGCAATCTTACATTTTTACATTTTAGTCATTTAGCAGACACTCTTATCCAGAGCGACTTACAGTAGTGAATGCATAAATTTCACACATTTTTTTCACCGTACTGGTCCCCCATGGGAATCGAACCCACAACCCTGGCGTTGCAAACACCATGCTCTACCAACTGAGCCACACGGGACCACGGATTCCGAACCGTGGATTCCGAATTGTTAGACCAGCCAATGGTTCTTGTCACGAGTACATCCTGTTTGAGTTTCTGCCTATAGGACTGCAGGAGCAAAATGGAGTCGTGGTCGGATTTGACGAAGGGAGGGCGGGGGAGGGCCTTGTATGCATCGCGGAAGTTAGAGTCGCAGTGATCCAGTGTATTGCTCGCGCGAGTACTAGAATCTATATGCTGATAGAATTTATGTATCCTTGTTTTCAAATTTGCTTTGTTAAAATCCACTGCTACCTTAAATGCAGCCGCAGGATATATGGGTTCCAGTTTACATAGAGTCCAGTGAAGTTCTAGGTCAGGTGAACCAACGGACTTGAGTTCCTGTATGTTGCTATGATTACACCATGAGTCGTTTGTCATGAAGCATACAACCGCACCCTTCTTCCCAGAGAGATGTTTATTTCTGTCGGCGCGATGCATGAAGAAACCCGGACGCTGTACCGATTCCGAGCCATGTTTCCGTGAAACAGAGAATATTACAACCTCTGTCTCTCTGGAAGGAAACTCTTGCCCTAATTTTGTCTACCTTGTTGTCTAGAGACTGGACATTGGCGAGTAATATACTCGGAAGCGGTGGGTGGTGTGCACTCCTTCGAAGTCTGACCAGGAGGCCGCTCCGTCTACCTCTTCTTCAGCCATGTTGTTTTGGGTCGGCCTCTGGCATTAGAGCCAATGTCCTGGGTGGAACAAAGGATCCGCTTCGGGAAAGTCGGAATGTTAGTAAGTAAAAGTCGCTTATATCCAATAGTTTTTCCCGGCTGTATGTAATAACACTTAAGATTTTCTGGGCTAAAAATGTAAGAAATCATTAAAAAAAAATTAAATACTGCATAGTTTCCTAAGGACTTGAAGCGAGGTGACCATCTCTGTCGGCGCCATCTTGCTGAGTGCTACTAGGCCTTAGATAGATCAAATTATGTAAGGGATATTATTGGAGGGAAAAGAACACAACAACAAAATCCTGCAATAAAGGACAATATATAACAAACACCGGCAAAATATCGTCTCTAAGATTTTTTGAAACCATTCATTTTTGGACCACATTTTAATTCAGTTATAGAAGCATTTCAAATCACATCCATTCAAATATCTCATATCCAGCATATCCAAACATGGTAATCTATTGACATATTCATGTTTTCCCATGAGCATTTTACTTTCCATATCATCAAAGGGGAGTGGGAGAAGAAAGCGAGCAGGCTTTCAGAAATGTCTTTGATAATGTGACCGGAGAGTGAACTTTCAGTAGACGCCTGTTGGATGTTGACATGATTGTGTCTTTTCCCTCACCAATTAGTGTGAATGCCTCAAACAGACAGTTCGATGTCAACTTGCTGATTTTAATAGCCTATTTGTTCCAGTAACACTAAAGGAAGAACATGAAGGGAAAGTGTGTACAGTAATATTATTCAGACTGAGAGAGGGAAGGGGGGATGGGAAGAGGGAAAGGGAGAAGGCGAGGGAGAGAGAGGTTCTCGTCTGTTACCATGGTACTCGAGTGCAGCGGTGTTGCAGAGGCTTCAAGATCACTCTGGATCCTGATGCTTTTGATCTGGCTCCCCAATACGCATCCTGCTCCTCCTCAACAACCTGGCATGGACCAGTGCTGTCCCTTGTGCCCTGATAACAAGAAGAGCCAAAAGAGAAAGATATTTCTCAGATGTACGTATCACCGTCCAGGCACACTTTCATAATAAAAAAATAATTAAAAAAATAAAAAAGTAAAAAATATTTTTTTTAAAATATTTTTTTAGCTTTATTTAACTAGGCAAGTCAGTTAAGAACAAATTCTTATTTTCAATGACAGCCTAGGAACAGTGGGTTAACTGCCTTGTTCAGGGGCAGAACGACAGATTTGTATGATTATGATTGTACATATCACCATCCAGGCACACTTCCATTATGATTGTACATATCACTGTCCAGGCACACTTCCATTATGATTGTACATATCACTGTCCAGGCACACTTCCATTATGATTGTACATATCACTGTCCAGGCACACTTCCATTATGATTGTACATATCACCGTCCAGGCACACTTCCATTATGATTGTACATATCACTGTCCAGGCACACTTCCATTATGATTGTACATATCACTGTCCAGGCACACTTCCATTATGATTGAATGTTTTCACTGTCCAGGCACACTTCCATTATGATTGAATGTTTTCACTGTCCAGGCACACTTCCATTATGATTGAATGTTTTCACTGTCCAGGCACACTTCCATTATGATTGAATGTTTTCACCGTCCAGGCACACTTCCATTATGATTGAATGTTTTCACTGTCCAGGCACACTTCCATTATGATTGAATGTTTTCACCGTCCAGGCACACTTCCATTATGATTGAATGTTTTCACTGTCCAGGCACACTTCCATTATGATTGAATGTTTTCACTGTCCAGGCACACTTCCATTATGATTGAATGTTTTCACTGTCCAGGCACACTTCCATTATGATTGAATGTTTTCACTGTCCAGGCACACTTCCATTATGATTCAAGCTGTTCTTGAAAAGAAATGTGGCGGAAAGAATCTACCTTCTGTCACTGTTTTTACTAAACGAAAGTCACGCAGGGCAGGTGCAGAGACACCATTCCCCACATGCATATTTGATGTGCTAGAGTAGTTACACAGTCCATCACATAGGCTTTCACATGTTTTCTTGTTTACATTTTTGAGAACACCTCCAGCTTGTTTGGGCTAACCCAAATGTGGAGTGCTTTGTCACTGTATCATGTTCCTCACAGAAGTGGAATGATAGGAGATCTGGGACAGTGGGGGGTCTGCTACCATGCAGGCCTGAGATAAACAATGTCTGAGGAATGTGCTTACTCACACTCGTTATCTCAGT
Organism: Salmo trutta; assembly: GCF_901001165.1. Taxonomy (NCBI): domain Eukaryota; kingdom Metazoa; phylum Chordata; class Actinopteri; order Salmoniformes; family Salmonidae; genus Salmo; species Salmo trutta. The sequence continues at coordinate 24,683,770 of NC_042974.1, forward strand.
GTTACTGTCTGTAGCATCACATTTCAACCTTTCATCTGTTCTGTACATCAGACCTGGGTTCATATACTATTTGAAATCATTTCAAATTCTTTAGCTGTGCTTGATTGAGATTGTTGTTGCAATGGAACCAATAGTTAAAATAGTATTTGAACCCAGTTATGCTGTACATACAGTAACACAGAAGGTTGAGGGGAGAAGAGAACAAAGAGACATTACAGTATGTGGGTGAGGCAGCTTTGTGGTAATTGGTAGTTAATGTAGAGGTATTTGTCACTGCTAAGATCCTTCATGTGAAATGACATGAAGAGAGATGAAAATAGCTATATGATTGTGATTGAAATAAACTGACAGTCCTTGTCAGTTATAACGGGGCTGAGTAAGAGGCTTAAATAAACAAAGCATTTCATAGCTATACTATAGCCTAGCTATTACATGAAAATGTACAGAAATAGGAACATAATGTATTATGTGGCTTATGGACAGGCCAATCTAAGAAAAGTGTGAGGTTGAAGAGGAGGCAGAGGAAGCGTTAAAAGCGTGGGCAGATGTTGCAGCATCTCACTCCTCTCTGATGCATGTCACCTCATGCTTTTGGGAACCGGTAGACAAAATTGTGGCAATATGTTTGCTGTGTGGAGAGCGAAGGAGCTGGGAGATCTGAGCACCAGAGGTTTGGCGAACCACTTAATGAGCAAATCAATCAAACCCAAGGCTTATCTCAGAGGAATCTAAACTGCATCCAGCAGATTCATTTATCTTTCAAGCACTTGAACGCATAACTGATTAATAAGTGCTCAGTGGAGCCTCAATCAACCCCTATCGGAACCATTACATTTCTTTAATCACTTTCATCTTTATTAAGTGTGATTTAAGTTTGCTGGAGTAGGATCTGAATTCACCAGTGTGACTGCCCGCTTGTGGTAAAGGACTATTAGACAATCAGATGCCATTGGGCAGTATGTGGGAGGATTACTTATATGTTTCTAGCTAATCCTTTTGACTCGCCAAATGTAAGACTGTATGTAGTAGTGAGTCTTATACATGCAGTATCTCAAGGTTGCTTGTGTAACCCCGGTTCACTGATAATATGAGTGAGATAGTTTACTGTGGGATTCACTCGGGCGATCACAAATGATGAAGAGACCAATCACACGACATCTGTCGGAGACAGACAGGTCGAGTGGCAAATAAGGTGAGCCCCTCCCTCCTTATAAGGCCCCACTCGCCAGCCCTCTGGTCATTCACCATCATGCCTCTATTCCTTGCGCTCTTGCGAGCAGGGAAATGTGGTGAGATACTCACTCATGTTATCAGAGAACCAGGGTTAGGCAAGTACTTGTTTCGATATCTCACAGTGGGATATGGCCAACTCCTATATCGCAGACATGTTCTCTGAAGCCAGGGTAGTCCCAACAACATCATCCCTCAGAGGCTCCGACACTGAGGACAGCATGCAGCAATGAAGCGAAGATGAGCGAAAACTAAGATTATGGATATACTGACAAGGTCCTTGTCTCTCCGTCCTAACAATGGGAGTCGTTGTCCACAAAGCGGCATGGCGGGATTTCTTGCTCCCGCCTATACATTCATTGCGTTATTGGATACATCTAATTATTTTTATGCTTTTTTTAAATATTAATTGAGGATTGTTGACTTCAATCACCTGTAGTCAATGGAGAGAGATGCTATGCTACCAGCCATTCTTATTTTTGTTGACCAAATTCAACATGCTCTCTTTGACCTTCATACAAAACCATTTTGCTTGGTGGGCAATTTTTTTTTAGAACACCACCTGCTCGAGGGAGACAGATTTTCAGTTGAGTTGGGCCTCTCTCTTCGCCTCTTCCTCGCTGCAGAAAATGACCAGAGGGCGGGCAAGTGGCACCTTATAAGGGGGGTGTGTGATTGATACCTTCATCATTTGTGTTTGCCGAGCGAAAACCACAGATGTCGAAACGAGTATTTGAAAGAGAGCCAACTACATTATTCAAGCTGACATTTGTAGATGTAAAGCCAAATGTTTACCAAGGTCAAACAGAATTGATCAAAAAGACATGAGCTATGGAATTGTTTTATGGGCGGCGTGCTATTCCAATTTTGCTATCGTGCCTACAACATACTACAGTACTGAACATCCACTGCATAACACTGTCGTGACGTTGTATTAGTTAATGTGACGACTGTTGCTCATCGAATGATTAACGGTTTATAATTACGTGATTAAATGAATTTAAGCAATGAATCAAGCAATTATTAACTCATTAACCTGGGGCACCATGGGAACATTGTTTTGATTGAGTTTCTATTTCCCAAATTAACTCAAAGGATATCAGAATATCGATTACAACAGTCGCTAAATTAATCAATTTCCTCTACAGTCTCATAATCTGAAAATCGTATAATCCGGGAATCTGCACGGACCCGGGCTTTACCACTGAATTTACCACACCAATCTTAGTTGATTATTTATTTACTAGCAAGCTAAAATGATGATAAAAATGCACATACACAAAACACAGTCTAGCTATTGATTAGGACTTAGTACAACGGGCCAACACACTCTGGCGCTTGTTACCCAAAATGGGGATTTTAAAGAGAGAGAAATAAAGGAAGTACACGAGAGAAATATACATTTGGGTTCATTTGTCAGCCATGCTTATTTAAAATTAGCCTTGCCCCGAACTGCCGCTCTTATGGGTCAGAATATAATGGTGTAATTACGTGTTGGAGTTCTCAGGTGGGAAGCTCCGCGTGGGTCGTTTAGGCTTCTAAATGACGCAGTTCTCCGGCGCAACTCTCTGGTTGTCCTCACGATGTCAGTGTCCTTCTTGGCTAAGTGGTCTGATCCTCACCCTTGATCGGAAGGGGTCTTCTGAGGACAGACAGCTCTGTAGCTCAGAGCTCACAGCTTCGGCTCGAATGGTGTCGATACCACGATTCAATGGAGAGTGGAGGCTGGGTGGTTCGGCTTGAATTCACCCGCTTAGACACAGCTACTCGTCCGTAGCTCGTGTAGAAAAATATTTCTTTGTCTTCAACCTTGTGTTTCGTTTTGGGGTTCGTCAACTTTGTTAGACCTTGGCTGCAGCTTGGGGTCAATAGTCTTCTATGTTAATTCTTCACTCTCCTGTCTTATACCCTCGGGTCAGAAGTGGGTGTAACAGCCTTTAGGGCGATTCTCTGGGCGGACCAAGTAAAGGGGGGCAAGGCTTAGATTTGGCTAAAAATCCGATTTTAGACACTAACTTCACATTTCATCTTTATCAAAACATTCTGTTTGATTTGGATATTTTCCAAACAGCGTACAATGTATAAACATCAGGCATATACTGGGAAAACTCTTAAAGGTACAATGTTTTCATAATAACGTCATCTCTTAACCTTTAAAAACAAATACAAAAGTTACATACATTTTAATATTCCACTTTTCGTCATAACCACCATTGTGGCTGGACGGAAACCATTGTTCCAAAGTCCCTTTATTGCATGTTTAATGTTCTGAGGCCAGTTCTCCATTGTTAGGACAAAGGAATTTCTCTGTATTATGGGCATGAGGTGTCATAAAACCCCCACATCTTCAGACCCCTAGATCTCTCCTCCTCTGTTGGGGGTTTGGGAGATAATCTGTAGGGTGGTGGTCTCCTGTACCCTGACCTGATCAGGACAGTCATGACAACACATTCAATGTACCTTTTCATACGGTGAATACACTGTACATACACATCAAAATGTAGCTAAAATGTAATTCTCTGCTGGCTTTCAGCTGTTCCAAAATGACTAATCTCTATGGAGTGCAATCAGATCATCAGAAAGAAGCTGAGAAGGATTAGGCACTGGTTCATATAGTTTTAGTGCTGAATTGACAGGGTGCCAAACCAACTAAATCCCACTCAAAGTTATGTACGTGGATAAATAAACCAATGTAATCTGACATCTACAATAAGATCACAAACGGTATACCCACGCTAGCTATGTAACTGAGCATATGTTTTAACAGATAAGTGTTTGGCTCAGTCTACCACTAATTCAAAAACTGTAATTATAAACCAGCAGATTATAACCAAAAATGATCTTCCATATAAAACCTGCCAGCTCAAACTAAACCCAAATAGGACAGTGACTAGCACATACTTTAAGGAAATGTCAAACTGTCCACTCCTGCATTACAGGAGTGTACATATTACCTTGACTAACCTGTACCCCCGCACATTGACTCGGTACCGGTACCCCCTGTATATAGACTCATTATTTTATTGTGTGACTTTTAAATTTTTTTATCTTTAGTTTATTTAGTAAATATTTTCTTAATTCTATTTTCTTAAAGCTGCATTGTTGGTTGAGGGATTGTAAGTAAGCATTTCACGATAAGGTCTACACCGGTTGTATTCGGCGCTTGCTATGTTGAACATGAACACCATCTTGCTATGTTGAACACTATCTTGCTATGTTGAACATGAACACTTTATATGATTATATAAGAATCTATGAACATTTGAACATCTTGGCCATGTTCTGTTATAATCTCCACCTGGCACAGCCAGAAGAGGACTGGCCACCCCTCATAGCCTGTTTCCTCTAGGTTTCTTCCTAGGTTCTGGCCTTTCTAGGGAGTTTTCCCTAGCCACCGTGCTTATACACCTGCATTCCTTGCTGTTTGGGGTTTTAGGATAGGTTTCTGTACAGCACTTTGAGACATCAGCTGATGCAAGAAGGGCTTTATAAATACATTTGATTGATAAGAAGAAATATATAGGTACATTAACCTCAAATGTGGCCATGGATGTGTTACTCATTTTAAGGTTGAATTGTAATGGTTTTCTTTAGAGAAGTAGAGGAGTCAGGCGCAAGACACAGGGATAAATGTAAACAAACGTGTTTACTAAAAATATTAATAAATCTTCTCATAGAAAAATACATCGTTTGGAGAAACACCTCCAACTACACAAAACAGGAAACAATCACCGACAAGACAAACAGGAAATGCAGAGGTTAAATAATGAACATAATTAGGGAAATCAAAAACAGGTGTACACAATAAAGACAAAACCAAACGAACAGTGAAACATCGATCGGTGGCAACTAGTAAGCCGGTGACGTCGACCGCCGAATGCCGCCCGAACCAGGAGAGGGGCCGACTTCGGCTGGAGTCGTGACATGAATGTTCATTCATTTGTATAACAGCCTGAACTTTAAGCTATTTACTGTATTACAAAAGTAATATTGAATTGTGTTTGGTTGACAACTCAACCAAATATCAACATTTAAAGCAGATGTACTGTATCTACGAGGTACTGTATCTACGATGTACTGTATCTTGGATAGCCAGTGGTCCATCTGAGCCACTGTCTTAATCCCATTCTTTAACTTTTATTTTTGGTTGCGTAAGAGATGTGAATCGAACATATCATTTGTTAACTTGTCGACAAGTTAATAGGCTATTTACTGTATTTCAAAAGTGATATTGAATTGTGTTGTCAACTTAACCAAATATAAAAATATGAAGTAGATGTATCTTCTGCTTGGATAGTTTCATCTGTGCCACTGACTTAGTCTGGCTTTAGTTCCAGTTTGTCTACAAATTAATAATTGATATGTTGGTTTCAAATCTCAATCTCAACCAAAAATAAAAGTTAAAGAATAAGGGCTCTATTTTCAGCTGGCGCTAAGGAGGCACAAGTGTCAAATGCACATTAGTTTGCAATTTCGTCATGGCATTTTCCAGCCCTTACGCCAGAGAAATAGAGCAACCTGGCACTATGGGTTTGTTGACCTGTGACCCACTGACACCGCTCCCTGGTTAGAGGGGAGTAAGGCATCACAAGAGTTAACACACAGGGAACTTTATTTACACACACTGACAAAGATGAACATGGGGATGTAGTGGAATAGTAGTGGTTCTGTAGAAGAAAATAAAAGGCAATGAATATACTGAACATAATATCACAAGAGCAGTAATAACAATAATAAAGGACTGCATAAATGGCATATAATCCCTGAACATGCTTACAGGTTACAAGCTGTACAGAGGCAGCATACATAATGCAACAATAACAACTAACTATATATACATCAAATCAAATTGTATTTGTCACATGCACCAAATACAGCAGGTGTAGGTAGAGCTTACCATGAAATGCTTACTTACAATTGCTTAACCAACAATGCAGTTTTAAGAAAAAACAGAGTTAAGAAAATAGTTACTAAATAAACTAAAGTAAAAAAAAGTAACACAATAAAATAACCACACTGAGACTATATACTGGGGGTACCGGTACCGAGTCAATGTGCGTGGGTACAGGTTAGTTGAGGTAATTGCGGTAATATGTACATGTAGGTAGGGGTCAAGTGACTATGCATAGATAATAAACAGTGAGTAGCAGCAGCGTAAAAAAAAGGGGCGAAGGGGGGGGTCAATGCATACAGTCCGGGTAGCCATTTGATTAATTGTTCAGCAGTCTTATGGCTTGGCACACAACTCACTTTGTGCACACACACACCATCCCACATGTCCAAAGATATCTGAGTCCAGCTGTTATTGTGCAGGACAGAGATAAGCTTGCTTCTCTCTATATAACTGATTGAAGGAGACCGCGTTAGGGAGGCAGGAATTGGGGATCTGGGACCCAAGATGACGGACTGTGATTGACTGACCCCACGGTGTGATAAGACCCCTGGCAAATATGAACCCTAGCAACCAATTGGTTTGGCTAGTGGTCACTGGTCACCACAGCAGCTCACTGGTAACCATAGCAGCACCCACCCATAGCATGCGCTCCAGCAGGTATATCTCAATGGTCACCCCCAAAGCCAACACCTCTTTTGGCCACCTTTCCTTCCAGTTCTCTGCTGCCAATGACTGGAACGAATTGCAAAAATCCCTGAAGCTGGAGTCTTATATCTCCCTCACTCACTTTAAGCATCAGCTGTCAGAGCAACTTATCGGTCATTGCACCTGTACATAGCCCATCTGTAAATAGCCCATCTGTAAATAGCCCACCCAACTACCTCATCCCCATATTGTTGTTTATTTTTTGTTCCTTTGCACCCCAGTATCTCTACTTGCACATTCATCTTCTGCACATCTATCACTCCAGTGTTTAATTGCTAAATTGTAATTATTTTTGCCACTATGGCCTATTTATTGCCTTACCTCCCAAATCTTACGTTTGCACACACTGTATATAGACTTTTCTATTGTGTTATTGGCTGTATGTTTGTTTATCCCATGTGTAACTCTGTGTTGTTTGTGTCGTACTGCTTTGCTCTATCTTGGCCAGGTTGCCGTTGTAATTGAGAACTTGTTCTCAACTGGTCTACCTGGTTAAATAAAGGTGAAATAAAAAATGTTTAAAAAAAATAGTGCCAGAATTTTGAAGGGCCAGTTTACGACCCATAGCCTAGCCTGCTAGGCTCCAGAGGGGAGGGGAGCCTGCTGCAGGAGTTAGAAAGTGACCGAGTTTGTGTCCCTAAAAGAGGCCTGTGAGAATGAGATGGCGTGCTAAGAGTAACCAGCAGGGAATTCGTAACAGCCACGTTCGGCAATTTACCTGTCTAACATCAGCTTGCATGCACTGAGGTGGAAGGGGTGTCAATATTTGAGGTGTCAACTTAAAAACACTGCAAAAGTGACAATTTAATGCAGTGCTAATGGGAAGTTCTAAGACCCACAGAAAGCAGGTCTTAACGGTAACACAGTTGATAACGGCATGGATTTTGAGAGCGGAAGTGCAGCCTAGCCAGCCCAGGGGCATCAATTGGCAGACGCTATACCCTAGCTCAACATAAAAAAATCTAATAGGCTGCTAAAATCATTCCAATCCCTATTAAAAGGCAAATGCAGTTTAGTGGTATTAGCGGGCTGACTTTAGGACCCTGCTGACCCCTGGGAACAGGAGGGAAGGCTGTTTGTATGACTGGCAGTTTTTTATGGAGAGCGCATGGACGCAGCTGCAGGGAACAGCTAAACTTTTTCTCAAAACACTGCAAAGGTAAAGATGGCTTTAGTATATGGCTTTGGCTAGGTAATTGCTGTTTGCCCTCCCCCCATATTTTGGAGGTTTGTGCCCTCATGCTTTTTCATTATTCACAATTCACATATCTGCATACTTCATTTCGCTTGTTCAAGTAGGCTATCCATCCCCATTTTCAAAGTGCGCCTCTAGTCCGATTACTAGAATCCTGCTCCAAACTACTCAATCTTCCTATAATGCCATATTATTAATGGCAGATTTTTTGGGAGAATCTGTTCTCACACATAGGCAACGATAACATTTACAGGATCCTAGTATTTTTTGTAGAGACATTATAATGTTATGCATAAAGACATAGGCGTAGAGTACGTGTGCAGACAGTGCCATGTAACAAGAGAAGCAATTTTTTGTTGTTTTAAAAAAACAGATTGCTTGTTTTCCGTTTCATATCAAGCCCTCCATAGTCCCAGTCGGTATTAGATAGGTCGTCGTGGACCTGCCCACATGTGGGGAAAACAACCTGTAGTTACCTAGGTTACCCATTGGCTTACAACAAAAACTTTACCTTTTTCAAACTGAATTTTCTTGTTGTCTGCTTGTTTTAGTCAAATACAAAAATACATTTAAGAAAAGTACAGCATGTCTAAAGATTACTTTTCAACATTTCCTGCTCACGAACGTTCTCACGTAATATTGTAGGGCTTCCCTCAACTGAGAAGGAGTTGCTTTCTCAGTTGCAAAAGCAGCAAGGACTTTTCACAAAACTGCATTCAGCAAACAACGGAATTGTGAGAGCTAGCTATGTACTGTCCCACAAAATTGCTAAACATAGAAAGCTATTCGCTGGGGGCAAATTCATTGAAGAATGTTTAATTGACTCTGCAGCGATACCTTGCCCCGACAAGAAAGAGCTGTTTGAAAATGTTTCCCTGTCAAGGCGAACAGTGACACGGCATGTTGAAGACATCGCAGAGAATATGGAACAACAGTTGAAAGACAAGGTAAAGGATTTCACCTATTTCTCCTTGGCCCTGGATGAGAGCAGTGATGCACGTGACACGGCGCAGTTGTTGATATTCTTACGAGGCATAACCCCAGAATTTTGAAATTACATAGGAGCTTGCTTCAGTGCAGTCAATGAAGATCACAACCACAGGGAAAGCTTTATTGGAGGAGGTTATAAAGTTTGACCACAGATGGGTGCCCAAACTTGACAGGAACAAATGTTGGCATTTTGAAAAGGATACAAGATCAAGTAGCTGAGCTGAACCCAGATCAGAAAAGTATTTTCCTGCATTGCATTATTCATCAGGAGGTACTCTGTAGATGTGTTCTGAAAATGAGCCATGTTGTGGATACAATCACTAAAGTGGTAAACTTCTGGCCTCCCGAGTGGCACAGTGGACTAAGGCACTGCATCGCAGTGCTAGCTGTGCCACTAGAGATTCTGGGTTCGTGTCCAGGCTCTGTCACAGCCGGCCATGACCGGGTGACCCATGGGGCGGCACACAATTTGCCCAGCGTTGTCCGGGTTAGGGGAGGGTTTGGCTGGCAGGGATGTCCTTGTCCCATTGCTCACTAGCGACTCCTGTGGCAGGTCGGGCGCAGTGCACGCTGACACGGTCGCCAGGTATACAGTGTTTTCTCTGACACATTGGTGCGGCTGGTGTAACAGTGTAGGTTCCGTCCCTCTCTTCGCCCCAACCTGGGCTCGAACCAGGGACCCTTGCACACATCAACAACTGACACCCACTAAGCATCGTTACCCATCGCACCACAAAAGCCGCGGCCCTTGCAACGCAAGGGGAAACCCTACTTCAAGTCTCAGAGCGAGTGACGTCACTGATTGAAATGCTATTAGCGCGCACCACCGCTAACTAGCCATTTCACATCGGTTACACTGGCTTCCGGGTTAAGTGGGCATTGTGTCAAGAAGCTGTGTGGATTGGTTGTGTTGTGTTTCGGATGACACGCGGCTCTCGGCCTTCACCTCTCCCGAGTCCGTACGGGAGTTGCAGCGATGAGACAAATCTGTAACCATGAAATAAGGGGGAAACAAAAATGATAAAAAATAATAAATAAATAAATGAAGTAGTAAACTTCATAAGATCAAAATCTTTAAACCACAGGCAGTTTGTCTCACTGTTGGAAAAGACAGAGTCGGTTTATGCAGATCTCCCCTACCACACAAACGAGAAATGGCTGAGATTGGGGAAGGTGCTTAAAAGGGTGTGGGACCTGAAGTCAGCGATTGAGAAGTTTTTTCAAATGAAAGGAAAATATGTGGATTTGTCTCAACTGCAAGATAAAGAATGGTTGGCTGTTTTTTTCCCCCTCATGATGCCATCTATTTTGTGCACTAGTCCCTCCTGCATAAAAGCACCCCTACAACTTGATGGTGTTCTTCGGCTTGCAAGCCTCCCCCTTTTTCCTCCAAACATAACGATGGTCATTATGGCCAAACAGTTTCATCAGACCAGAGGAAATTTCTCCAAAACGTACGATCTTGGGCCCCATGTCCAGTTGCAAACCATAGTCTGGCTTTTTTATGGCGGTTTTGGAGCAGTGGCTTCTTCCTTGCTGAGTGGCCTTTCAGGTTATGTCGATATAGGACTCGTTTTACAGTGGCTATCTTCACAAGGTCCTTTGCTGTTGTTCTGGTATTTATTTGCGCTTTTCGCACAAAAGTACATTAATCTCTAGGAGACAGAACACGTCTCCTTCCTGAGTGGTATGACAACTGCGTGGTCCCATGGTGTTTATACTTGCGTACTATTGTTTGTACAGATGAACGTGGTACCTTCAGGCGTTTGAAAATTGCTCTCAAGTTTGAACCAGACTTGTGGAGGTCTACAATTTGTTTTCTGAGGTCTTGGCTGATTTCTTTTGATTTTCCCATAATGTCAAGCCAAGAGGCACTGAGTTTGAAGGTAGGCCTTGACATACATCCACAGGTACACCTCCAATTGACTCAGATGGTGTCAATAGCACATCAGAAGCTTCTAAAGCCATGACATCATTTTATGTCTTCTGAACCACTGGAATTGTGATACAGTGAATTATAAGTGAAATAATCTGTCTGTAAACAATTGTTGGAAAAATTACTTTTTTTATGCATAAAGTAGATGTCCTAACCGACTTACCAAAACTATAGTTTGTTAACAAGAAATGTGTGTAGTGGTTGAAAAACGAGTTTTAATGACTCCAACCTAAGTGTATGTAAACTTCCGACTTCAATTGTACATACTGTACCTGGAGCAGGGCCAGGTATTGACCAGTGGCACATGGGTCAAACTGGCCGTGACACTCCAGCATATTGAGGCAGGCTTCTGAGAGGATGGAGCTGGGGAGTTTGTGTTGGAGGGAGAGGCTGATGGCCTGTGACTGTAGGTAGTTGGTTGGATGGGCTATTTACATATGAGCTGTGTAAAGCTGCAGCGATCAGTAAGCTGCTCTGACAGCTGACGCTTAAAGTTAGCCAGCTAATTAGCTACTAGTTACTATCTTCTGATGGAGGTTCCAGTTATAAGGTCTAAAAAATAGCAGATCCGTACCACATTTCGTGAGGCGGATTGCATGAAGGTATATTTAATTCAAAAATTTAAAAAAAGAGATTGAAATGTATACAACCCCCCCCCCCCCCCCCCCCCCCCGAAAATGGGACGAAAACAAACACGTCTTACTGCTTCGCCATCTTGAAAAAAATTATATCTTTCCTCCCTTACTCTTTTCCATGATGGTCTGCGACCCACAACCTTCTGGCCCGCAGCCCTGTGCGCTATCAAAATTCCTGCATTACAGCACGAATAATAGTTTCTAAAACTGCACATATAAGGCTCTGGTCTGTCCAAGAAGTGATGGTAAATGGTAGACATGTTATTTGCTATCCACTTTATGTTTTATTATTTGGGGTATAGGGGTGGGTCACTTGTTTTTTTCAAGCGTTCAGGGAGGGTTTCGGTAAAATATATTTTGCTTAAGGGAGGGCCATCCATTTTAATTTCCGAGAGGTTAGATTTTCTTCATGTAACCCTTATTAGAAAAAACGTTCACTCACTTGCCAAAGATGCGATCCTCCAAACATATTTAAATTATTCAGTCCTATAATATAATACAATTTACGGGAGCCTAGTATACATGTAGGTGATGCTATACTTGTTGAAACCAATTACAACAATGTTGGCTGCCAACACTCCAAACATAGGCTATTAAGCAAACACTGTAAGTTGATTTTTTTTTTACTGTTGCCATTACTCATTACTGTAGCATATGCTATTTTATAAACTATAGTATCAATCCACAATGGACCAGGCCAGGGGGAGAATATTCCGTGCCCCCAGCCGAATTGGAGTTGATGACAACAGCAAAGTCGTCAATAACTTACAGTACTTGAGACAAACGCATACAGTATTAAGCCATGGAACTTGTTGATTGGCCAGTGAGTGGCCAAGTCCTTGTCAGACCTACAACTTGTTTATTATTAATCAAAACCCAGTCCTGCCACCTCCAGCTATTGCGCTCATAATTCCAGCTGTGAAAATAGCAAAAATATTTCTCAAACACCCCCTGACCTATAGCGCTAATTAGATTTATCATTGTGTTATGTTTGTTAAAATAGAGCCCCAGGACTAAATCATATGAAATGTTAAATGCACTTTAGATAAAGTTTGATTTAGTCCTATTCTTTAACTTAGATTTTTGGTTGAGATGAAGACGTAAATCCACCATATCAATTATTAATTTGTAGACAAACTGGAATAAAAGTAGACAAACTGGACAAATTCAGTGGCACAGATGGAACTATCCAAGCAGAAGATACATCTCCTTCAAATGTTGATATTTGGTTGGGTTGACAACCAAACACAATTCGATATCACTAAATATCATTACATTTGAAATCAACCAGAACTTGAAACCCTAGGTGTCACAGGCGTCAAAAGGATTAGACCAAGGCACAGCGTGGATAATGCTCATCTTTAGATTTTAATGAATGCACTTCAAACAATAAAAGCTCAACAGTTCCGTCAGGTACAACAACTAAACGGAAAATAACCACCCACAAAACCCAAAGGAAAACAGGCTGCCTAAGTATGGCTTCCAATCAGAGACAACGAAAGACACCTGCCTCTGATTGGAAACCATACTCGGCCAAACATGGAAAACGAAACATAGAAATAGAAAACTAGAACAAATTCCCCTAGATACAAAAAAACCCAAAACACACAAAACAACCCCCCTGCCACGCCCTGACCATTCTACTATGGCAAATGACCCTTTTCACTGGTCTGGACGTGACACTGGGCCTGTTGTATTGTACATTTTTAGTTGAATTCACAGTGGAGTTGAAACAATAGCTGTTGATGACTTAGCACATTTTTTCAAATCCAATGTATTTTCCACATAGATTCCAAGTCACAATATGTTGACAAATTGCATTGAAACAATGTTGATTCAACCAGTTTGTGCCCATTGGGAGGAGATGGATTCACACCACTAACTGCTCCTCCCCTGGTAGCAGCACATTATTATCTAGGATAGAGTTTTAATGTACAGATTTAAAATCATGCCAGCATCATGTTATGCGAACATCATGTTTGGTGTAGGTCCCGAATGATTTGGAGTTATTACTGAACGGAAAGTATTAATTATTAATGACTGGGAAGAGATTGAGAGAGAGAACCATATAAACTGCCTGGAACTCAGACGCTGGCTCATTTGTCAATCAAAAGAGCTGAGTGTACTGGAGCAGATACTGTGTAGCCTGTTATAATGTTTTCAAGTGAAAAAGCCAGAGTGTGTGGTCAACCTAATCATGCCCATCAAAACCAGGGCATGCAGGCAGCCAGAGACATGGTCCTCATGTGGATTAGCTCATGAAACAATGGGAAGTACAGGGTTGTGGGTTCGATTCCCACGGGGGGCCAGTACAAAACATATATTTTTTTTTAAATGCATGAAATGAAATGAAATGTATGCATTCACTACTGTAAGTCGCTCTGGATAAGAGCGTCTGCTAAATGACTAAAATGTAAAAATGTAAAAATTGAGCACAGAGCAAAAATAGAGTTAGAGGAATTAATTTAAAGCACATAACCTACACTCCCCTATGTACTTATTTGGACAGTGAAGCTAAAACTTTTAATTTGGCTCTATACTCCAGTAGTTTGGATTTGAGATCAAATGTTTCATATGAGGCGACAGTAGTGAATATCACCTTTTAATTGAGAGTGTTTTCATACATATATTTTTTATTGTTTATAAATGAAAGCACTTTATGTATCTAGTCCCCCCATTTGAAGGTGTCATAAGTATTTGGACAAATTATGACTCCACAAACTTGTTGGATGCATTTGCAGTTTGTTTTAGTTCTGTTTCAGATTACGTTGTGCCCAATAGAAATTAATCGTAAATAATGTATTGTGTCATTTTGGAGTCACTTTTATTGTAAATAAGAATGGAATATGTTTCGGAACACTTCTACATTAATGTGGATGTTACCATGATTACGGATAATCATTAGTGAATGGTGAATAATGATGATTGAAAAAGTTAAGAGGCACAATGATCATACTCCAAGACATGCTAACCTCTCAGCGTTACCAATTAACAGGGGAGGTAAGCATTTTTTGGGGGGAATGATCTTTGTTCCTCTGTAACGTTCTCACCCACATTATTCAGGATTAATTCATGATTATCCATAATCATGGTAGCATCCACATTCATGTAGAAGAGAATTTGTCCAAATACTTACACTACCGGTCAAAAGTTCTCGAACACCTACTCATTCAAGGGTTTTTCTTTATTTTTACTATTTTCTACATTGTAGAATAATAGTGAAGACATCAAAACTATGATATTGTCACACCCTGATCTGTTTCACCTGTCCTTGTTATTGTCTCCACCCCCTCCAGGTGTCGCTTGTTTTCCCCAGTGCTTTTTATCCCTGTGTTTCCTGTCTCTCTGTGCCAGTTAGTCTTGTATGTCCAAGTCAACCAGCGGTTTTTCCCGTTCGCCTGCTTTTGCTATTTCTCCGTTTTTTTTGTCCTCCCGGTTTTGACCCTTGCCTGTTTCTGGACTCTGTACCTGCCTGCCTGACCATTCTGCCTGCCTTGACCTCGAGCCTGCCTGCCACTCTGTACCTCCTGGACTCCTGACCTTTTGCCTGACAATGACCATTCTCTTGCCTACTCTTTTTTGAATTATTAAACATCTAAACTCCAACCATCTGCCTCCTGTGTCTGCATCTGGGTCTCGCCTTGACTTTTGATAGAAATAACACATATGGAATCATGTAGTAACCAAAAAAGTGTTATATAAGTATAAAACATCTTTTGATTTGTTTTTGAGATTCTTCAAATAGCCACCCCTTGCCTTGATGACAGCTTTGCACACTGTTGGAATTCTCTCTACCAGCTTCACCTGGAATACTTTTCCAACAGTTTTGAAGGAGTTCCCACATATGCTGAGCACTTGTTCGCTGCTTTTCCTTCACTCTGCAGTCCATCTCAATTTGGTTGAGGTCGGGGGATTGTGGAGGCCAGGTCATCTGATGCAGCACTCCATCACTGTTCTTCTTGGTAAAATAGCCCTTACACAGCCTGGAGGTGTCTTGGGTCATTGTCCTGTTGAAAAACAAAGGATAGTCCCACTAAGAGCAAACCAGTTGGGATGGCGTATCGCTGCAGAATGCTGTGCTAGCCATGCTGTGCTAGCCATGCTGGTTAAGTGTGCCTTGAATTCTAAATAAATCACAGACAGTGTCACTAGCAAAGCACCCCCACACCAAAACACCTCCTCCTCCATGCTTTTCTAATCAAACGGCTACCCAGACTATTTGCATTGCCCCCACCTCTTTTACGCTGCTGCTACTCTCTGTTATTATCTATGCGTAGTCACTTTAATAACGCTACATGTACATATTACCTCAATTACCTCGACTAACCGGTGCCCCCGCACATTGATCTTGTACCAGAACCCTCTGTACATAGCCTCACTGTTGTTATTTTACTGCTGCTCCTTAATTATTTGTTACTTTTATTTTGTATTTTTGGGGGGTATTTTTCTTAAAACTGCATTGTTGGAAAACTTATTTTGGATTGGTGGGTCCCCTGCGGGATGGTTGAGCTAATGTAGGCTAATGCGATTAGCATGAGGTTGTAAGTAACAAGACCCTTTCCCAGGACATCGACATATCTGATATTGACAGAAAGCTTAAATTCTTGTTAATCTAACTGCACTGTCCAATTTACAGTAGCTATTACAGTGAAACAATACCATGCTATTGTTTGAAGTGAGTGCACAGTTTTGAACATAAAGTTATTAATGAACAAATTAGGCACATTTGGGCAGTCATGACACAACATTTTGAACAGAAATGAAATGGTTCATTGGATCAGTCTAAAACTTTGCACATACACTGCTGCCATCTAGTGGCCAAAATCTAAATTGCACCTGGGCTGGAATAATACATTATGGCCTTTCTCTTGCATTTCAAAGATGATGGTACAAAAAAAGTTAGTTTTTTTCTCTGTATTATCTTTTACCAGATCTAATGTGTTATATTCTCCGACATTCCTTTCATATTTCCACAAACATCAAAGTATTTCCTTTCAAATGGTACCAAGAATATGAATATCCTTGCTTCAGGGCCTGAGCTACAGGCAGTTAGATTTGGGTATGTCATTTTGGTTGAAAATTGAAAAAAAG
Source organism: Salmo trutta (assembly GCF_901001165.1). Classification (NCBI taxonomy): domain Eukaryota; kingdom Metazoa; phylum Chordata; class Actinopteri; order Salmoniformes; family Salmonidae; genus Salmo; species Salmo trutta. Next base: position 24,700,446 of record NC_042974.1, read on the forward strand.
GAGCCGACGTATGTAATTTGATTTCATTTGATTTACGGTGGGAAAAACACATGCGGAGATCATCCGTTCACTCACACTGCGTCTCACAAAGACCGGGCAGTTGGAACCAAAAATCTCACATTTGGACTCCTGACCAAAGGACAAATTTCCACCACTCTAATGTTCATTGCTCGTGTTTCTTGGCCCAATTAAGTCTCTTCTTATTGGTGTCCTTTAGTAGTGGCTTTTTTGCAGCAATTTGAACATGAAGGCCTGATTCACACAGTCTCCTCTGAACAGTTGATGTTGAGATGTGTCTGTTACTTGAACTCTGTGAAGCATTTATTTGGGCTGCAATTTCTGAGGCTGGTAACTCTAATGAACTTATCCTCTGCAGCAGAGGTAACTCTGGGTCTTCCTTTCCTGTGGCGGTCCTCATGAGAGCCAGTTTCATCATAGCGCTTGATGGTTTTTGCGACTGCACTTGAAGAAACTTTCAAAGTTCTTGAAATTTTCCGCATTGACTGACCTTCATGTCTTAAAGTAATGATGGACGTTGTTTCTCTTTGCTTATTTGAGCTGTTCTTGCCATAATATGGACGTGGTCTTTTACCAAATAGGGCTTATTTCCCTCATTAAAATGCAAATCAATTTATAACATTTCTGACATGCGTTTTTCTGGATATTTTTGTTATTATTCTGTCTCTCAGTGTTCAAATAAACCTACCATTAAAATTATAGACTGATCCTTTCTTTGTCAGTGGGCAAACGTACAAAATCATCAGGGGATCAAATACACTGCTCAAAAAAATAAAGGGAACACTTAAACAACACAATGTAACTCCAAGTCAATCACACTTCTGTGAAATCAAACTGTCCACTTAGGAAGCAACACTGATTGACAATAAATGTCACATGTTGTTGTGCAAATGGAATAGACAACAGGTGGAAATTATAGACAATTAGCAAGACACCCCCAATAAAGGAGTGGTTCTGCAGGTGGGGACCACAGATCCCTTCTCAGTTCCTATGCTTCCTGGCTGATGTTTTGGTCACTTTTGAATGCTGGCAGTGCTTTCACTCTAGTGGTAGCATGAGACGTAGTCTACAACCCACACAAGTGGCTCAGGTAGTGCAGCTCATCCAGGATGGCACATCAATGCGAGCTGTGGCAAGAAGGTTTGCTGTGTCTGTCAGCGTAGTGTCCAGAGCATGGAGGCGCTACCAGGAGACAGCCCAGTACATCGGGAGACGTGGAGGAGGTCGTAGGAGGGCAACAACCCAGCAGCAGGACCGCTACCTCCACCTTTGTGCAAGGAGGAGCAGGAGGAGCACTGCCAGAGCCCTGCAAAATGACCTCCAGCAGGCCACAAATGTGCATGTGTCTGCTCAAACGGTCAGAAACAGACTCCATGAGGGTGGTATGAGGGCCCGACGTCCACAGGTGGGGGTTGTGCTTACAGCCCAACACCAGCTCAGGACGTTTGGCATTTGCCAGAGAACACCAAGATTGGCAAATTCGCCACTGGCGCCCTGTGCTCTTCACAGATGAAAGCAGGTTCACACTGAGCACATGACAGACGTGACAGAGTCTGGAGACGCCGTGGAGAACGTTCTGCTGCCTGCAACATCCTCCAGCATGACCAGTTTGGCGGTGGGTCAGTCATGGTGTGGGGTGGCATTTCTTTGGGGGGCCGCACAGCCCTCCATGTGCTCGCCAGAGGTAGCCTGACTGCTATTAGGTACCGAGATGAGATCCTCAGACCCCTTGTGAGACCATATTCTGGTGCGGTTGGCCCTGGGTTCCTCCTAATGCAAGACAATGCTAGACCTCATGTGGCTAGAGTGTGTCAGCAGTTCCTGCAAGAGGAAGGCATTGATGCTATGGACTGGCCCGCCCATTCCCCAGACCTGAATCCAATTGACCACATCTGGGACATCATGTCTCGCTCCATCCACCAACGCCACGTTGCACCACAGACTGTCCAGGGGTTGGCGGATGCTTTAGTCCAGGTCTGGGAGGAGATCCCTCAGGAGACCATCCGCCACCTCATCAGGAGCATGCCCAGGCATTGTAGGGAGGTCATACAGGCACGTGGAGGCCACACACACTACTGAGCCTCATTTTGACTTGTTTTAAGGACATTACATCAAAGTTGGATCAGCCTGTAGTGTGATTTTCCACTTTAATTTTGAGTGTGACTCCAAATCCAGACCTTCATGGGTTGATAAATTGGATTTCCATTGATTATTTTTGTGTGATTTTGTTGTCAGCACATTCAACTATGTAAAGAAAAAAGTATTTAATAAGATTATTTATTTCATTCAGATCTAGGATGTGTTGTTTAAGTGTTCCCTTTATTTTTTTGAGCAGTGTATACTTTTTCCCCCCACTGTAGTTTAAGTATAACTCTGACTGGTGTTTGAAGTTTGTAACTCTCCTCATTTGGTAATGCAGAAATTAGCCACCACTCTGTGTGTGTGTGTGTGTGTGTGTGTGTGTGTGTGTGTGTGTGTGTGTGTGTGTGTGTGTGTGTGTGTGTGAGTGTGTGTGTGTGTGTGTGTGTGTGTGTGTGTGTGTGTGTGTGTGTGTGTGTGTGTTATGGGATATTGATGGCCTGATTGTTGTGTGGTATGCCAGGCACTGTTAATTGCAATCCTCCTGCCATTGCATGTGTGAATTCACAGTTAACGCCACGCTAGCTGGCATAGATTGATATCATATTAATGAGCCTATATTGCTCTTTGCTTGATTGGATGAAATTAGATGGAATCAGCAGCCAATTCCCTCTAGTGTAAACCAAACCACATCCCCACTACCACATTACCCCAAAGGGCAGCAGCAACCTTGTCCACATGCTGTGCCTGGTTGATAAGCACTTAGGGTGATGGTCAGTCAGAGTGCCAGCGTGGAGAGCCTGTGGCTTTGTTTGGTGGCCATAAGGCCTTTGTTTTGGTCTTCAATCTTTAGTTTTGGCTGTTGGTAGTTTTCCTTTTCGTAAATATTGGTTTTCGTCACCCTCTGAACATAATAACCCGCTTGGGCTCGCCGACCCAAAGGAGTCAAGACAGAGCTGGCCCTGGACCTAAGGTAAGGTTGCTGTCTCCCTGGGCACATGTGCATCTAACACAGTCCTCAAACACTTTCTCAGATAAATGCACACATTCATTCAGGTTACGGACCATGTAACTACACCTATAACCTCTAGACAGTTATGAGTGAGGCAACAATGTCTGTAAGCTAGTTATGGGTTTCGTAACACAACAGAGTTTATGTGATCGTAGGTGTTATCATAACATAACTTGTGTGATATAATATCTCATGCTGTAGATTTTGCCATTGCAAAAAGTTCTATATCCATTTGTTTAGGAAACACTTTGACAGCGACTAGGATGACAATACTTTATACAGCAATCCAAAGACAGCTTATTATTCAAATGCCTAGGCTCTAAGTTAGCACTAGCTTATGCTGTAAAATACTTTGAAAGCAGGACACCAATGCCAACTGTTAGGGAATAGGGAAGTCAGGCGCAGGAGAGCAGAAATGGGTAGCAAATGGAGCCCTTTATTGAGGCGAACAAAACACGGCACTCAGAAAACTAAACACACACGGGTTACAATAACCTGGAGCAAACCAGCCTGGAGTACACATACATATACACATAACAATTCCACACACAGACATGGGGGGAAACAGAGGGTTATATGCAAGACGAGTAATGAGGGAATGCAAACCAGGTGTGCGGGAAAACAAGACAAAACAAATGGAAAATGAAAGGTGGATCAGCGATGGCTAAAAGACCGGTGACGTTGACCGCCGAACACCACCCGAACAAGGAGAGGGACTGACCTCGGCGGAAGTCGTGACAATTGATGATAATTTGTTGGAGTTGATCAATAATGGATTTGATCTAGCTCATTTAACATCTCAGGGATGTGCTGATAATGTGTTGTGGGAATCTTCCTAAGATGTTGAAAGTTATCTCAGCAGAGGGTGAGAGAATGCATAAGAGTTGTACTCCCCATAATACCTTTAATCCAAGATTGAATAAGAGGTGAATTGTGCATGTGAATGTCGGGGGCATATAGCAGTTCAAAATCTCTCACCCCCACTGGGTTAGTCTATACCTGCATTCTTCCTTATCAACATGTAGGCTACAGTCCATTGGGTCTACCAGTAATAATCTAGTTTTTACACTGAAAAGATAACGTTTACTGATTTGCCCCAAAATATAAGTCTTTCCTAGGGCTGTGGCGGTCATGAAATTTTGTCAGCAGGTGATTGTCAAGCAAATAAATATAAATACATAAACACATTTAGCATCTCCTGACTTCCACGCATAGCCTACAAGCCACTGAAAAAGACCTTTGGAACATCTACATTTTAAAAAGTCTAATAAATGCATGTAATATAGCCTACACCATCACAATAAATCCATCATTTATTTTAGACAGGTCTAAAGAAACATGATATGAAGAAAATGTAGTCTATTTCAGAAGAACAGTATAGCATACTCTGAGTTGTTCTTATGTTAGGCCCTGATCTGGCTATGCCACATAGCTATTCTGTGGTGAGTGGTTAACAAAGAAACAGCTACTCCTGTATGCTTAATCTAGAGTTATTTATGTCACTTTAGTTGTGATACAAACGTTGGGCTATATGTTTTGATTTGTATTACATTCTAAGGCTGCATGATGCGACTCTAATGATGATTTGAAAAAGTAGCATGAAAGGTATTAGCTCTGCTGTGTTTTTTGCGCAGGCTGTACACACTTCATCAGTCTCTCATTCACAATTTGACAAGCACTTGATAATGTCTAAATGTTTTCCAGAGGCATCCCCTTTGTGTGGCTTTAATGCCCCCTATAAAAATCCATGCCTTTTGTGGCCAGTGGCTGAATATAATAATTATAATTCCCTTCTCCCAGCTACATGCTCCAAAGCACCTCTCACTCACATGGCTCTCCGCCACGTGATCGGGTCTTTCTCACAAGCTACAAGTGAAGACAGACACATTGGGGACGTAACTGCGCGGTTCCTTATCAAATTCCGAGGCGCATAATGAAGATATTGGAAGAACTGCCACATTTACTTTTCGTCAGCCAACAAGATGAGTAGGCCTAACAAACAGCAAAAGCCCTAGCCCATGTAAATCTACTATTCCCCATAGTACAAAAGTTGTCCTATTTTGTGTGAGAAATAAATATTCCAAACATAGTCTGGGACAGTTGTGGGATGCTGTAGATTCCAAATTAATACAACCACCAGCAAAATAAAATCTGTTTTATGCAATTAGCCTGACGCAACAGATGAGAACGTTTAGCTTAAAATGTTGATAAACTATTAGGCTATTTCTTCACATTATAAGCACAGCAATGCGCACAGGGCAGTAGCCTATAAGCACAAATGTTCCATTAGCAGGAAAACATAATTCTCAAAAGTGACCACAAACGCGATTATGCATGTCATGCTTTTATTATAAAGGTGCATTTTTATGGTTTTATTTTTAGGTTTAAGTGTTTACACAGATAATGATTAATTTATATTGCTCATAGCTTCAGGGCTTTAGTAAATCTCCTCCTAAAGGCTCTTCTTGTAATTCACACAAGAAGCTGTAACAATTCTCATTCCTATGAAGATGGCAGCATCCCTCATATTGGGTCATTGATTGCAGAATCAGCCAGAGACAATCATTATTGCTAGTTTAAAACCTCTTAACTTACAGAAAGTTTGTTTTTATCTTGCCACTCATTCTTATAATAAGTTTGTCCTGTGGGATCTCTCCATCCAGAACGGAGTGAGACTGACTGCCAGGCAGTATGCCCTTGAGGAACAGGCTACTAACAGGATTAGCCTCGCTAGCAGGGTCCTGCTAATTAACAGATTTCTAAGCTAACAGTTAAATCACAGCTGCTTAGTGCCATAATAAAAAATAAAAAAATAGCTTATGAATCTCTTCACTCCTTTGCTTTCATCTGAATGCATGTGTTTATGAAAGATAATGAAGCCTCCAAATGTGATGCTCGACACAGGAGCTTTTTGGTTATCCCCTCTTTGTCGTTTGGAAATGCTTTTGTGATTAATGTAATTGACTGCATTGTTTATCTTTGTTTGCCACCTTGGTGGAAATCAGTGGTGGTGACAAACATGCCATGTGTATTATTCACCAGACATGGCTCTGATCTGGCCACTGTTAAGTAGATAACAAAGAAACTGTATCTTTGCAAGGAACATATCATTCAAGGTCTATTTATTTCATTGTTTTTGCTTCTTCTTGTCTTATTGTCCTCATCCTGAGAGCTTCCTGAGACATACCATTCAATAATGGTTAATAATATGTCATTTCTATCTAATCAAATGTTTTGTTATTTTCTATAGGCCAACACTACAGGCTTACAGCCTTCCTGCTTGGAGAAAAAGTAGGCTGTGTGTTCATTGTGCCACAAGAGGATTGACGATATTGACAATTCCTAATTCAAAACTGAGCCATGTACCAAATCATGTGTAAATGGGTCAGGCAGGCACAATCCCTGATGTGCGCAGGTTTCAGTAGTAGATACAGTATTTGTGTATCTTTGGAATACCACTTTATTTTACAGTTGGCGGGCAAAGGTCTGACATAGAGAGCTGAGACAATTATCTAATTTGCAATACATGCTCTCCTGTGGTGACTTAATATGCATCTCCTGCACCAAGGATAAACCTGGATGTGAGGGCAAACAAACACAACAAACATAATTCGGCACAGCATAATTAGTCCTCTAGTCAGAATTAGTTAAGCTTAGGCAATTTATATGTCATTTCCTTCATTATATATTCTAAAATACATTAAAATGTGTTGGTTTAATTGTTCATAGCATGTCCAAATCGTTTCTAGATGCTAAATGGGTCATTTTACTTCTATTTGTATACTATTTTTCCCAAACTTTCAGTGCACATACTGTATGTAGGTAGACATACTGTACACTGAGTGCACAAAACATTAAGAACACCTTCCTACTATTAAGTTGCACCTCCTTTTGCCCTCAAAACAGCCTTAATTCGTCAGGCATGGACAAGGTGTCGAAAGCGTTCCACCGGGATGCTAGCCCATGTTGACTCCAATGCTTCCCACAGTTGCGTCAAGTTGTTTGGATGTCCTTTGGGCACACTTTACAGTCTCAAGGCTTAAAAATCCTTCTTTAACCTGTCTCCTCCCCTTCATCTACACTGATTGAAGTAGATTTAACTGGTGACATCAATTAGGGATCATAGCTTTCACCTGGATTCATCTGGTCAGTCAGTGATGGAAAGAGCAGGTGTTTCTAATGCTTTGTACACTCAGTGTATATACTACTCACACACTTTGTTTGTTTTGCATATTTTAAATATTTACCTGAATTCCTTACCACCCCACAAAACGTCACTATCGAAAACAGTGAAAAAGTTGCAATAAAGGGAGAACCATGCACATCAATGATAATTTTGATTAACCTTCTATTAAACATTAATTTTAGAAATTGTATTTTCATATCAAATTAACAAAATAGTAAAAACATTAATTTTAATCTGATTTTCAAAACCTTTACATTTTTGAGAAATATAATCTGTATTGTTTTCTGTAAAATGTTCACTGTTGATTGTATGAACCTGAAACTTGATTGTTTTAATTGATTATGCATCAAATTAATTATGTTGTTTGATGTTTAAATGATCACTTTACCTATCTTTATTTTGGAAAAATAGCAGGCGTTGCGGTGTCAATCATAGAGATAAATGGAAGACTATTGATGGATGTAACTAATTTTACTATAGACATTGCCGTTGAGAGCTTCCACCATTTAAAAGTAGTCAACTGAGTGGGAATTCCTATGGGTTGGGAGTGATCGGCCAATGATCAGAGAGCATTAAACCAAAGACTAAGGTAATATCCAGGAGCCAAGAACAAGATTTATGCCAGGACATTGGTCCTAAGATCCAGACCGAGACTCAGTGAGTTGAGACCATGACAAGTTAAAGACCAAATGTATGAGGTCTTGAGTGGTCTCAAAACCAAGATCACTATATCCAGTACAGTAGAATACAGTACAGTAGACAGTGGTGTACTTAAGTAAAAATACTTTAAAGTACTACATAAGTCTTTTTTTTAGTCTGTACTTTACTATCTATATTTGACAACTTTTACTTCACTACATTCCTAAATAATACATTTTCCCTGAAACCCAAAAGTACTCGTTACATTTTGAATGCTTAGCAGGACAGGAAAATAGTCCAATTCACACACTTATCAAGAGAAAATCCCTGGTCGTCCCTACTGCCTTTGATCTGATGGACTCACTAAACACACAACTTACTTTGTCAATGATGTCTGAATGTTAAAGTGTGCCTGTCTATCCGTAAATAAAAGAAAGAAAAGAAAATGATGCCGTCTGGTTTGCTTAATATAAGGAATTTGAAATTATTCCTACTTTTACTTTTGACACTTAAGTATTTTTCAGCAATTGCATTTAGTTTCACAACTTACATATATTTAAAACCAAATACTTTTACACTCAAGCAGTATTTTACTGGGTGACTCACTTTTATTTTTACTCAATTATGACAATTGGGTTATTTTTCCCCCACTGACAGTAGACTACAGTACAGTAGAGAAGAGCACAGTAGAGTAAAGTACAGTGCATTACAGAACAGTATAGCACATTATAGATAATATATTTATGTTTTGGCTAAATACTGTTTTGGCCAAATTTTGACTGATTTTGGCCGAAATCAGGTACTAGGCTGTTTAAAGAAAAAACAGAAACTATAAGTCTGACATAAGTATGACATATCAGCTCATCGCTTTGCTTCCACCCTTACGAAAAAAGATTGCAGTCCGATTGCAGTGTAACTGCAGCACACTAACGCCTCGATCACACCGATAGCGTCATTGCGCAAAATGGTAAGCAGCAGCATCTGGATATGTGTGCAACAAAAGTTAAACATTAAAACCTCTCTAGGGTTTGTGGGACGAAATCGTCCCACCTACTCAACAGCCAGTGGAATCCCGTGGCGCAATATTCAAATACCTTAGAAATGCTATTACTTCAATTTCTCAAACATATGACTATTTTACACCATTTTAAAGACAAGACTCTCGTTAATCTAACCACACTGTCCGATTTCAAAAAGGCTTTACAACGAAAGCAAAACATTAGATTATGTCAGCAGAGTACCCAGCCAGAAATAATCAGACACCCATTTTTCAAGCTAGCATATAATGTCACATAAACCCAAACCACAGCTAAATGCAGCACTAACCTTTGATGATCTTCATCAGATGACACTCCTATGACATTATGTTATACAATACATGCATGTTTTGTTCAATCAAGTTCATATTTATATCAAAAACCAGCTTTTTACATTAGCATGTGACGTTCAGAACTAGCATACCCACCGCAAACTTCCGGTGAATTTACTAACTTACTCACGATAAACGTTCACAAAAAACATAACAATTATTTTAAGAATTATAGATACAGAACTCCTTTATGCAATCGCTATGTCCGATTTTAAAATAGCTTTTCGGCAAAAGCACATTTTGCAATATTCTGAGTAGATAGCTCGCCATCACGGGCTAGCTATTTTGACACCCACCAAGTTTGGCCCTCACCAAACTCAGATTTACTATAAGAAAAATTGGATTACCTTTGCTGTTCTTCGTCAGAATGCACTCCCAGGTCTTCTACTTCAATAACAAATGTTGGTTTGGTTCAAAATAATCCATAGTTATGTTCAAATATCCTCTGTTTTGTTCGTGCGTTCAAGACACTATTCGAAGGGTGACGCGCCCGAGTTTCGTGACAAAAAAACCCGAAATATTCCATTACCGTACTTCGAAGCATGTCAACTGCTGTTTAAAATACATTTTTATGCGATTTTTCTCGTAAAAAAGCGATAATATTCCGACCGGGAAACCCTGTTTTCATTCAAAGACGAAAAAATAAAAACATGGTGTCGGCTCGTGCACGCGCCCCCAGTCTCATTGTTCTCTGATCGACCACTATCCAAATGCGCTACTGTTTTTCAGCCATGGCCTGCAAAGTCATCATTCAACGTTTTGCCGCCTTCTGAGAGCCTATGGGAGCCGTAGGAAGTGTCACGTTACAGCAGAGATCCTCAGTTTTCAATAAAGTCACGCTATCGGTGTGATCGAGGCGTAATGGTTTAACTGCAGTGAGACTGCAATATAACTGCAGTATGCGGCAAATAATGCGTCCAAAATTACACCTTTTTCTTTAGTTTTGCAGTGTAACTGCAGTTATTCTGCAATTACTGCTCCAAAATACCACAGGCGTCTGCAGTTTCGGCACTTTTACTGCAATTTCAAAACTGCAATCTTTTTTTTGTAAGGGCGATGTTGTGCATTATACTGCCATAAAGTCGATTTAAGCGGTACTACATTTCCTATGACATCTGGGGTGAAAAATCTTGTTTTAACTTTATGTCAATTCAATTTTTTTATATTTCGTATTAAAACTGTAAATAATGTTCTGTAAACAAATCCGATCTGGACGAGAGAAATACCTATGTAAGAATGCTGTTTATTGACTATAGCTCAGCATTCAACACCATAGTACCCTCCAAGCTCATCATTAAGCCTGAGGCCCTGGGTCTCAACCCCGCCCTGTGCAATTGAGTCCTGGATTTCCTGACGGGCCGCCCCCAGGTGGTGAAGGTAGGAAACAACATCTCCACTTCGCTGATCCTCAACACTGGGGCCCCACAAGGGTGCGTGCTCAGCCCCCTCCTGTACTCCCTGTTCACCCATGACTATGTGGCCATGCACGGCTCCAACTCAATCATCAAGTTTGCAGACGACACAACAGTAGTAGGCTTGATTACCAACAACGACAAGACAGCCTACAGGGAGGAGGTGAGGGCACTCAGAGTGTGGTGTCAGGAAAACAACCACTCACTCAACGTCAACAAAACAAAGGAGATGATCATGGACTTCAGGAAACAGCAGAGGGAGCACACCCCTATCCACATCTACGGGACAGCAGTGGAGAAGGTGGAAAGTTTCATCTTCCTCAGAATACACATCATGGACAAACTGAAATGGTCCACCCACACAGATAATGTGGTGAAGAAGGCGCAACAGCGCCTCTTCAACCTCAGGAGGCTGAGGAAATTTGGCTTGTCACCTAAAACTCTCACAAACTTTTACAGATACACAATTGAGAGCATCCTGTCGGGCTGTATCACTGCCTGCAACCGCAAGGCTCTCCAGAGGGTGGTGTGGTCTGCACAACACATCACCGGGGGCAAACTACCTGCACTCCAGGACACATGTAACAGTATAGCTTCCGTCCCTCTCCTCGCCCCGAACCAGGGACCCTCTGCACACATCGACAATAGTCACCCTCGAAGCATCGTTACCCATCGCTCCACAAAAGCCACGGCCCTTGCAGATCAAGGGGAACAACTACCTCAAGGTCTCAGAGCGAGTGACATCACAGATTGAAACGCTATTAGCGCGCACCACCGCTAACTAGCTAGCCATTTCACATCAGTTACACAGATACAGCAGCCGATGTCACAGGTAGGTCAAAAAGATCATCAAGGACAACAACCACCCGAGCCACTGCATGTTTACCCCGTTACCATCCAGAAGGCGAGGTCTGTACAGGTGCATCAAAGCTGGGACCGAGAGACTGAAAAACAGCTTTGATCTCAAGGCCATCAGGCTGTTACACAGCCATCACTAACACAGAGAGGCCGCTGCCTACATACAGACTTGAAATCATTGGCCACTTTAATAAATGTATCACTGGTCACTTTAATAATGCCACTTTAATAATGTTTACATATCTTGCATTGCATATCTCATATGTATATACTGTATTTTATTTCATACCATCTATTGCATCTTGCCAATGCCGCTCTGTCAATGCTCATCCATATATTTATATATTCTTATTCAATTCCTTTACTTAGATTTGTGTGTATTAGGTAGTTGTTGTGGAATTGTTAGATTACTTGTTAGATATTGCTGGACTTTCAGAACTAGAAAGGGAAAGGGGGATACCTTGTCAGTTGTGCAACTGAATGCATCCAACTGAAATGTCTTCCGCATTTAACCCAAGCATTTCACTTCACTCGCAATAACATCTGCTAACCATGTGTATGTGACCAGTAAAATTTGATTTGATACATGTCATTAAAAAAAATTATGTTCAGTAAGCACAACATTTATTTTGAAACTGTCACGCCTCGATCACACTGATAGTGCCTTGCATTTTGGTACACCAGAAGTATATTCATTTCCAATTGAACGCTGCATTTGCCATGCATTTTGCACAAACACTGTGTGATCGAGGCATCAGACCAGGGATTCTGTTTATTTTAAACCCTCTATGCTAGGTTAGGGGTGAAAAAACAGACTTCTGCAACCCGATTGGCTGAACGCGATATGCAACATCTAGGACTAGTATTTATTTGCTCTAGCATGATTGTGAAAAATGGTGTTTCATAAAATAAGTAGGCATATTTTTCCAACTTCTCACCATTAAATCGAGTTAAGGACGAGCGTATTACCTGCTTGGCACATTAAGCCCAGACAATAGAACCTTCGTGCCCACTAACGGCTTCCCAGGCTACAACAGCAGTTGCATACAGCAGCCTATGCACCCTATTCAGTATCCATCTGGCCAGGTTAAATTAATTGGTAACGTTATGTAGGCTAATTATAGTCCATTTGTTTGTTTTAGGAGAAAATGTGAAAGTGATCAAATTTGGTTTATATTCAAAATTATGAAATGGAATTAATCAAGTTATGACATACATGTTTAATTAAGCCTACAGCTGCATAGGCCTACCCTACACATTGCAAACATGCATAAGCAAGCTCAGCTCATCTTCCCCAGGGCCAAGAGTTTTCCCATCATAGCCCATATAAAAAACCTTTTTAAAACAGATGAATCACTGTCATAACCAATAGGGTCCAGAGTTTTAACTGGTAAGGTTAACACATCAGGAAAAACTATGGGCCACACGGAAAAACATTTGCCACCTCTGGCAAATATTATGTTGTTATGAGTAATCAAAGGCATTCAAAAAATATTTTGTATCCTAGTTTACGTCTGCTTTAATCAAGTGATTATGACAATGTTGTGTAGTGCCTGTTTATATTTTTAATTAGGTTAATTAGACTTTCTCCTCTTAGATGGGCCTCATGGTACGCTCCAAGGTGTGGCCACTGGCCATGGGCTATGTTCTTATACCTGCATGTGGGCATGGCTCAAGCATGCAGAAACTGGTAAATGCCTGGTAGACCACCTGTGCCAAATTAGCAGACATGCTTATAGTAGTCATTTTGTTATTGTACGGTTTCTGTGCTTTGATTAAAACAGTCTACATTTTGCCGACCTTAGTTGTAGTACCTATTCTTTAATAACTCTAGGAAGCTACAGTACACCTGTTTTTTCCCTCTGCTGTGTCATGTGTCACAGCTGTCGCCATGGAGAGAAGTGGACCAAGGTGCAGCAGAGTTAGTGTTCATAATTTTAATTCAAAACGATCACTGGAACACTACAAAAACAAGAAAAATACCGACAGCTAAACAGTACTGACAGCATATCACACTGAACAGAAAACAATTACCCACAACCCCAAAGAAAAACACACACTCCTATATAGGACTCCCAATCAAAGGCAACTCAACACACCTGCCTTCAATTGGGAGTCCTAATCACCAACAACCATTCACACACACACAAAAACCCTGTCACATCCTGACCAAAACTAATCCAATTGCTCCCTCTGCTGGTCAGGATGTGACATGATGACCGTGGGACGGTCGTCCTACGTTTTCAAATCACATTGCCTACAGTCGCGGCCAAAAGTTTTGACAATGACACAAATATAAATTTTCTCAAAGTCTGCTGCCTCAGTTTGTATGATGGCAATTTGCATATACTCCAGAATGTTATGAAGCATGATCAGATTAATTGCAAAGTCCCTCTTTGCCATGCAAATGAACTGAATCCCCCAAAATATTTCCACTGCATTTCAGCCCTGCCACAAAAGGACCAGCTGACATCATGTCAGTGATTCTCTGTTTAACACAGGTGTGAGTGTTGACGTGGACAAGGCTGGGTATCACTCTGTCATGCTGATTGAGTTCGAATAACAGACTGGAAGCTTCAAAAGGAGGGTGGTGCTTGGACTCATTGTTCTTCCTCTGTCAATCATGGTTACCTGCAAGGAAACACGTGCCATCATCATTGCTTTGCACAAAAATGGCTTCACAGGCAAGGATATTGCTGCCTGTAAGATTGCACCTAAATCAACCATTTATCAGATCATCAAGAACTTCAAGGAGAGCGGTTCAATTGTTGTGAAGAAGGCTTCAGGGTGCCCAAGAAAGTCCAGCAAGCGCCAGGACCTTCTCCTAAAGGTGATTCAGCTGATTTTAGTAATTTTAAATATTACTATTATACATTTTATACATACAAATTATACCCATCCACCCCCAAAAAATTGTGTCAGAGGAAACACCATAAACCTGGTGACCGTGTCAGCGTGCATGCGCCTGGCCTGCCACAGGAGTCACTACAGCATGATGGGACGTGCTGTGGCACGAAGGATATCCCGGCTGGCCAAACCTTCCCTAACTTGGACGACGCTGGGCCAATTATGCATCCCCTCATGGGTCTCCCTGTCGCGGCTGCAATGCAGTGTCTTAGACTGCTGCGCCACTCAGGAAGCTCCATCCGCAAAGTTTTTTATGCTTATCAATTGCCTTGCACAAAGTATCAAAATACTAAAATACTACACAGGACTCTTAAAGAATTTCATTTAAATGTTAATTGTATTTTTTTGATCACAGAAACAATGAGAAAATACGTTAAAATAAATAATGACAATAATAATAAATAATATAAAGCAGCCCGTGTAATCATCTGCCAGAGTAGCCCCAATCGGCCCGAGCCCCAAGTAATACATTTGGGCCAGATAACTGACACCAGAATCGGCCCGAGCTCAGCACGCCCAGCACCTCTACGAGTCTACACACTAATGCCAAATAGCCTAAAATTAAAGAAAAACCTCAATGCAGCCTATAGATATAAATTGCACAATAATTAAACATTTTTGGACTGTAAGGTATTTTTTTCTTTTTAAGTCAATCCACACATCACTAGGCCTACTGCAGATGTTAATAACATTCTCTGAAGATTATAATTCCTCACTGCAGGAACTATACAGTGCCTTCGGAAAGTATTCAGACCCCCTGACTTTTTCCACATTTTGTTACTTTACAGCCTTATTTTAAAATGTATTAAATATATTTTTTCCCTCAATCTACACACAATACCCCATAATGACAAAGCAAAAACAGGTTTAACAACATACATAAGTATTCAGTTCGGGTTTTTAGTCACCTCCCTGACCAATGCCCTTCTCCCCGATTGCTCAGTATGGCTGGGTGGTCAGCTCTATGAGGAGCCTTGGTGATTCAAAACTTCTTCCATTTAAGAATGATGGAGGCCTTCTTTGACCTTCAATGCTGCAGAAATGTTTTGCTACCCTTCCCCAGATCTGTGCCTCGACACAATCCTGTCTCAGAGATCTACGGACAATTCCTTCGACCTCATGGCTTGGTTTTTGCTCTGACATGCACTGTCAACTGTGGGACCTTATATAGACAGGTGTGTGCCTTTCCAAATCATGTCCAATCAATTGAATTTACCACAGGTGGACTCCAATCAAGTTGTAGAAACATCTCAAGGATAATCAATGGAAACAGGATGTATCTGAGCTCAATTTAGAGTATCATAGAAAAGGGTCTGAATACTTATGTCAATAGGTATGTGTTTGAATGTTTTGTAATTTTGCAAAGAATTTCTAAAAAAAACTTTTTTTTCGCTTTGTCATTACGGGTTATTGTGTGTAGGTTGCTGAGGATTTTCTATTTTTATTTTTTTGTACATCTATTTAATCCATTTTACAATAAGGCTGTAACATAACAAAATGTGCAAAAAGTCAAGGGGTCTGATTACTTTCTGATGGCACTAGCGACTCGGGGAGAGACTTTTTCTGGTCCACACGTAATTTTGTAGTGCGTTCATATTTTATTCTTTTTTTTGCAGCCCATATAATTATTTGTTGAGGTAAAGCTTTATTTGAACTCACAGGTCACAATCTGACATGATGCCAGTAAAATTTGTAGGCTTACATTAGACATTTGCTATTTTTACATGGTTTTAGGTAGCCTACATTTTTAAGTGCTACTGAATGAAGAGCGATTTGGGAGCCAAATGACCCTCTTTATTAAATGAATGGATCCAAATGAACCGGCTCACTGAGAGTCGCTTCCGCCGTTAGTTGTTGCTAAGATACGCTCCCAATTTCCTAACCACAACAAGCAGCAAGCTTAGTAGTGGTGCGACGCAAAAACTTGTCAGTAAGGCTAAGTATTTAGCTAGTAGTATCTATTAAAGTAGTAGTGACATATAAATGACTTACCAGGTTAATTAACGTTATGTTAGCTAGCAAGCTAGTTATTTGCTAAAGCTAGCCGGGCTCGGCTAAGTTAACATAGCAACCACCTGTCAAGACTGAGCATCATGGATCTTCACATTCGCCAGTATTTGACCAAGGCACGCCAACAAAAAGGTAACACACTACTAGCTAGTTTCTTAGCTAGCTAAATAGTTGACTGACAATGTTGTTGAACACGTTTCATATCATGTGGCTTTGTCTTTAGACACTGATGCGCTGAATGCAGCCTATGACATGATCCGTGAGGGGACACCTGAAGAGACAGCGTCAGATACGCGATGCTTCTGCCCGGAGTTGTACGTTATGTGCGCAGAACAAGCCCTACAGGTAGGCCTATGATGTGCTATAATGTTGCAAACAATTCTATTAGCTACAGTGTTACAATGTTGTTACATTGTTGTTACAATGTTGCATTGTTACCATTGTAAGCCGTCCCAACCTCAGCTTTCTTTTCAGCACCATGGAGTGAATCCATACCACCGCTACAAGCGGTGCCTTGTCTGGCAGCGAAACTGTTCGGAAACAGTTCAGTTGATATGGCTGACTTGCTTAAACAATTGATATGTACAAACTATGGCATAAGGGAATGATGAGCGGATAAGAGGCAATCCATAATTTCAATTAAGACATGCATGAACGAGCTAATGATATGTACAGAGACAAAATTCAGAACATGGGCCATTCTTACAGTATTCTCCCTGTACACCAAGTCAAAACCGTAGGATAAATAAAGGGGCCTATAAGCAGACAATGAAAGCTCTTATAATATTCAATTATGACATTTCTCTAAAACAGGCTATAGGCTACATGTACACCAAGTCAGAACAGTATGTTAAGCTATGAGGGGTAAGGGGACCAAATTATTAGGGTGTGGCACATTGTCACATATGTTGTCATGGAGAGAAGACCAAGGCGCAGCAGGTATGTGAATACTCATATATTTTTTTTTTTAAAGTAGTAAAGTATCCACTGACAAAACAAATAACACGACAGCAACAGTTTGCAGGCTAATCAAACGCAGTGCAAAACAACCACCCACAACGCCAAAGAAAAACACACACACCTATATAGGACTTCCAATCAAAGGCAACTCAACACACCTGCCTTCAATTGGAAGTCCCAATCAACAACACAAACATTCACATACACAAAACTGCCACGTCCTGACCCCAAAACTAATACAATAGCTCCATCTGCTGGTCAGGACGTGACACGCATGGGCTACTAACAGCTTACAACGCAACATACACTTAGTATTGCTTTCTTAGCTACAGTATACATATCTCCCTGGCATATTACATAATTTATGTAGTAGCAAACATTTTTTGGACTCACCTTGTTGTGCTGTGCTCACTTGAACAGGAAAGTGGTGCGACAGTCCTTGTGGGAAAAGTTAGTCATCAAAGTCTGGCGTTCTCTAGATTTATGGCGCTTTCAAGAAAACTGGGAACTCTGGAAATCGAACTCTCGAATCATGGCGTCAGTGATCTTCAGTTCAGAGCTCTAGAAAGAGGCCAGAGTTCCCCACTTGGAATTCTGATTTGGATGACCGTTCAAAATGCATTTTCCCAATCGGAGGTCATTTTTTTCCTGAGTTCCCAGTTGTCTTGAACTCACTGAAGTTTGAGATTTCCCAGTTCCGAGTTTCCAGTTGTTTTGAAAGCTGTAGAAATCATGCTGGATTAACAGAATGGCCATTGTATTCAACCTTTTCATGCCCATGGTGTTGCATGTGAATGTTTATTCTTTTAAGCTTGGAAAAGGGACCATTAAACCCAGACCTGGACCACACACCCACTCTCCACTGAATAGCAGGCAAGTGATTGCTTTTCAAAGCTTGCTGTTAGCCACTGATTCCTTCCAAACCACTTATTGTTGAATTTGCGATTTCCAACTTGTGGAATGTTTGTCCAATGAGCACTGATACGTTTTATCTATAATTTCTCTTCAGATGACAAGGATTGAAAAGGATTTGCCAGTAGATTGTCGACTTGATTCATGATGACTGCTTGTCTAGCTTGCTAAGATTTTGAAAGTATGATGTTGACATGAACAGTCAAATCAAAGCTACGGTAGATACAGTTGAAGTCGAAAGTTTACATACACTTAGGTTGGAGTCATTAAAACTCATTTTTCAACAACTCCACAAATTTCTTGTTAACAAACTATAATTTTGGCAAGTCGGTTAGGACATCTACTTTGTGCATGACACAAGTAATTTTTCCAACAATTGTTTACAGACAGATTATTTCACTTATAATTCACTGTATCACAATTCCAGTGGGTCAGAGGTTAACATGCACTAAGTTGACTGTGCCTTTAAACAGCTTGGAAAATTCCAGAAAATGATGTCATGGCTTTAGAAGCTTCTGAGAGGCTAATTGACATCATTTGAGTCAATTGGAGGTGTACTTGTGGATGTATTTCAAGGCCTACCTTCAAACTCAGTGTCTCTTTGCTTGACATCATGGGAAAAACAAAAGAAATTAGCCAAGACCTCAGAACAAGTCTGGTTCATCCTTGGGGGCAATTTCCGAACGCCTGAAGGCACCACGTTCATCTGTACAAACAATAGTACGCAAGTATAAACACCATGGGACCACGCAGCCGTCATACCGCTCAGGAAGGAGACGCGTTCTGTCTGAACGTACTTTTGTGCGAAAAGTGCAAATCAATCCCAGAACAACAGCAAAGGACCTGGTGAAGATGCTGGAGGAAACAAGTACAAAAGTATCTATATTCACAGTAAAATGAGTCCTATATCGACATAACTTGAAAGGCCACTCAGCAAGGAAGAAGCCACTGCTCCAAAACCGCCATAAAAAAAACAGACTATGGTTTGCAACTGCACATGGGGACAAAGATCGTATTTTTTGGAGAAATGTCCTCTGGTCTGATGAAACAAAAATAAAACTGCTTGCAAGCCGAAGAACACAATCCCAACCGTGAAGCACGGGGGTGGCAGCATCATGTTGTGTGGGTGCTTTGCTGCAGAAGGGACTGGTGCACTTCACAAAATAGATGGCTTCATGAGGCAGTAAAATTATGTGGATATATTGAAGCAACATCTCAAGACATCAGTCAGGAAGTTAAAGCTTGGTCGCAAATGGGTCTTCCAAATGGACAATGACCCCAGGCATACTTCCAAAGTTGTGGTAAAATGGCTTAAGGACAACAGCATGGCTACCACAGCATTCTTCAGCGATACGCCATCCAATCTGGTTTGCGCTTAATGGGACTATCACTTGTTTTTCAACAGTACAATGACCCAAAACACACTTCCAGGCTGTTTAAGGGTTATTTAACCCTTAAGGAGAGTGATGGAGTGCTGCATCAGATGACCTGGCCTCCCCAATCACCCGAACTCAACCCAATTGAGATGGTTTTGGATGAGTTGGACCGCGGAGTGAAGGAAAAGTTGACAACAAGTGCTCAGCATATGCGGAAATTCCTTCAAGACTGTTGGAAAAGCATTCCTCATGAAGCTGGTTGAGAGAATGCCAAGAGTGTGCAAAGCTGTCATCAAGGCAATGGGTGGCTCCTTTGAAGAATCTAAAATATATATATATTTTGATTTGTTTAACACTTTTTGGGTTTCAACATGATTCCATATGTGTTATTTCATAGTTTAGATGTCTTCACTATTATTCTACATTGTAGAAAATAGTAAAAAATAAAGAAAATCCCTTGAATGAGAAGGTGTGTCCAAACTTTTGACTGGTACTGTATATATTTTTTTTGCTAAACAGGTGTCTCAGACAGGTGGGGTTTAGCCTCAGCTGCCCTGAATGACGGGTCACCACTGCAATCATGTCCCTAATCCCACATTCTATGCGTCTAACTTTTCTTTCTGTGCTTAGCACAGTCATGTCATGGTTGTTGGTATTAAAAGGATATAGTTAAGTCTAGGCTTCTCTATAAAATGTTTCTATTTAAAGTCAGGAAGTAGGCTATTTCCTTTGAACAAGATTGAATACTCAACAATGACATATACAGCAAACAATGACATTTTTTGAATGAATGCAGAGCCAACCTAACAGGATAACACTATATTAAGAAAACATGAGAAGAAAAATAACATAATGGATTCTATAAGGATTCCTGTACAAAACACATTTTAACCGTACAGGAATTTCATTAAAGAAAAGACAAAATTGAGATGCTAAAATCCTCTCAATGAAAAGTTGAGACATGTCCTCTGTGTGCATCTGGCATTTGTTTTGAAAAGTGAGTGATCATGGTGTAAAGAGATCCTGGGGCTTGTGTTGGTATGACCTGATGTTGTACAATGGGTCACGTGTTCCCAAACTTTTTCACTCAGGCCCCCCTTCCAGGATTGGGGAAAGGTATGCAATGACTGACATGACGAGAAAAAACTGATGATGCACTTCCCAATTTGTGCATTCTACTATTACAACTTTCAAGAGTAAGTTAAAAGCCGGACTGAGTTCCTTACATTTAAAAAAAAAAGTTTGTCAACCACTGGAAAGGGGGATAAGCCGTATCTGGCTGTGCAGAATATAGAAGTGAACCACACGCCTGTTACGTTAAATGCAACATATTGGAGTCTAAATTCAATAGAGTGTGTGTTGTAAGGGCTCTCTTTCGATATAATAATGATGGAACTATCATATGCTCACTTGATCGAGGATTTAGTCTGTGCTTGAGACTGATAGCATTGAGAAAGATGTCGGCAGCAGTTTTGTGTTGAATTGCTGTACATCAATCAGTCAATCAAATGTATTTATAAAGCCCTTCTTACATCAGCTGATGTCACAAAGTGCTGTACAGAAACCCAGCCTAGAACCCCAAACAGCAAGCAATGCAGGTGTATAAACACGGTGGCTAGGAAAAACTCTCTAGGAAGGCCAGAACCTAGGAAGAAACCTAGAGAGGAACCAGGCTATGAGGGGTGGCCAGTACTCTTCTGGCTGTGCCGGGTGGAGATTATAACAGAACATGGCCAAGATGTTCAAATGTTCATAGATAACCAGCAGGGTCAAATAATGATAATCACAGTGGTTGTAGAGGGTGCAACAGGTCAGCATCTCAAGAGTAAATGTCAGTTGGCTTTTCATAGCTGATCATTCAGAGTATCTCTACCGCTCGTTCTATCTCTAGAGAGTTGGAAACAGCAGGTCTGGAATAAGGTAGCATGTCCGGTGAACAGGTCAGGGTTCCATAGCCCACTCAACCCACTCAAGTGACGCACCCCTCCCAGGGACGGCATGGAAGAGCACCAGTAAGCCAGTGACTCAGCCCCTGTAATAGGGTTTGAGGCAGAGAATCCCAGTGGAGAGAGGGGAACTGGCCAGACAGAGACAGCATGTCGGTTCTTTGCTCCAGTGCCTTTCCGTTTACCTTCACACTGCTGGGCCAGACTACATTCAATCATAGGGCCTACTGAAGAGATGAGACTTCAGTATAGACTTAAAGGTCGAGACCGAGTCTGCGTCTCTCACATGGATAGGCAGACCATTCCATAAAAATGGAGCTCTATAAGAGAAAGCCCTGCCTCCAGCTGTTTGCTTAGACATTCTAGGGACAGTTAGGAGGCCTGCGTCTTGTGACTGTAGCGTACGTGTAGGTATGTACGGCAGGACCGAATCGGAAAGATAGGTAGGAGCAAGCCCATGTAATGCCTTGTAGGTTAGAAGTAAAACCTTGAAATCAGTGCTTCATCCGGGTAGCCGGAAAGTAGAGCATTGCAGTAGTATAACCTAGAAGTGACAAAAGCATGGATTCATTTTTCTGCATATTTTTTGGACAGAAAGTTTCTGATTTTTGCAATGTTACGTAGATAGAAAAAATCTGTCCTTGAAACAGTGTTGATATGTTCGTCAAAACAGATCAGGGTCCAGAGTAACGCCGAGGTCCTTCACAGTTTTATTTGAGACGACTGTACAACCAATAAGATGATTGTCAGATTCAACAGAAGACCTCTTTGTTTCTTGGGACCTAGAACTAGCATCTCTGTTTTGTCCGAGTTTAAAAGTAGAACATTTGACGCCATCCACTTCCTTATGTCTGAAACACAGGCTTCCAGGGAGGGCAATTTTGGGGCTTCGCCGTGTTTCATCAAAATGTACAGCTGTGTGTCGTCCGCATAGCATTGAAAGTTAACATTATGTTTCCGAATGACATCACCAAGAGGTAAAATATATAGTGAAAACAATAGTGGTCCTAAAACGGAGCCTTGAGGAACACATTTACAGTTGATTTGTCAGAGGACAAACCACCTACAGAGGCAAACTGATATCTTTCCGACAGATAAGATCTCAACCAGGCCAGAACTTGTCCATGTAGACCAATTTGGGTTTCCAATCTCTCCAAAAGAATGTGGTGATCGATGGTATCAAAAGCAGCACTAAGGTCTAGGAGCACGAGGACAGATGCAGAGACTGACGCTATTAAAAGGTCATTTACCACCTTCACAAGTGCAGTCTCAATGCTATGATGGGGTCTAAAACCAGACTGAAGCGTTTCGTATACATTGTTTGTCTTCAGGAAGGCAGTTGTCTTCAGGAAAGCAGTTAGTTGCAGTGCAACAGCTTTTTTTTTTAAGGAATGGGAGATTCGATATAGGCCGATGAGTTTTTTATATTTTCTGGGTCAAGGTTTGGCTTTTTCAAGAGAGGCTTTATTACTGCCACTTTTAGTGAGTTTGGTACACATTCGGTGGATAGAGAGACGCTTATTATGTTCAACATAAGAGGGACAAGCACAGGAAGCAGCTCTTTCAGTAGTTTATTTGGAATAGGGTCCAGTATGCAGCTTGAAGGTTTAGAGGCCATGATTATTTTCATCAATGTGTCAAGAGATATAGAATGAAAAAAGTTGAGTGTCTCCCTTGATCCTAGGTTCTGGCAGTGTTGTGCAGACTCAGGACAACTGAGCTTTGGAGGAATATGCAGATTTAAAGAGGAGTCCGTAATTTGCTTTCTAATGATCATGACCTTTTCCTCAAAGAACTTCATGAATTTATCACTGCTGAAGTGAAAGCCATCCTGTCTTGGGGAATGCTGTTTTTTAGGTAACTTTGCGACAGAATCAAAAATACATTTGGGATTGTTCTTATTTTCCTCAATTAAGTTGGAAAAATAGGATGATTGACCAGCAGTGAGGGCTCTTCGATACTGCACGGTACTGTCTTTCCAAGCTAGTCGGAAGACTTCCAGTTTGGTGTAGCGCCATTTCCGTTCCAATTTTCTCTAAGCTTGCTTCAGGTATTTTCTGTATACCAGGGAGCTAGTTTCTTATGACTTTTTGTTTTTAGGGGTGCGACTGCATCTAAGGTATTACGCAAGGTTAAATTGAGTTCCTCAGGTGGTTAACTGATTTTTGTACTCTGACATCCTTGGGTAGGTGGAGGGAGTCTGGAAGGGCATCTAGGAATCTTTAGGATGTCTGAGAATTTATAGCACGGCTTTTGATGATCCTTGGTTGGGGTCTGAGCAGATTATTTGTTGCGATTGCAAACGTAATAAAATGGTGGTCCGATAGTCCAGGATTATGAGGAAAAACATTAAGATCCACAACATTTATTCCACGGGACAAAACTAGGTCCAGAGTATGACTGTGGCAGTGAGTAGGTCTGGAGAAATGTTGAACAAAACCCACTGAGTCGATGATGGCTCCGAAAGCCTTTTGGAGTGGGTCTGTGGGCTTTTCCATGTGAATATTAAAGTCACCAAACATTTTAATATTATCTGCCATGACTACAAGGTCCAATAGGAATTCAGGGAACTCAGTGAGGAATGCTGTATATAGCCCAGGAGGCCTGTAAACAGTAGCTATAAAAAGTGATTGAGTAGGCTGCATAGATTTCATGACTAAAAGATCAAAAGACGAAAATTGTAAATCGAAATTTGCTATCGTTAATGTTTGTAACACCTCCGCCTTTGCGGGAATGCGCGGCGGATATGGTCACTAGTGTAACCAGGAGGTGAGGCCTCATTTAACACAGTAAATTCATCATTCTTAAGCCATGTTTCAGTCAGGCCAATCACATCAAGATTATGATCAGTGATTAGTTAATTAGTTAACTGCCCTGGAAGTGAGGGATCTAACATTAAGTAGCCCTATTTTGGGATGTGAGTTATCACAATCTCTTTCAATAATGACAGGAATGGAGGAGGTTTTTATTCCAGTGAGATTGCTAAGGCGAACACCGCCATGTTTAGTTTTGCCCAACCTAGATCAAGGCACAGACACGGTCTCAATGGGGATAGCTGAGCTGACTACACTGACTGTGCTAGTGGCAGACTCCACTAAGCTGGCAGGCTGGCTAACAGCCTGCTGCCTGGCCTGCAGCATATCTCATTGTGGAGCTAGGGGAGTTAGAGCTCTGTCTATGTTCGTAGATAAGATGAGAGCACCCCTCCAGCTAGGATGGAGTCCGTCACTCCTCAGCACGCCAGGCTTGTGTGAGTCTCAGAAAGAGGAACAATTATCTACAAATTCTATCTTTTGGGAAGGGCAGAAAACAGTTTTCAACCAGCGATTGAGTTGTGAGACTCTGCTATAGAGCTCATCACTCCCCCTAACTGGGAGGGGGCCAGAGACAATTACTCGATGCCGACACATCTTTATAGCTGGTTTACACGCTGAAGCTATGTTGCGCTTGGTGACCTCTGACTGTTTCATCCTAACATCGTTGGTGCCGACGTGGATAACAATATCCCTCTACTCTCTACCCTACATTTAGGCTACTCTACTAGCCATTTCCTTTGGTTCACAGGAGTGTATTATTGGTCCAGAAATAACCATGTCCATATTATTCAGGGCAGTATTCAGACTTGACTTTGAGCGTAACTCAGACTTTCAAGTGAATCATTCATTGATGTCAAAGGGAGACTCGCAGATGTCACGTCTCTGAATACTGCACTTACTGTGTATAGCCCTGGTATACCTGAAATAGGACATTGAAGTGTTCAAAACATCAGATTTTATATGATCTGACTGTGTTTTTACACTGACTGAGTAGGTAACTCAGGTGAGAAATACACTACGTGACCAGAAGTATTTGGACACCTGCTCGTCGTACATATCATTACAAAGTCATGTGCATTAATATGGAGTAGGTCCCACCCTTGTTGCTATAATAGTCACCACTCTTCTGGGAAGGCTTTCCACTAGATGTTGTAACATTGCTGCAGGGGCTTGCTTCTATTCAGCCACAAGCATTAGTGAGGTCGGGGACTGATGTTGGGCGATTAGGCCTGGCTCGCAGTCGGCGTTCCAATTCACCCAATGGTGTTAGATGGGATTGAGATCAGGGCTCTTTACAGGCCAGTCAAGTTCTTCCACACCGATCTCGACAAACCATTTCTGTATGGACCTCGCTTTGTGCACGGGGGCATTGTCATTCTGAAACAGGAAAGGGCCTTCCCCAACTGTTGCCGCAAAGTTGGAAGCACAGAATCGTCTAGAATTTCATTGTATGCTGTAGTTTTAAGATTTCCCTTCACTGGAACTAAGGGGCCTAGCTCAAACCATAAACTTCCCCAGACCATTATTCCTCCACCAAAACGTTACAGTTGGTACTATACATTGAGGCAGTTAGCGTTCTCCTACCATCCACCAAACCCAGATTAGTCCGTTAGACTGCCAGATGGTGAATCGGGAGTCATCACTCCAGAGAACTTGTTTCCACTGCTCCAGACTCCAATCGCAGTGATCTTTACACTCTAGCTTGGCATTGCGCATGGTGATCTTAGGCTTGTGTGCGGCTGCACGGCCATGGAAACCCATTTCATGAATCTCCCGAGGGACTGAGTAATGAAGTGGCTGTACATAATTTGAAAAACATTTAAATGAAGAGAATCACAGTTGGCTGAGTAATTGACTGAAATTCACTACAATTGTGTTTATTTTCCACTTCGATGGTGAACTTTCTGTACTGCTAACATTCACTTCCAATCATTTTTGCTCGCATTGCTAGTCCCATTGTTTCTAATTCTTCCACATGTATGCAAATCTTTATGGGATATTACAATCCTCTTGTCTTAATCTGTATATTTTCATCCTAGCCTGTAAACTAATCCTGCCTGGCAGATCTTAATGTGCCTTTAGCTTCTACCAAGCCCCATTCCTCTCTTACATAATCTCAACAACAGCCATTAGAGTGTTATATGATGCAGAAGGGAATAGCCTATGTTGTTTAGTAAATAAAAAGTTAACACATCAAAATACTGTTTAATTCCTAATGAGCCATCCTTGTTTACAGCAATTAGAGACTCAGGCTAATGACAAATATATTGTGGTTAAGATGAGCTGAGATGTATGTTGTTTATATATGGGTCAGGTTGGATAGCACAGAAGAAGTCAGTGTGAATAAGAATCACATTTGTCTTTTGCTCAGAGATCCATGGGCCATAAAGAATGGTTGAATAATGTTTAATTCTTGCCAACAGCAATATGAGCTCACATGGAGCAAATCTTAGGCATGTAGCCTACATGCTTCACAAGATTAAGCATTATTCATATGAACCCTTTCAGAAGACGTACGGGAAATCCCAACAAAGACTCATCATGATTGTATGCTTTTGCCCAGAGAAACACGTGCCATAAGAATTGTTGAATACACCAAACTGAATATTTACAGTGCCTTCGGAAAGTATTCAGACCCCTTGACTTTTTCCACATTTTGTTACATTACAGCCTTATTCTAAAATGGATTAAACTGTCACGGCTGTCGAAAGGAGGAGCGGACCAAAGTGCAGCATGTGTGTCATTCCACATTTTATTTATACTGTGAAACTATTCAATACATAAATAAACTGAATGACAAAAAACAACAAACTGTGATGCAGAGGTGAAACATACACTACTCAAAATTATCTCCCACAAACCCAGGTGGGACAAACACCAACTTAAATATGACCTCCAATTAGAGACAACGATGACCTAATTTCTAATTGGAGATCATCCCAAACACAGCCCAACATAGAAATGCAAAACTAGAACAACCCAACATAGAAATACAAAACTAGAAAATAACAACATAGAAAAACTAAACTAGAAAACCCCCCCTGTCACGCCCTGACCTACTCTACCATAGAAAATAACAGCTTACTATTGTCAGGACGTGACATAAACAGTTTTTTGTCCTCATCAATCTACAAACAATACCCCATAATGACAAAGCAAAAAAAAAATGACTTTTTTGCTAATTTATAAAAAAAATAAATGATGACATTTACATAAGTATTCAGACCCTTTACTCAGTACTTTATAGAAGCACATTTAACAGCTATTACAGCATCAAGTCTTCTTGGGTATGAGCTTGGCACACCTGTATTTGGGGAGATTCTCCCATTATTCTCTGCAGAACCTCTTAAGCACTGACAGGTTGGATGGGGAGCATCGCTGCACAGCCATTTTCAGGTCTCTCCAGAGATGTTCGATCGGGTTCTGGTCCGGTCTCTGGCTGGGCCTCCCAAGGACATTCAGAGACTTGTCCCGAAGCCACCCCTGCATTGTCTTGGCTGTGTGCTTAGGGTCATTGTCCTGTTCGAAAGTGTGCCTTCGCCCCAGTCTGAGGTCCTGAGCGCTCTGGAGCAGGTTTTCATCAAGGATCTTTGCTCCATTCATCTTTCCCTCTATCCGGACTAGTCTTCCAGTCCCTGCCACTGAAAAACATCCCCACAGCATGATGCTACCACCACCATGCTTCACCGTAGGGATGGTGCCAGGTTTCCTCCAGATGCGACGCTTGGCATTCAGGCCAAAGAGTTCAATCTTGGCTTCATAAGACCAGAGAATCTTGTTTCTCATTGTCTGAGAGTCCTTTAGGTGCCTTTTGGAAAACTCCAAACAGGCTGTCATGTGCCTTTTACTGAGGAGTGGCTTCTGTCTGGCCACTCTACCATGAAGGCCTGATTGATGGAGTGCTGCAGAGATGGTTGTCATTATGGGGTATTGTGTGTAAACAATTTAATCAATTTTAGAATAAGGCTGTAACGTAACAAATTGTGGAAAGGGGTCTGAATACTTTCTGAATGTACTGTATATTTAATAAACCCTGTTCTGGATCCAGACCGCAGTCAGCCTGTTGAGTATGGCTGGTCTACATAGCTTTTGCCAGTGAAACACTGGCTACCATTGCAAAGTGAACTTTGTTTAATGGGAAAACACATGCATACAAAGAAGGAAATAAATCAACATCGAACTCCGATTTCTGTCAACTTGTTGAATTACAGATTAAAAGTTGAATACTGTTTGAAAACAGCATATTTCAGGGTCTGTTTTGTGTTTTTAGCTGGGATGTGCAGATATCAGCCGAGACTGCCTAATGATGTACTTTGAAGGGAAACCCCCAGCCAATCAATTCCTGTGCCGAGCGTACCTCTGTCAGGGCCAGCTGGAGTCTCCACAGAGCTTTGGGAGTGTGGTGAGGACAAACACGACTAAAAGTCTTCTGGTTTGTGGTTGTTCAGCGATGTTTGATCGTCTAAGTGTATCTTCTCTGATAACCATTGGTTTGACATTTTATAATGGATGAACAGAGACAACCTTTGTGACTCTAGCAGCACTGTCTGTATTTTCCCATAGAACCAGCAGCTTAGCATTGGTTCCTCTGCTCTGACCTCTGCATACTTCCATATGAGGCTCTGGGCCCGGTTGCATAAAACACCTTAAGTTAAACCTCTTACATCTAGATGTTCCGCTAGTGGAACACCTGCTCCAATATCCAAGGATGGGCGTGGCGTGAAATACAAATTCCTCTAAAATCCGAAAACTTCCATTTTTCAAACATATGACTATTTTACAGCATTTTAAAGACAAGACTCTCGTTAATCTAACCACACTGTCCGATTTCAAAAAGGCTTTACAGCGAAAGCAAAACATTAGGATATGTCAGCAGAGTACCCAGCCAGAAATAATCAGACACCCATTTTTCAAGCTAGCATATAATGTCACAAAAACCCAGAAGACAGCTAAATGCAGCACTAACCTTTGATGATCTTCATCAGATGACAACCCTAGGACATTATGTTATACAATGCATGCATGTTTTGTTCAATCAAGTTCATATTTATATCAAAACCCAGCTTTTTTACATTAGCATGTGACGTTCAGAAGTAGCATACCCCCCGCAAACCTCCTGTGAATTTACTAAATTACTCACGATAAACGTTCACAAAAAACAATTATTTTAAGAATTATAGATACAGAACTCCTCTATGCACTCGATATGTCCGATTTTGAAATAGCTTTTCGGTGAAAGCACATTTTACAATATTCTCAGTAGATAGCCCGGCATCACAGGGCTAGCTATTTAGACACCCACCAAGTTTAGCACTCACCAAAATCAGATTTACTATTAGAAAAGTTTGATTACCTTTGATGTTCTTCGTCAGAATGCACTCCCAGGACTTCTACTTCAATAACAAATGTAGGTTTGGTCCAAAATAATCCATAGTTATGTTCCATCAGCGACGTTATGTTCGTGCGTTCTAGACACTATCCCAATGGTAAATAAGGGTCGCGCGCATGGCGCATTTCGTGACAAAAGATTTCTAAATATTTCATTACCGTACTTCGAAGCATGTCAACCGCTGTTTAAAATCAATTTTTATGCCATTTTTCTCGTAAAAAAGCGATAATATTCCGACCGGGAATCTGCAATTAGGTAAACAGCCGAAAGAAAATACAGCACGGGGTCGACTCGGGCACGCGCCTAAGCCCTTTGTCCGCTGATAGACCACTTAGCAAAAGCGCTCGTGTGTTTCAGCCAGGGCTTTGAATTACGTCCTTCAGCTTTTTCCCGGGCTCTGAGGGCCCATGGAAGCCGTAGGAAGTGTCACGTAACAGCAGAGATCCTTTGTAATGGATAGAGAGAATCAAGAAGGGGAAGAAATGGTCAGACAGGGTACTTCCTGAACATAATCTTCTCATGTTTTGGCCTGCCAAATGAGTTCTGTTATACTCACAGACACCATTCAAACAGTTTTAGAAACTTTGGAGTGTTTTCTATCCAATGCTAATAATTATATGCATATTCTAGTTTCTGGGCAGGAGTAATAATCAGATTAAATTGGGTACGTTTTCTATCCAGCCGTGAAAATACTGCCCCCTATCCATAACAGGTTAATATCCCCGTTATCTTTTCCTTAAAGTTTCCCTAACTTTAAGTCCGTTGCACAAAACATTTTAAGGTGAATTTCCCCCTTAAAATAAGTGAAAAGTTAAGGGTGCCCATGAGGTCCCTTAACTGCTTAATTCAGTATGGATATCAATGTAAACAGCAGTGGTGTAAAGTACTTAAGTAAAAAATACTTTAAAGTAATACTTAATAAGTAGCCTTTTAGTCTATCTGTACTTTACTTTATTTATTTTTTTTGACAACTTTTACTTTTACTTCACCACATTCCTAAAGAAAATAATGTACTTTTTACTACATACATGTTTCCCTGACACCAAAAGTACTCCTTACATTTTGAATGGTTAGCAGGATAGGAAAATGGTCCAATTCACACTTATCCAGAGAACATCCCTGGTCATCTCTACTGCCTCTGATCTGGCGAACTCACCTAACACAAATGCGTTTTTTGTAAATGATGTGTGAGTGTTGGAGTATGCCCCTGGCTATCCGTAAATTTAAAAAACACGAACAATTGTGCCATCTGGTTTGCTTAATATAAGAAATTTGAAATAATTTTTACTTTTGATACTTAAGTATATTTTGATCAATTACATTTACTTTTGATACTTAAGTATGTTTAAAACCAAATACTTTTTTACTTTTACTCAAATAGTATTTTACTGGGTGAATTTCACTTTTACTTGAGTAATTTTCTATTAAGGTTTCTTTACTTTTACTCAAGTATGACAATTGGATACTTTTTCCACCACTGGTTAACAGCATTTGTTGAGGTGAATGTTGCTTTCATTTGCTCTGGTTACAAAAGGAAAACATCAACCAGCCACATACTTAGCAAAACAATGGAAGGAGCTCGCTATAGCTACTCTGTAAACTTGCTTGAGGTACTAGAAAGTAATATAAACAAGTTGAGAAAAAAGTAAATACAAGAAACGTGGTTTATTATTGTCTGAATCAATTTGGTTATCCTGTCTTGATTGTAGAAGTTCTATTTTGCTATCTAACAAAATGAAAGCAAATCTATTTGAGAGAAGTTTAGTCCGTGAAATCAGGCCGTCTCCATGGAAACCAGATACTCTTTCTGCCATACATGCCTTCAAACTACCGTAAAACCCCTTAAGTATGCCCTCGACTAAGGAAATATTTGAGGGTCTCAACTCCCTTAAGCAATTCCCTTAGGTAAGGGAACATTGTGCAACATCATAAAACATCTTAGGTAATTTTTCCATCATCTTTTCCCACAAAAGTTTCCTTAACTTTTAAGTCAGTTGCACAAAACATTTTAAGGCAAATTTATCCCTTAAATTAAGGGCCCGGTTGCATAAAACATGGCTATAAAACCCTTAAATTATGCCCTTACTTGAGGAAATGTTTGAGGGCCTCTATGCAACACCCTTACATAAAAGTGTTTCTCTTATTAAGGGTTTACTTTTAATAAATAATTTCCCCTTACCTAAGGGAATTGCGTAAGGGTGTTGCGTAAAGCCCCTCAAACATTTCCTTACACAAGGGCATTATTTTAAAGGTTTTACGGTAGTTTGAAGGCACGTAAAGCAGAAAGACTATCTGGTTACCATAGAGACGACCTAATTCACTGACAATGTCTCTTCAAAGAGATCACATTTATTTTGGATGATTGCAAAATAGAAGTTCTACGTTCAAGACAGGAGAAACAAATTGATTCAGAAGATGATAATAATAACTCGTTTCTTCAACTTTTTTTGTCTCAACTTGTTTCTATGACTTTCTAGCAAGCCAAGCTAACTTACAGAGTAACTTAGGTACCTAGCTAGCCAGCTAGCTTTGTAGCCATGGATTGTGCACCTCCGTTGTTTAGCTATGTAGCTGGCTAGATATCTATTTAGCTGGTGGATGTTTTCCTTTTGAAACCAGGGCAGAGGAAAGCAACATTCATCTCCACAAATTCTGTTTACATTGAGATCCGTAATGAATGAAGCGCGTAAGGGACCTGCACCCTTAACTTTTTCACTTCATTTAATAAGGGGGAAATGCACCTTGAAATGTTTTGTGCAACTTTAAGGGAAAAGATAAGGGGGAATTAACTTAAAATATGTTATGCAACCAGGCCCAGATCCCAAGCTTTGATATAAATACGATGAATGACTCATATAACATACATCTGTAGTGTTTATTATGATATTCCTCCTCTGCCTCTTTGTTATTGTGACCCCTCCCTTTCATACTCATTATTTCACTCTTAGGAGGAGATTGAAAAGGCTGTGATTTATTTTCTGAAGGCTATTGAGATTTCAAAGATCAAACCAAGGTATGAATCTAACATGAGTCATTTTCCTGTCTCCATAGTTGACCAAAGTGAGCCGTACCCACACTCTTTGTGACAGAAAAGTTGAATTATTTATTTGATATGTGGTCCGTCTTTCAAATTGTCTAGCAGAAAGTGGCATCATGTCAGTCTATGTTAAAATAGATCATAGAGGGGAAATATTCACAGGATGAGGACAGGCTTAGGTGGGGAGTATGGGGGATGAAGGTTCACTCTGTTGCTGGGGCACAGAAA
Organism: Salmo trutta; assembly: GCF_901001165.1. Taxonomy (NCBI): domain Eukaryota; kingdom Metazoa; phylum Chordata; class Actinopteri; order Salmoniformes; family Salmonidae; genus Salmo; species Salmo trutta. The sequence goes on from NC_042974.1 coordinate 24,733,600, forward strand.
TATCCAGGAGTGAGAGACTTAGTGAAAATGTAGGCCTTTTTTCGATATAGTTCATCTCTTGGTGCGCAAACATATGGTGCAAGTATGAAGTTGCTCTTAAGATTCATATTTGTTTCACCTTAAGGGTGAAAAGGCTAGCCATAAGCAAATAGCAAAGCAATAAGAATATCAAACTGAATTATCTACTGGCTTATATGCCTTGTGACTGTACACAGATATGTTATGAGATTTATGCAAAAGGCTCTACAGACAGTAAGAGGTGCATTATTAAGTCATAATATCATATAGGGCCCACAGAGATCCTATTAAATTACAGATCTAATATGTAATTATATGTGTCAATGAAGGGCTGCCGGAACAATCCCAATTAAGACCAAAGGGAATGACTAACACAGCCCAGACTAAAGTACTCCTTCATCCCTGGAGGATAAATTAGTTTTAATTATGTTAGAAAAACTCCAATAATCTCTGCATCCTTTTTAGTTGATAAATTCCACCCTCGTGGCCTGTAAGCCATTAATGGCTGTACTCCAAATGGAGATTTACCATAGGGCTAAACTCTCCAGTCACTCATTGAAAGACTGCTATACTGTACTGTGTACATACATTTTCAATGTATAGTCAACACTTGGCCTAAATTAAAAATGTACTGTATAACTGTACTAAAAAGATCAGATAGTGTTTTTCTGCTGTGTAAATTATTGATCTCAACAACAGGTTTTCTTCTTTCTCTCATACTCTTTACTTTCGGGCAGATACCACTTTTTGGTGTTCAATGCTTCAGTGCTCTACTTCCAGATGGTCCGCCCGCTCCTGCGGTCCGGGCCACGCCAGCACCTGGTGCCCACCCTCACTCAGGTGGTCAAGGCACTGGAGGAGGTTGGGGAACAAGACTACAGTTGGAGGGCTCAGCTCATGCTGTAGGTGGCTCTAACTGTCATGCTTTGTCTCGTCATACAGTAACAATCAGTAATGCCGAATGTCCCTCAATTATGACACTGAACATTTATGAATCAAGATTTTTCTTAAAATATATTTCAGTACAACGATTTGTATTGAGGTGCAGAGTATAGTGATTGTTGTATCCATTGTCTCTACATGCAGACACCTTGTCGAATGCCTTGTGGATGCTGGGAAAGGGAAAGAAGCTTCTAGTTTTGCCAAGGCCACCTCAGACTTCATAGAGTCACATATCCCTGACCTGTATCCAAAGATATTTTCCCTACAGGTAAAGCCTCTTTTTTTTTTTCTTATGTGCTGACTAAAGTCATGAACTCCTTTTCGAATGTGGTGTCAGAGTCTGGAAAGACACAACTAGGGTCTCCCTTGTTTTGACTGTCTTTGGGTAGAGCATGGTTACATGTGGGGTTAAACTGGGTCGTTCTATTTATCTACTAATACAATTACGTTACTCCTAGGTACGACACAAGCTGTTTGACTTCACTAAAACCCCCCCAAAAACTGAAGCAAGTCCTGTTTTATCAGTCATCTACAAAATGCAGAAGCTCAAACAGTAAGTGTTTTCCCCACCTTTATCTAACATGATATTATTTGGTTTAATCAACTTAAGAGTTCTTTGTCACTTAACTTTTCCATGCCCCGTTGAGCGTCTTCGTAGGCTCAATGTTTTTTTTTTGCGGCAAAACATCCCAAGAGATTACGCATCAGAGTATGTTTCTTTTCCAACTATGAATGTATTCTGTATCTTCATTGATGAGACTGAAAAGCAATAACCACAATAACCGTTAACAAGTTGCAGCTACATATTTTGAAAGTGCTTCTGGGATTAGGTTGTGATGTGCATATTGTGATGTGCATATTTTCCTTTGAAAAAGCATTTGAAGAATCATACTGCAGCCACTGTCATTTCTTTCCCAAAGTTGTTTACAAGAAGCAAAAAGCTTTGATATCATTTTTTTGCAGCCATACACATTGTGCTTTTTAAAGACTAAAAGGTTATTGTTTGCTGTGGTATGTCTGTTTATTTGTTTGCCATGGTTTAATGAGTTGAGAGTGGGCAGTTCTTTATTGGTGGTCCTAAAGATCACGTTGCATAAGTTGATTTGGACCCTCTGTACCCACTGGACCTAGGTCATTGGCTTAGTGATATGCTGTCTTTCAGCTAGACCCGGAGCATCTCAGAGGGGACAAGGTTATTAGACCACTGATATTTATTGCCCGTTAGTATGGCTTTTGGTACTACTGAGAGGAAGACCAGCGCCCTCTCCGCAGGCGTGTACTCTACATGTCAGACTATCTCACGGTTAACAAGCTGAGCTATAGACATGGGCAGCATGAGTCATACATCACCCAGACCCTACCATCATCATGAGAATTATAAACAGTAGGTTAACATGCCCTGGTTTCAGTGTGTGTGCGTGTGTGTTCATTCTGTGTTCCACAGTAAGGTTGATGACGTTTGCGAGGCCAGAAAAGAGGACGCTGCCAGGATTAAGGAGATTTTCCTGCTCCTTATGCATTCTGCTGCAGCCCAATCCCCTGTTATAGCTTGTGGCTCCAGCCCTTGTCTTGCAGAGAGCCCCTCACCCATCCCTCCAGCTGACAGGTCTACATCTCCTCTCCTGTTGCAATACTTACTATCATCACTACAATTGGCCTAGTAATTGCCCATATTTCGTTTGACTCTATTGACCTGTTGTTGAATTCATGTGAATTGATAGTCTATATTCAACACCAATACAGTTGCTTTACATCTCAGTAGCATCAGTCTGAATATTACATCGATAAATAGTTTTTACTCTTACAGATGATCAAAGTATTGTGAATGTCTTATGAATGTCTGACTAACCATGTTAATCTTATACATTGTTTCTAAAGAGTTGCCTTCCTCCTGGAGCTAGCCTTTCTGGCCTTGCAGTTGAAACATCACCAGATGGCAGCGGACTGTCTGAGAGAGCTGAAGACTGCGGGAGTCACTGTGAGTGGCGGCCAATCACAGATAACTCTATTATCATGTCTCTATATTCCATATAGAGTAATGCAATTATGCAAACACATGCACGTAAATTGACCCAATTTTCCAGTCGAGGTCTCGACAAGAGACTTGATTAGCTAGAAGAGGCCCACTTATTCCCTTTACCATCAGTTGTATTTCTCAGTAATTCTACATTACATGTGTGGGTGGAAATGGGTATTGGGTAAAGATAAAAGTTAGACGTACAACGTCATCTACACTCTCACTTTTTTTCACAGAGCATCTCAAAGAAATAATGCTGATCAAGGATCATTATTATAGAAAATGTATCATAATGAATACGATTATGGACATGGGGGTCCTGATCCTGAATCAGCACTCTACTCTGAGACACTGTGGATACACATGGCTGGTCTCACTATAATTTAGCAGTAGAAATGCCATGCTCCTTACATGTTTTGAAATTCTCTATTTGTAGAGTGTTGGCCAGTGCATCATGATGGAGTGTGTCCAGTGTGACCTGGACCTCCAGAAGAAGCAGGAGGGGGGGATGAAGGACTACTCCAAAGCCAATGTGGAGGTGCCCTCTCCTGTGCATGAGTTAGCAACGTTAATGTGCCAGTTTGCCACCCAGAACATATTATAGTTCATCAATACAGTGTTAACTGAGCTCAGAAGAGCCTAGCACCTTTTACACATTCATTCTTTTTACTGCAAACCAAGCTGTGGATGCCATTGGGAATGTGTGTTGTAGTATCATGATGTTACAGTATTAGCTAGTTATTATACTGTTAGCGTGATTCAATATATTTGATGCACCATACTTTGTAGAATCTGTAGATGCATTAGGCAGTCCTTGCTGTAGTTGTTGCCTGGTCCCTTAGGCCCAGCTGAAGGTGATAGGCAGACTGGACAAGGTGCTGCAGAGTGCAGTAAGAGAGGGGGATGCCAAGGTGATGCAGGCGGTGTGTGCCTCACAGTGGAACACCTGTCTGCCCCTCCTTCAGCACAACCTCAGGAGGAATGTCAAGGGGGCGCTCCTCAAAGTGGCCCAAGTCCTGGAGGACACATACAGGTGACTAACCCACACACAGAGGCCATTATGTGTGTTTGTGCACTTTCATGCCTGCTTGTGTGTCCAATCTAGTGTTAACTTTGTTCTCGCTCAGTGTGCAGCTGGAGATGCGCTGTCAGGTCCACAGTGAGCTGGCAGTGATCGAGGAGGAAGAAGGGAGGCTGGAGCCCGCTCTGCTCCACCTCCAGAGGGCATTGCTGCTGGACGAGAGGGGGGTGCACCACGAGCGGCTCACCTCAGCCCTTAACCTTTTGCAGCTTCGCGGCACCCTATATCAGACCCCCAGCAGCACAGAGGACAAGGCTGCCATGCTCATCCAGCAGGTCTGCGGACCCCTTTACACTAAATGCAAAGCAGGACTGGGGAGACTTGACCTGACTTATCCTACTGTAAGGTGAAACCTGGCAGTAGGGTGAAGCAGGCATTCATTATAATTTCTGTGAAATATAGATTGTGATGTTCCTGATAGGCATGCTTGTTGTTGCCCGACTGTGTGATGAAAAGTCAAACTGTGATGATATGTCAAACTGTGAGATGGTCAGTCAGTTGGTAAAATGCTTTGAGTAGACATCAGAGTCGGCCTTACAGAGAAGAGAGATCATAGTAGGTGAAAACAGCATGCGTGTCAGTCTCTATTCTCATCTTTGTCTGTCTGTCTGTCTGTCTGTCTGTCTGTCTGTCTGTCTGTCTGTCTGTCTGTCTGTCTGTCTGTCTCTCTCTCTCTCTCTCTCTCTCTCTCTCTCTCTCTCTCTCTCTCTCTCTCTTCGTTGAAGGCTAAGAATGGTCAGCCACAGGAGGAGGTGAGAAAAAGACGGCCCATGCTGGTCAACGCAGGCCTCACCCTGGCCCCCGACGCTTTCCAGGTGGTGCTCGACGCAGAAAGCACTGCAAAAAGTACAAACTATCTTTTTGAATAGCCATTTCATTTTAGAATGACTTTTGTCTTTCACCAGCCATCTATAGGATTGCCTAATCCTCCTATGTAAAGCTCATTATTGGTGTTAAAGGTACCCTCAAAACTATGACCGAGTTTGGAGGGGGCTTAGTTGGAAAGAAAGGCTTACTTACTTCACAGCCCAGCATCCAAGTACTAGAACCATTTCTTGGAGGATTTGACTGACTCCTTGGTTCGATATTTCTGCATGACAAAAACCCTATAGCTCATATGCACTGGATCAAAGAACCTATGGAGCCCTGGGGCTAAGGGGCTGGCACTCTTTGATCTCTCCCCTCTTTGGCCCCCTTGTGCCCAGGATCAAATGAACACTCAGTTGCCTAACGACCCAGCCAGGCCATGAGACTGGAGCAGACTAGTTGCCTATACAGACACGGGTCATGACTACTTTTACCTAGCGATACCTCCTGTGTTACGAAACTAACACCTCAAGCACAAACTGGCTTTTGAGGCATAAAGGCAAAGAAACCCGATGATGAAGCCGTTTGAACATCTAAGCAACCCGAGTGACCCCGGAGATTGGAGAAATATGCTGAGCATGTGCTGAAGATGAACGAATGAATAATAGGATGTAGTGTTTGTACCATGCTGTCATTGGTCCCCAGACTGTCATCGGCAATGTGCTGTAGTGAGACGTGTCTGGCTGTATGCGAACTCCGCAAGCGAGAGCAAGGGTCTAACCTTGGAGCACTCTGCCTTTTAAAACGCTGCAATCAGACGGAGGCAGAGACCTCTTTTACGTTATTCAAGCAGGAACACTATGTGCCTCTCGCTGTTGCAGACACAGTTGTGTGGATCCTTTGTTCAGGGATGTCGTTTCTTGATTTCTGATTAATCACTGATTCCTGGATTTTCGGAGTTCATTTTCTTTTTAGAAGCCGATAGCTTAAGTTTTTTTGATTTTATGCCAATCACAACGCTGTTTGTAAGGGCTGGGAAGAGTCTGTGGCAAGTTGTAGGCTCCTTGGATTTGTTCCAATTTGAAAGTGATTGTCCATCATTGTCATATGACGTATTTTTGTATTTGTTTGTGTGTACGGCACCAATATGATGGACTATTTATCACTATTCCAATGCAGTTGGTTTCTTCATGTAAATGTGTATTCAAATGTGTTTAGTCCCCTCAGGCACCAGTGGACCTGGTGGTGTGGCTCATCTCTCTGCTAAGGCTCAGCACCACTCTGCATGTGTTGAGAAGGTACAGGGACACCTGACCAGACAGGGAGCTGGCAAGAATGACAGGGAGAGGTGTGTATCATGTAAATATGAGTGAATGTGTGTGTGCATGCGTGTTTATGAGTGAGTGAGTGAGTGAGTGAGTGAGAATATATCAAGGTTTTCTACAAACATGTGCTCTTGTCTTGATATCTTACCGGCATTAGTACAAATGAATGAACATGGTGCGTAATCAACATTTTATGAACATGAACCATTTGGTAGCTAGCAACTTTAAATACGTTTCTATGTGCTAGGACACTGATGAAGTCCAGCTGAACTATGTGGCTTATTCATTTTTTCTGAATACTACTGGTACTGAATATCATTAGTAGGAGGTTTTTCAGGGTGAGGATATGGGATGATGTGTAGCAGCACAACCAGCCTTCCACCAGGCTTCAGTAATACCCTGAAGAATAAACACATCAAAAAGATCTGGAATCACAGTGGGGGAAGAACATAAAACCAGGGCAGTCAAACTAGCTAAAGGAAACATTTATTATTTAACAATCCCCAAACAAAGTATGGATAATTGTATACATTTTTTTCAGGGTGAAATTGTGGGCAGCCTTGGCAAAGACAGCTAGGAAGCAGGAGGTTTGGGATGTGTGTCGAGCTGCCTGTCGTTTCTGTCTGCTCTACGACGATGGACGATGGAAAGCTCCTAAATCAGACTGTGAGGAACTTCCCTTTTGACAACAGAAGGGATATATATATATATATGTATTTATATTTATTTATATATATATATATATTATATATTTATATAATATATGTATTATATATTTATATAATATATATATATATATACAGTGCCAGTCAAAAGTTTGGACACACCTACTCATTCAAGGGTTTTTGTTGGCTGCTTTTCCTTCAACCTGCGGTCCAACTCATCCCAAACCATCTCAATTGGGTTGAGGTCGGGTGATAGTGGAGGCCAGGTCATCTAATACAACACTCCATCACTCTCCTTCTTGGGTCAAATATCCCTTACACAGCGTGGAGGTGTGTTGGGTCATTGTCCTGTTCAAAAACAAATTGTAGTCCCACTAAGCGCAAACCAGATGTGATGGCGTATCGCTGCAGAATGCTGTGGTGGCCATGCTGGTTAAGTGTGCCTTGAATTCTAAATAAATCACTGACAGTGTCACCAGCAAAGCGCTCCCACACCATCACACCTCCTCCATGCTTCATGGTGGGAACCACACATGCAGAGATCATCCATTTACCTACTCTGCGTCTCACAAAGACACCGCTGACGGGCCTCATGAGAGCCAGTTTTATCATTGCGCTTGATGGTTTTTGCGACTGCACTTGAAGAAACTTTCAAAGTTCTTGAAATTTTCCCCTTTGACTGACCTTCATGTCTTAAATTAATGATGGACTGTTGTTTCTCTTTGTTTATTTGAGCTTTTCTTACCATAATATGGACTTGGTCTTTTACCAAATTGGGCTATCTTCTGTATACCACCGCTACCTTGTCACAACACAACTGATTGGCTCAAATGCATTAAGATGGAAAGAAATTCCACAAATTAACTTTAAACAAGGCACGCCTGTTAATTGAAATGGATTCCAGGTGACTAGCTCATGAAGCTGGTTGAGAAAATGCCAAGAGTGTGCAAAGCTGTCATCAAGGCAAAGGGTGGCTACTTTGAAGAATCTCAAATAATTGTTTGGGAGGGTGGGGTTCTACATGATTCCATATGTGTTATTTCATAGTTTTGATGTCTTCACTATTATTCTATAATGTATAAAATAGTAACAATAAAGAAAAACCCTTGAGTGAGTAGGTGTGTCCAAACCTATGACTGGTGCTGTGTGTGTGTGTGTGTGTGTGTGTGTGTGTGTGTGTGTGTGTGTGATATAAACTCAGCAAAAAAATAAACGTCCTCACTGTCAACTGCGTTTATTTTCAGCAAACTTAACATGTGTAAATATTTGTATGAACATAACAAGATTCAACATCTGAGACATAAACTGAACAAGTTCCACAGACATGTGACTAACATAAATTGAATAATGTGTCCCTGAACAAAGGGGGGGGGTAAAAAGTAACAGTATGTGGTGTGGGCACCAGCTGCATTAAGTACTGCAGTGCATCTCCTACCCATGGACTGCACCAGATTTGCCAGTTCTTGATGTGAGATGTTACCCCACTCTTCCACCAAGGCACCTGCAAGTTCCCGGACATTTCTGGGGGGAATGGCCCTAGCCCTCACCCTCCGATCCAACAGGTCCCAGCCGTGCTCAATGGGATTGAGATCCGGCTCTTCGCTGGCCATGGCAGAACACTGACATTCCTGTCTTGCAGGAAATCACGCACAGAATGAGCAGTATGGTTGGTGCCATTTTCATGCTGGAGGGTCATGTCAGGATGAGCATGCAGGAAGGGTACCACATGAGGGAGGATGATGTCTTCCCTGTAATGCACAGTGTTGAGACTGCCTGCAATGACAACAAGCTCAGTCCGATGATGCTGTGACACACCGCCCCAGACCATGACAGACCCTCCACCTCCAAATCTATCAGTACAGGCCTCGGTGTAACGCTCATTATTTCGACGATAAACGCGAATCCGACCATCGCCCCTAGTGAGACAAAACCACGACTCGTCAGTGAAGATCACTTTTTGCCAGTCCTGTCTGGTCCAGCGACGGTGGGTTTGTGCCATAGGTGACATTGTTGCCGGTGATGTCTGGTGAGGACCTGCCTTACAACAGACCTACAAGTCCTCAGTCCAGCCTCTCTCAGCCTATACAGGACAGTCTGAACACTGATGGAGGGATTGTGCGTTCCTGGTGTAACTCGGGCAGTTGTTGTTGCCATCCTGTACCTGTCCCGCAGGTGTGATGTTCGGATGCACCGATCCTGTGCAGGCGTTGTTACACGTGGTCTGCCACTGCGAGGACGATCAGCTGTCCATCCTGTCTCCCTGTAGCACTGTCTTAGGCGTCTCACAGTACGGGCATTGCAATTTATTGCCCTGGTCACATCTGCAGTCCTTAAGCCTCCTTGCAGCACGCCTAAGGCACGTTCACGCAGATGAGCAGGGACCCTGGGCATCTTTCTTTTGGTGTTTTTCTTTTGGTGTTTTTCAAGAGAAAGGCCTCTTTAGTGTCCTAAGTTTTCACAACTGTGACCTTAATTGCCTACCGTCTGTAAGCTGTTAGTGTCTTAACGACCGTTCCACAGGTGCATGTTCATGAATTGTTTATGGTTCATTGAACAACCATGGGAAACAGTGTTTAAACCCTTTACAATGAAGATCTGTGAAGTTATTTGGATTTTTACGAATTATCTTTGAAAGAAAGGGTCATGAAAATTGGACGTTTTTGTTGTTGTTGCTGAGTTTATAAACACCACCGTTCAAAAGTTTGGGGTCACTTAGAAATGTGATATGGGATATGAGATATGGCTTTTCTTTGCAACTCTGCCTAGAAGGCCAGCATCCCGGAGTCGCCTCTTCACTGTTGAGACTGGTGTTTTGCGGGTACTATTTAATGAAGTTGCCAGTTGAGGACTTGTGAGGCATCTGTTTCTCAAACTAGACACTCTAATATACTTGTCCTCTTGCTCAGTTGTGCACCAGGGCCTCCCACTCCTCTTTCTATTCTGGTTAGAGCCAGTTTGCGCTGTTCTGTGAAGGGAGTAGTACACAGCGTGGTACGAGATCTTCAGTTTCTTGGCAATTTCTCGCATGGAATAGCCTTCATTTCTCAGAACAAGAATAGACTGACGAGTCTCAGAATAAAGTTCTTTGTTTCTGGACATTTTGAGCCTGTAATCGAACCCACAAGTGCTGACGCTCCAGATACTCAACCAGTCTAAAGAAGGCCAGTTTTATTGCTTCTTTAATCAGGACAACAGTTTTCAGCTGTGCTAACATAATTGCAAAAGGATTTTCTAATGATCAATTAGCCTTTTAAAATGATAAACTTGGATTAGCTGTGACGGTGTTCGTAAAGAGTGGACCAAGGTGCAGCGTGGTAAGTGCTCATTATAAATTTTATTATAACTCAGAACACTAAACAAAACAACAAACAAAGGAAAACGAACACCACGTTCTGCAGGCTTTCACTGAGCTGTACAAAAACAAGATCCCACAACTGAAGGAGGGGCTGCCTAAGTATGATTCCCAATCAGAGACAACGATAGACAGCTGCCTCTGATTAGGAGCCATACTCAGCCAAACACAAAGAAATACAAAAACTAGATTGCCCACCCCACATCACACCCTGACCTAACCAAACTAGACGAAATGAAACGTCTCTCTAAGGTCAGACATTAGCGAACACAACGTGCCATTGGAACACAGGAGTGATGGTTGCTGATAATGGGCCTCTGTATGCCTATGTAGATTTTCCATAAAAAAAATCTGCCATTTCCAGCTGCATTAGTCATTTACAACATTAACAATGTCTACACTGTATTTCTGTTCAATTTGATGTTATTTAATGAACAAAAAAGTAGTTTTCTTTCAAAAACAAGGACAAACTTTTGAACGGTTGTGTGTGTGTGTGTGTATACACACACACAAACTAGATGTGTGTATATATATATATATATATATATATATATATATATATATATATATATATATATATATATATATATATATATATTAAGATTAACTAATTGTATCAAGAGGAATTGATTATGAATCCTAGACTAGTAACTGATTGAAACCTAAGTAGTGGGTATCTCTGGAGGATTGTAGTGTCTGATACTCTTTGAGTTTACATGTATGTGTAAAACATGTTTTCACAGCCTAATTGATTTCACTAAGCCAGTCTATCCACAGCGCTCAACTGCTTAATTGAAATCATTAAATCATCTTACCTGTTTATTTGGGTGGAAATTAGTTAGTTATCAACCAATATATTGATAACTAGCAAGTGGCTCACTGGTTAGTGTCAGCGGTAATGGAGATTAGTGTAGGAGGGAGGAGAGACTGGGTTGTTAACAGAACCACTGATGCATAACTGCACATGCTCACTCTGGCTCACTCGATACCCTCTGGTCCCCAGGTGAGCACAAGGCGGGGGACGAGAGCCCGGTGGAGGGTGGACTCCATGGTGACCGGCGTCCATCGGCAGGGCGACTGGCCCAGAGTACGGAGAAGGACCTGCTCCGTCTGCTGGCTGAAGTCTGCTTCATCAATGCTGAGGTCAGATGACCACCTTTGACCCTTGACCCCTGTCCCTTAATATGCTGAGAAAATCTGTCTTCTCACGAAAACTTCTGTAGCCTTCAAACGGTTTGGCTTACAAACTGCTATGACCACTCTATGGTAAGATGAAACTAACGAACATGATGTTGTTCTTCATTTTTCTCGACAAGCATCACGGAACTCATCTGATGTCGGTACCGCCGATCTGCCAAGTTCTCTCCGTAGCGTACAAACAGTTTGGGCTATGCTCACAAGCCTTAAGACTCATCTGAAGGTTGCCCGGTACCACTTTAAAAAATGAATGGAAGTGTATTCGGAAGTAGTTTAGGGGCCAATATTTGGGGGGTAAATATGGATCCCAAAAAATATAAATAATTTCATGATCTTTCTTATATCTCTGATATTGGACAGACACTTTAAAACAAACTTCCTTTGTCTGTTTTCCTTCCGTCTGTTTTTCTATGTATGAATCTGTTATTCAATGCTTTTCTATGGGCTAATAGCAGTAAGGCCAAATTCAGTGTTTCATCAAATAATGTTGATTCTAAAATCCAAAATCAAATTGCTAAATTATCCTTGGTATGACCATCTTAAAATAATTCCATATGTTAGCTTACTAGAACCCAGACTTGATGCGCTGTTAAAACAAAATACAGCGAGTGACTGTGACTAGCACTCGTTGCCTCTCTCTCCTCCCTGCTGCAGCAACCACCACAGAACATCAGTGTGTGTATAGCGCTGTCTGTGTTGCTGAAGCTGCAACATAATTACATCCATTTCTGACTGAAAAGTTATGTTACCAAAATCCCTAATTTGTTTAGGAAATAGATTACATATTCCCTCAACCCTTGCTCTCTTTACGTGACACATGTATTCTTCGTATGCACATGACCAATAGGGCCTGACCTATAGCATGATCACATTAATAAACTGGTTATATCAAACTATGAATACTGTAACACATGTGACAGCAAAATGGATGCAGAGGACGTGACAAATAAACTCGAAACGGGGGAAGGCTTATTGGTTGCTCATGAGGTAAAGGGGAAGTCAGATGTGTGGAATAAATTTGACTAGTTGTGGAAAATAGGTATGGAGCAAGCGCTGTGTGCATATTAGGCCTATGTGTGCCAAACAGGTGGTGAAAAATTACAATAAATTTTTTTTGACAGTTTGGAACGATGTAAACTACACAAAATAAATTATAAGTGTACCAGAGAGTCTGTAGAAGGAGATCAAAGAAAAAGGAGGGTTATTATTATTAATATAATTTTTCTGACAATTTGGAACAGTGTAAACAACACTAAATAAATAATACCAGAGATGTTGGTCTAACAAAAAGTGTAAAGCCTTTATTACAGCATAGCAAAGATTAAAAACAGCCAAATTTGTGAAATTGTTGCGTGAGGCTTGGTGCTCACGGAATCAGTAGCCTATCAACCAAACACTCAAACAGGGAAATAAGATCTGTCTTATTTCCCTTTGTTCTTAGAGAGGTTGACTCTTCAAAAAAAAAGTGCCCCATGTGACGATACACAAAACGTTTTAAGTTTCACCTCAGTTGTCAGACAGCCACAGGAGTTAAAATCATTGTTCTCTGAGTTCACCAGTTATATTTGCTGCCTTCGATGACTATGGCTGTGTAGCTGCCCGTTTGTCTCTTTGCTATTTGTTAAGTGGTGTTATTTGCTCCTTTGAGGCAGAGTTATGGGGAGGGCAAGTCATCATCAATATCATCCGAGGTTGTCCTTTACAGGCCACCATACACAAGCTCCGCTCTGAGGGGGTACAGCTCAACACCCCAGCCGCCCCTCCTGAGGAGAGAGGACTCCGCCTCTCTGAGGACAATCCACAGTGGGCTGTCTACAGGTGAGGACACATCATCAAATCAAATGTATTTATAAAGCCCTTACATCAGCAGATGTCACAAAGTGCTGTACAGAAACCCAGCCTAAAACCCCAAACAGCAAGCAATGCAGGTGTAGAAGCACTGTGGCTAGGAAAAACTCCCTAGAAAGGCCAGAACCTAGGAAGAAACCTAGAGAGGAACCAGGCTATGAGGGGTGGCCAGTCCTCTTCTGGCTGTGCCGGGTGGAGATTTGCACACACACACTCATGTTTTTTTTTTTATTCTGTCCTAAAATGTATTTCCATTCAAAATCCTATTTGTCTTACCCTAAGCTTAACCTTAGGGTAAGGCCACAACACTTGTCCAATACCTGTTCCCCTGGGAGGCGCTCCTCTCCTGCCCCTAACTCCTCCAAAACCCAAGATATACTCCTCCTTATCTCCTTAATTGTCCATAGCTCCATATCACGTTGCTTGGTCCCTTGGTGGTGGGTAGTTCTGTCACAAGCATCGTATAGAGGAGACCAAGGCGCAGCGTGTTGCGTGCTGATAATATATTTTAATGAAAAACGAACACTTATACAAAAGAAACAAAAACGACAGCACACAGTTCCGTCAGGCAACATACAACTAAACAAAGAACAACTATCCATGAAAACTAAAGGAAAAAAGGCTGCCTAAGTATGGCTTCCAATCAGAGACAACGATAGACAGCTGCCTCCGATTGGAAACCATACCCGGCCAAAACATAGAAATACAAACATAGAATGCCCACCCTCTATCACACCCTGACCTAACTAAACAGAGAAAAAACAGCTCTCTAGGTCAGAGCGTGACAAGTATATTAAAACTGTAGTGTGACTTCCTTTGCTTTCTCATATATTATGCACTGCCGACAACATAACTATGAATTACCGTCATGTGTATTGTGTATTGAAGGACTCTGTTGCTATATATGACAAAACCGAAATGCTGAATTGTTTCAATGAGCACTTTGTATCATCTGGAAGGCTGTTTGATTCAGTGTCCTCTGTTTCTGTACAACCCTGTGTGGATGAACCAGTGAGAGCTGGTCAAACTTTTAGCTTTTTGCCATTCTCAGTGCAGGTGGTACATAAAGCCCTGAAATCCGTAGATCAGAGAAAGCCTCCAGGTCCTGATCTTTTGGATCCCTGCTTTTTAAATCTGGCAGCTGATTTCATAGCTGAACCACTTGCATATCTGTTTAATCTAACCCTGGAATGTAATGAAATTCCAAAGATCTGGAAATCAGCATTTGTCCTGCCACTTTTAAAAGGGGGAGATCCAACTCTTTTAAATAATTATAGGCCAATCTCAAAGCTGTCACCCCTGGTGAAAATACTTGAAACCCTTGTGAGTGAACAGCTAAAAGAGTTTTTATTTACTAACTCTATTTTATCAATGTACCAATCGGGTTTCAGGAAGAAGCATAGCACAATTACAGCAGCCATGAAGGTTTTAAATGATATCACTGAAGCTCTTGACAAAAAACAGCATTGTGTCTCACTTTTTATTGATCTCTCTAAGGCTTTTGATACAGTTGATCATGCTATACTAAGGCAGAGATTGTCGAGTGTAGGTCTTTCAGAGCATGCAGTTGCATGGTTTGTTAACTATCTGTCTGATAGAACTCAGTGCACTCAATTTGATGGGCTTAGGTCTGTTAAATTGTCTGTTTTAAATGGTGTGCCCCAAGGCTCTGTACTTGGTCCTCTCTTATTCACTATTTATATAAATAATTTAGACAAAAATGTCCAAAATGCACAACTTCATTTTTATGCTGATGATACTGTTATTTACTGTTGTGCTTCATCTCTTACAAAAGCTTTCCAGAACTTGCAAACTGCTTTTAATACTGTTCAACATACCTTGTCTCAATTGAAGCTTATCCTCAATACTGACAAAACTAAACTACTGGTGTTTTCTAAAGCAAGAAATAGACCTCTGAACCTTTCACCTATTACTACTTGTCAGGGCAAGGAGATTGAGGTTGTAACCTCATATAAATATCTTGGAATTTTGATTGATGATGGCCTCTCTTTTAAAATGCATATTCAACAACTTACAAAAAAATTTAAGCTGAAATTAGGATTTTATTTTAGAAATAAGGCTTGTTTTTCTTTCGAAGCCAGAATGAGGCTAGTATCAGCTACATTTATGCCTTTACTAGACTATGGGGATATTTTATATATGAATGCTTCCGCTCAGTGTTTGAGATCAATTGACACCCTTTACCATGGCACTTTGAGATTTATTTTAAATTGCAAAACCCTTACGCACCACTGCACTTTGTATACCAGGGTTGGATGGCCTTCTCTAGTCACTCGTAGGCTCAGTCACTGGTATACTTTTATTTACAAAGCCATTTTGGGTTTACTACCTTTTTATTTGGGCATTTTTATTGTTCAGAAATGTGGTGGGTACTCTCTTCGTTCGCAGGACTTTATCCTGCTAACTGTTCCAAATGTCCGAACTGAATTTGGTAAAAGGGCTTTTATGTACTCTGCGCCATCGTCTTGGAATGCCTTACAAAATACTTTTAAACTGGAAGAACTTGTCCCGATTGGTATTTTTAAATCACTGATGAATGAACTTGAGACTGATTCCCTGACATGTCAATGTTTTTAATTTGCTGTTTTTGATTTTGTTATATTCTTTGTTAATTTTATGTTTTTTACTAGATTAATTGTAGTTTTTCATGTTGTTTGTCTGTAATTTTTGTAATGACTTGGCGCTGCCTATCTTGGCCAGGACGCTCTTGAAAAATAGATTTTAAATCTCAATGAGCCCTTCCTGGTTAAATAAAGGTTTAAAAAATAAAAAAATATAAATAAAAAAAAATTGTTCCCCTCCTTCCCACTCCCAGAGATTGGATCCAGGACTTATCTGCCTACGCCACCTCCAACTTCCTGCGGGGAGCCGAGCTGGGAGCAGAGATTCGCGAGGCCTGGGTGGTGGTCAACGCAGCCGTGTACTTATGGAACTACAACAGCCACCTGGTGGCAGCTGGGGAGCAGCGACGCCTCCTGCCCACCTTCCAGAGAGCCGTGGAGCTGCTGAGACAGACCGGACACGCCGGGTAAGTCTAAGAGGAACATCTCACTGGACGGTAACACTTAAACACTACAAATTGTAACATTTTCTTGTTGCTGTCACACACTTAATGCTCATCAGCGTTTTAGTGACATAGTACATATGTGACCCGATTCAGGAACCTAGGCGTATGTTGCAAGTCACGACTTCACAGGAGAGCTGTTTGATCGTAAAAGAAAAATAATAATCAAAATGCGTTTTTTGGCAGAAATGCCTTCTCGAACATGTGAACTTTCATCTGCCTTAATATCAAACTTGTATGTAGAGGTTGCACAATTTGGGGAATATTCAGAGGTGGAAACTTTCCATGGGAATTAACGGGAATATATGGGAATTAACGGAAATATATGCTAATTAATATTAATACCATTTAAATGTAGATGTTTTTTGCATTGGATATATTTACCATATCGTATGGAGACAGAAACATAAACCTTTTACCTTATCATAAGTACACATAATTGCAATTGATTAAATCCTTCCTATAGAAATACAAAAAAACAATTTAGTTACGAATTGAACTTTAATTAAATTAGTTGACTCTTCACATGGGATGATTTCACTTAACAACAAAAGAAAGGGAATAATGAATTATCCCCAATGATCCATTGCATCTCCCAAAAGCATTTTCAACATATATCTGTAAAATGATAGTCTAGAAACTAAAGCTTTGGTTGTCTTCCTCTCAGGCTTCCATGTCTTCTCCCTGGACCTCCTCAATGTCCACCCCTTGAACATGAGACTCTGAGGCCTCATCTTCACTGTCACTTTCCAACCTTGTTGAGGATGGCTCATTGTCAGGCTCAAAAATCCTCAAATTTGCCCGGATGGCCACCAATTTTTCAACCCTTGTATTGGTCAGCCTGTTGTGTGCTTGGTGTGTGTTTTCCCAAACAAGGACCAGTTGTGCTCTGAGGCAGCTGATGTTGGTGGGATTTGGAGGATGATGGAGGCAACAGGGGAAAGAGCCTCAGATCCACAAAGTCCCTTCCACCAGGTGGCTGATGAGATATGTTGGCACCATAGGCCTTGTTGATCTCTGCACCAAACAGGATGCTCTTGCCAGCATACTTGGGGTCCAACATGTACGCTGCGGCGTGTATGGGCTTCAGGCAGGAGTCTTCACGCTTTTTAATTTATTTCAGAACTGAAGTTTCCTCTGCTTGGAGCAACAGTGAAGTGGGCAGGGCAGTACGGATTTCTTCTCATACATCTGCAAACAGAGTCTGAACATCAGACAGGGTGGTATTGTCTCCCTCAATCCATGCAATGCCTACTGCTATAGGTTTCAGGAGTTTCAAGCTGCTTACCACTCTCTCCCAAAATGCATTATCCAGGAGGATCCTCTTGATGGGGCTGTCCATATCGGCAGACTGTGGTATGGCCATTTCTTGGAGAGACTCCTTCCCCTCCAGGAGACTGTCAAACATGATGACAACACTACCCCAACGGGTGTTGCTGGGCAGCTTCAATGTGGTGCTCTTATTCTTCTCACTGCTTGGTGAGGTAGATTGCTGCTATAACTTGATGACCCTTCACATACCTAACCATTTCCTTGGCTCTCTTGTAGAGTGTATCCATTGTTTTCAGTGCCATGATGTCCTTGAGGAGCAGATTCAATGCATGAGCAGCACAGCCAATGGATGTGATGTGAGGGTAGGACTCCTCCACTTTAGACCAAGCAGCCTTCATGTTCACAGCATTGTCTGTCACCAGTGCAAATACCTTCTGTGGTCCAAGGTCATTGATGCCTGCCTTCAGCTCAACTGCAATGTAGAGACTGGTGTGTCTGTTGTCCCTTGTGTCTGTGCTCTTATAGAATACTGGTTGAGGGGTGGAGATGATATCGTTATTTATTCCTTGCCCACGAACATTCGACCATACATCAGAGATGATTGCAATACAGTCTGCTTTCTCTATGATTTGCTTGACCTTCACTTGAACTCGGTTGAACTCTGCATCCAGCAAATTAGTAGGTAAAGCATGTCTAGTTGGAGGGGTGTATGCTGGGCGAAGAACATTTAGAAATCTTATCCAATACACATTGCCTGTGAACATCAGAGGTGAACCAGTTGCATACACTGCTCGGGCAAGACATTCATCAGCATTTATCTCACTATGTTCCTCTATTTGGGTCAAAAGAAGCTGTTGCTATCGATAGGGTGTCTGGTTCATTATTTTCACCTTGAATAGAAATAGAAGAACTTTTGTCAGAGGTTGCTTGTTGTGAGCACTGAGGGAACTTTATGCACTTGGCCAGATGATTCTGCATCTTTGTTGCATTCTTCACATATATGATTTGGCACAGTATTTGTAAATGTACACAGCTTTTCCTTCTACATTAGCTGCAGTGAAATGTCTCAACACATCAGATTGTATGTACAGAGTATGACGCTCTTCTGTGCTTCCAGGGAGCCGGTCTTGTTGGTTATGCTGTGTGATGCGGTGTCCCAGGGGCTGATCCAGCCCTGGTCTGTGCCGGCTGCTGGGCCGGGAACTGGCCAGGGAAGGGAGGACAGCGGAGGCAGGGGGGAGCTAAGGAAGAAAGGAGCCGGGAAGGGAGCCGAGAGGACAGGCAGCATCCACAGCCTCCCCCTCGACCATGCGGCCCTCCAGGACATGCGGAAGGCTCTGGAGGTGTGTGTGTGTGTGTGTGGGTCAAGTAGTGAGCTAGCCAGGAGACGGGGCCATGGGAGATTCTAAAGGTGACTTGCTAATTGGGTTTGGCAGAGAGTCAGGTTCTATTATCCTTCAATGTGCTGTCAAGGGTACTCCCTCCCCTGAAGAGGTCTTAATTTGGGCTCTGCCAAAACAAACACCCTCTCTCCCACTCTGAGCTTATTGGGATAGGCAGAGGGCAGAGGTGGACCTGCATAGAGACCTGGACTGTATTACTGCAGGGCAGTTTGAGGGATCAGAGAGCTGTGCCTGTGTATTCCTCAAGGGCAGCCTCTGGTCTTCAGGTTTCCCAAGTTTCTCTGAATAAGTGATCTCTAAATAAGTTCCTTGAGGGCTGTTGAAACTCTTTCTGTCTTACATCTTAGTATCTCCAGTATCTTTCTCCTATCACTTTTTTTTGAAAGGGGGGGGCAAAAATAATGAAAGAATCAAGGCACTTTGATACATTATGCTTTTCAGAAATACTCTAAATACAACTAGGGCTCTATTTTAACAAATCAATATTTCTACAACTAGGGCTCTATTTTAACAAATCAATATTTCTAACCTAGCGCTATGGTAAATCTTAGTGCAGCCGCTGTTGAGTTGTGGTTGTTTTGAAATATTTATTATATTTTCACAGCGGGAATCATGGGCGCAATAGCTGGTGGTGGCGAGGAAAGGCTGGGTTTTGATGAATAAATAAGTTGCAGGTGTGGCGAGGGCTTGACTACTCACTGGCTAATAAATGTTCTCCATAGCTTAATACTGCATGCGGTTGTCTCAAGTTGTTTAGGCTATTGACAGTCTTTGCGTTATCATCAGCTCCAATTCATCTGGAGGGAATGGAATATTCTCGTCCTAGTCCTTTGTGGATTGATACTGTTTATTAAGTAGTGTACAGCAACAAATAATAGCAGTAACAATAAAATACATTATTTTGCTTAATGTTTGGCATATTTGCGGTCTACATTGTTCTATTTGGCTTCAACATGTAGGCCTAAATGTCTTTACGCATCACATTTTCACTTCTCCAGAAAAAAAAAATTATTAACTCCTATAAATTGTGAATTAAGCAAAAGCATGAGGGCAAAAACATAAAATATTTCAAGGCATTCTCACGAGTAGAATATTTTAGAACCTTTCATTGATAGACTGCTTGGCTAATGTATGGCCAGAATAAACAAAAAAGATACAAAGACACATTGCTGTTGAACCAGACTTATAGTAGGGTAGCCTACTGCGGGCTTGGTTTTTAATCTGGCAAATGCCAGA
The DNA here is from genome assembly GCF_901001165.1 of Salmo trutta. NCBI lineage: Eukaryota > Metazoa > Chordata > Actinopteri > Salmoniformes > Salmonidae > Salmo > Salmo trutta. Next base: position 24,753,848 of record NC_042974.1, read on the forward strand.
GCGACAGTTTTTACAAGCCTAAATTGCCAAATACCGTGCATTTGACAATAGCGCCGCCTTAGAGGCAGCCAAAATTAGAGCCCCAAGTCTGCGTGTAACCCAAGTGACTCATTCTGACATTCATCCATCTTTTACAGAGATTGATCTGCTTTGTTTTAACTATTTAATGTGAATGAAGTGCATTTGTTCCCAATTGAATCCCATTTCCTCCATCTATTCTGATTTTCTCCAAAGGGTCTGCTATATCATCAGCACATACTCTGGATAGAAGTAACTTTATCAGTGAATTATTAACTAAGTGTTCTCTTTCAGAACTGAAGATAAAAATGGTTCTCCATTTTCAACATATAGGCCTATATATCAGATAAGTCTTAGATAGCTGACTTAAACAAACTCAGATTATGCAATGGATTTTCTCTAGATACTGTCATATGTGAAACTCAGAGCTGCAAAGCCCCGGCTATGGAGTCCCAAGGTTATGAGTGTATATGGATTCGAAAAGAGTATTGTGCAGATTCACATGGTTAAGCTAGTTACTTTGCTAACTGCTATGGTTATGCAAACAGTTTTAACCCTTTTGCAAAGCAGACAGCCTAGCTGTTAAGACTGTTGGGCCAGTAACCGAAAGGTCGCTAGTTCGAATCCCCGAGCCGACTAAGTGAAAAATCTGTCTGTGTCCTTCAGCAAGGCACGTAATCCTAATTGCTGCTCTAAGTCGCTCTGGATAAGAGCGTCTGCTAAATGACTAAAATGTAAATGTAACCCTTATGCTGCTATGGTTACTATGCTAACTTTTATTTCCCCCACTTTATGGGCTTTTAGCTGTGTGACTATGCACTGCACCTGTCTAATGGCAATGTGCCGGGAGAGAGCGTCCCTATCGCAGCGAGGAAACAGGTAATTTCTACGTGGGTGTGGACCAAGAGGCTCCTCCAGCAGCAGATTGGACAGAAGCTGGACATTGATGATGAGGTACAGTAACATAACAGTCCAAGTCTCCCTTGGGAAATATGTTTTCTGACCTCAATGGGACTTCCTGGTTAAATAAAGGTTAGATAAAATCAAATAAAAACATGCTCACCCAGTCAAGTTAGTCAGTATGATGAGCTGTTCATGAATCTGCCTGGCTGTCAGCCCAGCCCAGCACCTCAAGCTCAACCTCGAAAAGACGGAGCTGCTCTTTCTCCTGTGGAAGGCCTGCCCGTTCCAAGACCTCCATCACGGTTGACAATTCCACAGTGTCTCCCTCCCAGAGTGCAAATAACCTTGGCTTGACCCTGGACAACCCTGTCATTTTCCACAAACATCAAAGCAATGACTCTTCTGCAGGTTCATGCTCTACAACATCCAGAGTACAACCCTACCTCGCACAGGAAGAAGCACATGTCCTAATCCAGGCACTTGTCATCTCCCTTCTGGACTACTCTCTGTTGGCTGGGCTCCCCGCTTGTGCCATCAAACCCCTACAACACCGCAGTCCGCCTGGTGTTCAACCTTCCCAAGTTCTCCCATCTCACCCCAGCAAGGGGAACTGCCCCTCCCTACCTATGCTCAAACCCTACACCCCAACCCAAACACTCCGTTCTGCCACCTCTGGCCTTTTGGCCCTCCCACCCCTACGGGAGGCCAACTCCCGCTCAGCCCAGTCAAAGCTTTTCTCTGTCTCTGTCCAAAACACAACTAACTAACACCCTTGCCTTTTGTAAACTAAAACTTGCACTTTACTTTTTTCTACTAGCACTGGCTTTGTTAATAGCTACTTTGAGGAAACTATAACTGAGATGTAGTTGTCTCACCTAGCTATCTTATTAAGATGAATGCACTAACTGTAAGTCGCTGTGGATAAGGCGCGTCTGCTAAATGACTAAATTACAAAATGTGGTTATTTCCCCAGACTCTGAGTCAGTGCAGTGTTAATGTGAGAAGAAATATGATTCATCACCCAACCGTCTGTATATAGTAAATCAATGTTTTAACTCAAGTTACAGTCATGGCCAAAAGTTTGGAGAATGACACAAATATTAATTTTCACAAAGTCTGCTGCCTCAGTGTCTTTAGATATTTTTGTCAGATGTTACTATGGAATACTGAAGTATAATTACAAGCATTTCATAAGTGTCAAAGACTTTTATTGACAATTACATGAAGTTGATGCAGAGTCAATATTTGCAGTGTTGACCCTTCTTTTTCAAGACCTCTGCAATCCGCCCTGGCATGCTGTCAATTAACTTCTGGGCCACATCCTGACTGATGGCAGCCCATTCTTGCATAATCAATGCTTGGAGTTTGTCAGAATTTGTGGGTTTTTGTTTGTCCACCCGCCTCTTGAGGATTGACCACAAGTTCTCAATGGGATAAATGTCTGGGGAGTTTCCTGGCCATGGACCCAAAATATCGATGTTTTGTTCCCCGAGCCACTTCGTTATCACTTTTGCCTTATGGCAAGGTGCTCTATCATGCTGGAAAAGGCATTGTTCGTCACCAAACTGTTCCTGGAAGGTTGGGAGATGTTGCTCTCGGAGGATGTGTTGGTACCATTCTTTATTCATGGCTGTGTTCTTAGGCAAAATTGTGAGTGAGCCCACTCCCTTGGCTGAGAAGCAACCAAAAACACATGAATTGTCTCTGGATGCTTTACTGTTGGCATGACACAGGACTGATGATAGCGCTAACCTTGTCTTCTCCGGACAAGCTTTTTTCTGGATGCCCCAAACAATCGGAAAGGGGATTCATCAGAGAAAATGACTACCAGTCCTCAGCAGTCCAATCCATGTACCTTTTGCAGAGTATTAGTCTGTCCCTGATGTTTTTCCTGGAGAGAAGTGGCTTCTTTGCTGCCCTTCTTGACACCAGGCCATCCTCCAAAAGTCTTCGCCTCACTGTGCGTGCAGATGCACTCACACCTGCCTGCTGCCATTCCTGAGCAAGCTCTTTACTGGTGGTGCCCCGATCCTGCAGCTGAATCAACTTTAGGAGACGGTCCTGGCGCTTGCTGGACTTTCTTGGGCGCCCTGAAGCCTTCTTCACAACAATTGAACCACTCTCCTTGAAGTTATTGATGATCCGATAAATGGTTGATTTAGGTGCAGTCTTACTGGCAGCAATATCCTGGCCTGTGAAGCCCTTTTTGTGCAAAGCAATGATGACGGCATGTGTTTCCTTGCAGGTAACCATAGTTGACCGAGGAAGAACAATGATTCCAAGCACCACCCTCCTTTTGAAGCTTCCAGTCTGTTATTCAAACTCATTCAGCATGACAGAGTGATCTCCAGCCTTGTCCTCGTCAACACTCACACCTGTATTAACAAGAGAATCACTGACATGATGTCAGCTGGTCCTCTTCATAACATTCTGGAGTATATGCAAATTGCCATCATACAAACTGAGGCAGCAGACTTTGTGAAAATTAATATTTGTGTCATTCTCAAAACTTTTGGCTACGACTGTACAGTATCACAAGGGGATAGTGAGTAATTTATTCATTGCAAATGTCAGTCTCATTGATATACTGTACATGTATGATTGTGCCTGTCAGAGATAGCGTTGTTAAGACATCTCTATGGTTTTGACTGGTAAGCCACGGTACCATTGTGATGAAATATTCAGTTGTATCTTTATCTCTTTTTGTCTTTCCAGTGTAAGAATGAGGCAGTGTCAGCCATGACACGTGTGTTGGTAGGAGTGGAAATGCTGTTATGCAACAGTCACCCCAGGCAGATAGAGTTCTCTGTCCCTAGTCTCTCTACGGTAGGTCCTGCTTTCTTGGCCAGGCGGCAACAGATGCCTTGAGACCGTACTGGTAATCAGAGCATTTGTTCATGTCTATGTCTGTGAATTTGGTAAAAAAAATGTTTCCTCAAATAAACATCTTATTTGATATGTTTTGTTATCATTTCCTTGCCCTATAGGACTGTATGCATTTCCGTCCTGCATTCTTGTATCATTAAACCCCAGTTCTATGGAAGCAGAGGACAGAGCACTCATTGCCCCTTTCTCCCTCATCTCCCTCCTCTTCTCCTCCTTCCCTACTATTTTCCTCTCCGCTCTCCTCCCCTCTCCTCTCTCCATCCTCTCCTCTAGCTGGTCCGCATGGCGTCAGACTGCAAGTGGAGTGACCCTGTGGTCGAGCTGCAGGTGTGGACACACCTGGCTTGCTTCTCTCACCAGGCCCAGGACCACAACCTGGTCATGACCTGCAGCCACAATGCACTGCAGCTGGAGGCCGCTGCAGCTCAGAGGTTGAAGGTCATGACCTATGCTCTGTAGGTGTTGGTCACTATGGTGACTTTGATTCCGTCTGTTTTACCAAGGCTGAAATGGTCAGATCTTCCCTGTATGTTTTACCTGATATCTACCCATTTCGGTCAATTTGCCTTTTAAATCAAAATATGGGATGGGATCAAGTGTTTTTTTTTACATAGCAAGTTGAGGTGCAAATGACACCTACAGTAGTGTCCACAAGAGAACATTACAATATACTCAGGGCCATATATGCAGTAATAATTTTATGTTACAACAATGTGCAATATACTATCATCGAATGACTTCAGTTAATGGTTATCTTCACGGCTTTAAGGTCCCACTCTTTGTAGGATTCTGACAGTCAGTCATTCTAAAAAATGGTGACTGTCAGTGTCTACGTTACTTTAGCAGTGACATTTTGTTATATTCCTGACTGGCTGACTGATTCTCTGAATGGCATATTTGTCAACTTATTTAATAAAAAAATGTTTGACCTTTTCAAGTTACAGCCGGTCGGCCGTGCAGGAGATGTTGAGCAATGCTGCATGTCTAAGAGGATTGAGCATGGTCCACAAGTCAAATGGACATCCTCACAGTTACAGAGAAGCCTTGCAGATGCTCCAGTCCAGTGTCAGGTTAGTTTCTGTTTTCTGTAATTCCTAAACAATAGACTGCTCATTACTTTGTTCTCTTTTTGTCTCCCCTACGTCTACCTTTATTTCACTTTGTTGCTTTGGCTACAGTATCTCTTTCTCTCTCGTTCTCGATCTGTCTTTATTTTACTCTCCATTTCAACCATCTTCATATCCATTCGTGCCATAGCAACCAATGCTTTCTCTCTTCTTCAGCTATGCGGAGCGGGCAGGTAACTCTGTCCTGTGTATGGCTACAGCGCGCCACTACTGGAACAACTGCCTGCCCTTGACTGAGACCTCACTGGAGAGACAGCAGCTCCGACAGCCTCTAGAGAAGATCCTGAAAGCCCTGGTCCACACCAGCAAGAAATACCCAACTGTAAGAACCCCATCTCGAACTAGCCTGGTCGCAGATCTAGTTTTATAGCAAACTCCTGTCGAATTTGTCATGTTTCTCTGGTACGAGCCCCTCTCCACATTGGCTTCTGTACAGTATGTGTATCATTGGTGCTGTCACTGTAAAAATACTCCTATTCAATCAAGTGGGGTTTGAAGTGTTCATGTGTATGATTCATTTTCTCTGGTGGTTTAAGCAGGGGGAAGAGAAGGGAGGGGCTACCCTGACTGTGATGCCCTCTGTAACCTCATCGCTGGAAGCCTCAAGTGAGTCCCCACACAAACTTCAAATGTTCATACCGCACAAACCTTTGACTGCTGTTTCACAGCTAACTACTACTTTTTATCCTATAATCTTGTTTCTGACTTTAATTCCATAAGCCTGCTTATTTATTTATTTCCAAAACGGCCTGTCTTGTGCTGTATCATTCTCAAACACCACTAGTAGACATGATAGATGAAGTCCCATTCCCACGCACACCAGTAGGCCATTAGATCTGTGGCATTTACATCCAAGCAGTCACATAGAGTAGTGCTTTTTCCTGAAGTTCTGTTAAGTTCTGTCACCCAACCTATTCACTCTCTACAGAGAACTTCAGGAAAAAAACGCTACTCTATGTGACTGCTTGGATGTAAATGCAACAGATCTAATGGCCTACTGGTGTGCGAATCCAAATGATTTTTTATTCTCATTCTCTATTCCTTTCTTTCTGTGTCTGTTTGTGTCTGTGCATTTGTGTTTGTGTGTGTGTGTGTGTGTGTTTTATCTATACATTTTTGTGTGTGCGCCTCTGTCTGTGTGTGCGTGTGTAGGCATGGGGAGCCCTGAGGATGACCTGACCCTGAGAGCAGCCATGTACGGCCTGCTGTTCCACATCCACGCAGACAGCTCAGATTGGACAGGAGCTCTGACGTTGCTGGAGCAGGCTATCAGAGACATGCCCCGCACCAGACACAGGCTGTGAGTGCTAGAGAGAAATGATGCGGGGAATAAGAGAAAATAATGGGGAAGGCCAGGAGGAAAGGGAGAGAGGAGAGAGATGAAAGAGGTTAAAGGCCGTGAGTACTACACTGACACTAGGAGAAAACGGGGGATAGAAATGGTGAAAGGAGAGAGAGAGAGAGAGAGAGAGAGAGAGAGAGGGAAGAGGTTATACAGGACTGAGGACTCCTATCACTGGCGTCATCACATTTCTGTGTGCTTATTTGTACGCATGTTAAAATGCCTCGATATGAATATGACGCTATAAATAATTATGTGTGTTTTATGAAATGTCATATTTTGGATATGGGTAATTCCATCATTATGGAGGCCTCAGCAAAAAAAGCCTGACCCTAATTGGGTGAATAAGCATAAGATATGTTTGATTTGTAAAATCTTTTGCTTAAACAATTCGTTTTTTTGTGGGGGGGTTTTTTCAGCTTTTGTGAGGGCTTTTCAGAGCGTCAAATCCTTAGTAATGAAAACATTAGATCTTGATAGTTTAGCCGGAGGAAATGATGCCCTTAATAAAGCATCACACAAGTTTTTCAGTGTTTGAAAAGGAAATATGAAACGTAACTTTTTCATGGCAATTATCACAATCATATTTCTGTAGAGTTACCCATGTGTGAGAATGTGATACCCTTTTCCCACTACTGAGCCAAGATAAGCTGTACTGTGCTGGCCTGGTTACACATCCACATAGTTGCTGGAAATGACAATGTGAAAAGAAAATATCTGGGCCAGCACATTATGGTTTGGGTTGGCACAATGGTGGGAAAAGGGCATGAGAATGTGAAACTGTGCTTGTCTTTCCCCATGACTGTGCCCTAGGCTCCTGTTCAAGCACCGGGTGCTGGTGAAGGCTCGGCTGGGGGAGAGTGTGGTGATAGACATGCAGAAGTTCCGGGATGAAGGGGAGCTCTACTGCTCCCACATGTGGCACCGAGTGGCGCTGTGTTCTGGGGAGATGCTACAGCAGTTGGCCTGCTTCCAGAATTCCATTACTTCTTTACTGGTAAGGAAAGGGGATACCTGGTCAGTTGCACAACTGAATACATTCAACCGAAATCTGTCTTCCGCATTTAACCCAACCCCTCTGAATCAGAGGTGCGGAGGGCTGCCTTAAACTACGTCCACGTCATCGGCGTGGGCATAGAGCATTTGTGTTTAGTGAATCCACCAGATCATGTAGTAGGGATGACCAGGCATGTTCTCTTGATAAGTGCGTGAATTGGACAATTTTCCTGTCCTGCTAAGTATTCATAATGTAATGAGTACTTTTGGGTGTCAGGGAAACTGTGTGGAGTAAAAAGTACATTATTTTCTTTAGGAATGTGGTGGAGTAAACGTTGTCAAAAATATAAATTAGTAAAGTAAGTGCAGATACCAAAACAAATGACTTAAGTAGTAATTTAAAGTATTTTTACTTCTGTACTTTATACCACTGCACATGCACAAACATATACACACAAAGACACATTCATGAGCAAACACACACACACACACCTACACCAGACACATACACATTCACTTTTGCATTTTCACTTTGAATTACTTTACATACACACAGTTCTTCAGTGTGCTCTTCGAAGTGTGAAATATTGCAGCAGTTCCTTGCCAGGTCTGAATCCAAGTGGCCCTATTGAGCTAAGGGACTCTAGTAGCATCTAGTGGAAGCTTAGTGCTATTGCAGCCAGGCTCTGTGCATTGCCTTACGCTGTAGCTTTGTATGGGTGAACCTTATGGGTTTGTTGTGTTTGTGTAGAGTGTGAAGAGTCAGTGGCAGAAGGCGGATTTCCTGTTGGAGTTTGGAGAGTGGCTGTACTGTCAGAACTTTCCCCTTGCTGATGCCCAGCACCAGATACAGTGGGCTATCGACATCCTCCTGCACATGATCACTGACCAGGAAGAGAGCAAGGGTATGTTTCTTGTCATTGCTATGTGTTTGTGTGATTGCTATGTAAAGGTCTGTTTAGTTACTGAAGAATCGTAAACAATGTCCTTTTTTTCTTTTCATTTTAATTAATAGAGAAGACCTGTTCCAAGGGAAGCAAACTGAATGAACTGGAGAGGAGAGAAAATTCCCAAGGAGGTACTGATTTCTCTGGGGATGAGTCTACACATTTATGTTGAATGCTGTGCGTGTGTGCTTGTACATGTACACCAGACTTGTGTTCGAATACTATTTCAGATGTTTTCAAATATTTTAGCAGGGGTTGATTGAGCTTGCCTGGACCCAAGAGAATATTTTCAAAACTGCAGCCCTGCCACTAGCACTACAGACAGACCAGAGCGAATGGGAAAGTATTTTAAAGATTTAAAATGTGTTTGAACCCAGGTGGACAGTATGTGGGGAAATCCGACCCGAGTTAAGCACGCGTAACTGGAACGAAATTCCCTTTTTATGCAGTTTTCTCTCTATGCGTATTCTGACCTTGAACTTAAGCATGAGAATAGAATCCTATTCACCATTTGAGATCTAAGAGGTGTGTCTACAGATACGCCTCATTCTGACTTAATTCCCTCATAATTCCACCACCTTTACTCACAAGGAAATGATGATTAAGGTCGAGCAACCTGTCGGTCCCAAGTGGAACAACATCCACTTAATTTTTTGGAAATAACACCATTCTCCCTGCACTGTAATTTACAAATTGATAAGAGCTAGGTAAATGGATTAAGCCGTTTGGATAAGGGGATTGTAAATATAAATCACAATCGTTTTAGATCTTAGGATCGCTGTAGACATGTGAAACCAGTCATATGGCAGCAAACTGAAGCATATCAACATGTCACCTTTTATCACCACAGTGAAGTTTATGAAATGCTGGCCTTATAACATGTAAGGATGACATTTGGAGATCAAAGCTATAGGCTTCTGTAGCCATGCGCAAATGACAGGCCTATAGCGCCAAACCTACCAAGTTGATTTATGATTTCTAAAATGTTTTAATTATTCCCAGACTTTTCACTGTTCACAAAATATTAGCTACTATCGGTAGCCACTGTCAATTATCCCTACATTCATGTATTACTGTCACTTTTGTTATTTTTATTTTTTATTTTTTTTGCTGGATTCCATTATATCGTTAGTTTACCTTTATTTCCTCTGTCACGTTCGTGTGGTTGTTCCTTAGGGTTGCTAGCAATAGTGGATCATATTAGGCTAACTTATTACAAGTTGTGCAATAATAGGGGTCGTGTAGCCTATTTGTGTCATTATGGAACGCAGACCATACGTAGCAGTTTAAACCTGGAGCATAGCGCATGTTTCACGACGACCGTTGTCATCACAGATCCATGATGAGTGAGTATTATTAGGGTAGATTCATACGACTACTGTTCACTCACCTATTTTACAGTCACCTTCCAATATTTCAACTATTGAACAATTGAATATGGAAACTTCAGGATGAATCAAACCACTGTATTTTTGATTCGCCAAAATATTTAGTGTGTAAAAGCTCTCAAAATATTTTTTTTTAAATAATTTGTGAATACCTTCTAACCCTAAATAATATACAAGATCAGAATATTTTTAAATCTACCAATTGATGCTGAAAAGGAGACAAATATGTGTGTACTTAGTCCTACATGGCCTTCTTGAATTGATCCCTAATATTCTGAACCGTTCTCTCCATATATTCTAGTGAGTCTGTCGATAAAAGTCTAACTAAAGGTACCCAAATTTAAAGGGATTGCTTCAGATAAATGTACTGAAAACTCTATTGAATGAAAACTCCACCAGACAATCTGTTAGCAAGTGGGAGGGTTTTCAGCAGTTGAATTACTTTTATTCAGCACGTGCAAGGGAACCATGCCTGCAAAGCCCTTTACGCATCTGCATAAGGTAAGTCTGAATACCAACTACAGACTAGTGCGTAGGAAAGGTGTGCGTAAGAAGGCGTACATTTCTTAAGTCTGAAACGGGCCCTATGTGTTTTTCCTCCTCTCTTACAGATGAGTCGGGAGAAGGGACAGGGCTGATACCAGTGAAGGTTCAGTCCCACATCGGGGTGCAGGGGGCGGTGTCTGGGCCCTGTTTCTCTGACCTCAGGGAGGTGAGGCGTCTGGACAGCCTGGTCAGAGCACACACTCTGCTGGCTGCCATGGGGGACAGGGCATCCCCCCAGCACCAACAGAACCTACTCAGGGCCTATAGCCTAGTGATGCAGATCTGGCAGGTAGGGACTCCTTTAAAACTACCACACCTAAGTTGTGTTCATGAGGGCACACCGTAGCAAAACATTTTGTAATGGACAATAGGTTCAGATAGTACCTTTACGTTTCATGTCTACTGAACACGACCCAGTAATTTCACTATGTTTTATACCAGCAGATGCATACAGTATAAGCCACAAAACGGTTTCTCTGTTTAAAAGAAATGTGATTTACGGGTAACAAAAAGACGAGTGATAGCAGTGTACTCCCATTGCAGGTGTCCATGGCAACTGCACGCGAGGTAATCAGGGAGATGAAGAATCCTCTAGTCCCACCGTCCGGGCCATGTCCCTCTGCAACAGCCAAAAAAGACAAAGATAAGGAGAAGGACAAAGGCAAAAAATCTAAAGAGGTAGACCTGACCACCTTCAGAGAAGTCCATGGCTATTTTTTTTGTTTTGTCATTGTATAGCATTGCAAATGACAAGTATTGAATGATGCGATATTGTCACGACCGTCGTTTAAATAACTGGACCAAGGCGCAGCGTGAGTAGATTCCACATTTTTTATTACTCGTGAAACTTCAAAAAAACGACGCCGATATAACGATCACGCAAACCGTAGCACACAAAGGCACTCACACAAAACAATATCCCACATTGCAGGTGGGAAAAATAACACACTAAGTATGATCCCCAATTAGAGGTAACGATTCTCAGCTGCCTCTAATTGGGAACCATACACCAACATAGAAATAAACTCACTAGAAATCCCCCTAGTCACGCCCTGACCTAAAACACCATAGAGAACCCCGAGGGCTCTCTATGGTCAGGACGTGACAGATATGTTATTTTACCATTGTACATTCTTGCCAATGTGCAGTTTAGAGTATTTGTACAGTTCAATTGTACACTTTTGCCAGCTGAAAGCAATTAGGAATGAATATTTGGCCAAGGAATACCAGAGCTCTTCTGTGTTTAAACAGCCACCCCCTACTGAGGAGAAGCCCAAAGCCCGGAGGCCACAGGATGACGTGTTGCCCTCCAGCCCAGAGGAGTGGGCACAGTACGACTGTCCCGAGGATGTCCGCCAGGCCTTCAGATATGACACCAGCCCCCACTGCATCAACAGACACAGCCTCAGCAAACAGGCAGGCACCACTAAGCTCTCTCTGACTGCCTCTGTTATAGAGCCCAATGGGGTCATGTTCATTAGGGCACACTGTGGCAAAACGTTTTGCAACGATAGTTGACAAGTTCAGGTAGTCTCTCCCTATTTCAGTCTGTTTTCGTCCTTTTGGTCCCTGATGAATATAAATTATTGAGTCATTATCGGAACAGGGACTGTTTCAATTGGCCGTGGTGGCTTAGAGTCGAAGGCTTGAAAGCCAGAAACATTGACTCGATATTGATCCTTGTCTTGACAAGTCATAATTTGTTTGTTGGAAGAGGATGTCTACTCATTGATTTTGGGAGCAAATCAGAATGTTGGCATAGACAAAAAAAGCTTATTTTAAATTAAAGACGTGTAGTGATTCATTTATCTTATGACACTCCAGTGTGACAGTATTAGGTGACACAATTATGCTTGGTAATCATACAAATTAACTGAGAACGTGCTCAGATGGTGCAGTCCTACACAGTGTCAAATATATGTTAAACGATGACCAGTCCAACACTTCATGTGATATCAGGCTGTACTGTAGTGTTTTTTTCTTCTCTGTCCTGTTCCACAAGCTGTATCACCACATGATACAGGTGGATAAAGTCTTATTGTCTATGGCTCAAAGTTTGTCCTACACGTTCTACACATCAAATTTAATCACTGTCCTGCACTTGAACTACTTATTAAATTACTAACTACAAACGCAGGATGTTAATGAAACGGAATAGTAATGATTAAGTCATGTGTTTACTTCCTTTTCTCCCTGTGTCTGGGTGGCTGCAGACTCAGAGCTTGTTCTTCCTGGACCTGCTGGTGAAAGAGCTGCAGTGTCTTTCTCTCACCCACCTGACTCTTCCCATACTGCACCTGGCGGAGGTCATTGCCCATGACCTGCTGGACAGAAGGAGCCTCTCTGACCTCTACCGTCTCAGGTGAATAACTCCAATTTCGCGTCTAGAGTTTATTCTTTCTGTTCGTGCACAGGTGCAATACTGCTACTTTCACTGCAAATAGTCTATGGGGCGTTTTACCAGACACCAAGCTAATACTGGACTAAAAAGCATTTTCAATGGAGATTCTCCATTTATCTTGCTTTTTAGTCCAGGACTAGACTTAATGTGTCCAGGAAATGGTGCATATACACTGAGTATACAAAACATGAAGAACACAATCTGTTATGCACTTTCCTTGACAGACTGACCGGGTGAATCCAGGCGAAAGCTATGATCCCTTAAATCCACTTCAATCATTGTAGATGAAGGGGAGGAGACAGGTTAAAGAAGGATTTCTAAGCCTTGAGACAACTGATACATGGATTGTGTACAGTATGTGTGCCATTCAGAGGGTGAATGGGGAAGACAAAAAATGTTCAACTCAATATTAGGAAGGTGGTCCTAATGTTTGGTATACTCAGTGCATGTTAGTTAAGGCTACTGCTTTTACTTTTGGCTTGTCAATTTTTGAAAAACAGTGTAGAGCTAAACATTCAATATGAAAGGTTTTCCACATGCGTGGTCCAAATCCTTGCCCATTTCAGAATCATTTATTTATTGTGAAATATTACCTAATAGTTTTCCCATTTATTTCCTCATTCTAACATTTTAGAATTGTGAGGAGCTGTTCTCAGCTGGATATGGAGACGTCTACAGTGTACCACAAGAAGCTCCTGAGCCTGACTGGTATCCTCGAGCAGGAACAAATGGAGTATGTGTGCCTCACTCTTTTCCACCAGCTCCTGTACATACTGAATACTAATTTGTATTGGATCTGTAGTGTTTGCCCTGATTCTTTTACTAGTGTTTTGATCTCCTGTCCATGCATTATTTCATTGCAGGTGTCGCAAAGCTATAGCTTTACAAAGAGAGAGAAACAGCCTGTATATGGATTATAATGGCAAAACGGACAATGAGGTTAGTTTCAAAGCGTCATAGCTGAAATGAACAAGCATACCATACAAGGTGTATTATCACCGTAAGGGTTTATAGACCTTTAATTGAAGAGAAAGAAAGCGAAATGAACCCTGAAATGAATAACTGTAGTTCTTAGTTTTATTCAACTTTTATTATAGTTTAAAGCATGATTGGCAAGCAGCACAGGTTGATTACAGTCAAATGCAGACAGGGATATAAGTCCAAACTGCACTTTCATAATGTGAAACCCATAACACATATCACAGGTTCATGAGAGTTTAATTAGTGGCTTGTTAAATATCAAATGGCTGTCACTCATGTCAATCTGGCATGACGATGATCCTAATTTTTTACGAGCATTATTAATGGTTGTATTTTTTCATTGCCTTACCCAGAGTTATATAGCCCATGAACAATCCTTTAGATTTACAGTATGTTCAGACTTAACTTATTGAGTTCATTCCATATTTTCCATGAGGTGCAGGGCCAGGGGATTGAATGGAATTTAAGGATCAGAATTCTGACATTGCTGCCTTTATCCATTTCTGTTTCCAGAAGTCTAAGGTTGACCACATCTGTCTGTCTGGAAAGCAGTGTGGGGATCTGTGGAGTAAGGATATCTGGCTTGATAAGGCTGAGATATGCCTTAGTATGGGACTGTACCAACCCGCCAGACAGCTACTGGCAGAGGCCCATCTGGTGGCTAAGGTTATTTCATTTTGAGTAATTTTGTCAATAGTTTGGTTTTCAATATTTCTCTTAAGTAGTCCACTGCATATTTGTGAAGTGTTTCTCTGTTTTGGTTGAAATGTGACTCCTATTTATGTGTATGTGAAGTCATAACAGTTTAGCAATTCACTTTTATTATATTTTTGTGGTCTCTTGTATTGTGTGCTCAGGAGATGGGAGATCAGGCTGCAGCAGGGAGGAGTCTGCTCTCTCTTGCCATCCTGGCCAATAAGGAACAGAACCACTCTCAGGCCTTGGCCCTGCTGGAGAAAGCCCAAGACATGGGAGGTGATGAGGACTTCTGGTACAAGCTCACCCTGGCCCTGCTGACAGCTACGGTGACCCAGAGGGGCCAGGATACAGACACCAAGGTCAAAACTATTCTATTTTATTATATTGAAGCTCCTACAAGCCTCTGCTCAATTGTCTCCTCTGAAGCAAATATTGTCCTTTTCAATGTGACCACTCTCTCCCGTTACAGACAGATCAAATAGTAAAGCAAGGCTGTGGAGCCCTGAAATCGATGCTGGAAAAGAGGCGGAACCGAGCTCCCGTGCTCAGGTTCCTGATCACGTCTCTGGAGAGCAGGTAAGGCTCTTTGATGTCTGTGTTCTCCAAATTCAGTTCTGGAAAGCTTCTGGGTTGTGCAGGCTGTCGATCCAGCCCTGCTGTAAATCACCCTATGGTCCAGAGTCAGACTCACCACCTTGATTAGTTTGATATTTGAATCAGGTGTGGTACTGCAGGGCTGGATCAAAAGCCCTGGTGTACAGTGTTCTCCCCTGTGCTGTGACCAAAACAGACCTCTAGATGTCATTGACTCACTGTGATGTCTGTCTTTCAGAGGGGCGGTGGAGCGTCTACATGCAGCCAGCCCTGTCGAGCCAGGTGAGGCTCTGTCCACCCAGTCAGTACAGAATCTCATGGCTGCCTGTGACTCCCTGAGAGCGAGCACCAGTGAGTTCTTCCGACTGGGCCACAGAGAGCAAGCTGCTGAAGCTCTCCTGGAGCACGCACAGGCATTGAGGTCAGACATCAACACAACACATCATAGTATGATCTATCCAATTTGGGATCAATAACGTTCATTCATTCATTTTTGTCTACAATTCCTCTGTTGGCCCGCTTCAAATCATTCACAGCTTGTTCTACTTTGTAGGATACTGGCTAAACACACTGACGATGAGGGAAAACTGCGCCACCTGCTGGATGCCTACTCCTTCATGCAGCAGGCTGTCTCCGTACAGGAACATGTGGTTCTGAACGCCCAAAGCCTGTTCCCATCACAAGAGGTAAAGCACATACTGTATACCTTCCCAATATCAGCCTTCATGTCAGAACATACCACACAGTTCAAACTCTTAGGTAATAATTTGGACCTATTTTAAAACATGTTGTAATTTTACTAATCATCACCACCAGGTTGAGTCAAGTTATTCGGTAAGATTCTGATCTAAGGATGACGTCTGTATGAAACAGAAAACATGTATTTATTTTATAATTTGTACCCCCTTTTTCTCCCCAATTTCGGGATTACGATCTTGTCTCATCGCTGCAAATCCCCAACGGGCTTGGGAGAGGCGAAGGTCGAGTCATGCGTCCTCTGAAACATGACCTGCCAAACTGCGCTTTTTATTACCTGCTCACTTAACACGGAAGCCAGCTGCACCAATGTGTCGGAGGAAACACCGTTCAACTGATGACCAAAGTCAGCCTGCAGGTGCCTGGCCCGCCACAAGGAGGAGCTAGAGCGCGATGAGCCAAGTAAACTACCCCGGCCAAACCCTCTCCTAACCCAGACGACACTGGACCAATTGTGCGACGCCCTATGGGACTCCCGGTCACGGCCGGTAATGACTACAGCCTGGGGTCGAACCCTGTAGTGAAGCCGCAACACTGCGATGCAGTGCCTTAGTTCGCTGCGCCACTCGGGAGGCCAGAACGCATTTATTGGAACCATATCTCAGCAGTGTTCTTCATTGTGAAGGAATTTGTCTTAATAAGCGTGCAAATCCTATTTTGCTCAGCTGTTACAGTTCCTCAAAACAGAGTTCTGGCTATCTGTCCTGGAACTGAAAGCATTTGCAAACAAATTACACTCTATTTAGAGAGTAACTGAACATGTTGACAGGGTTGAGATATTAGATTTGCTTGTGAAAAGTCCATATATGGCTTGTCAGAAAGCCTGATTCGCTGCTTGGACTCCTGTCGACCCAGGGCTGTGAAGTCCAAGCCAGTGCTGCTAAATTATTTATTGAATTCATTTTGCCCTTTGTTTCACTAGGGATCTACATTGTTACATTTTCCAAATGGATGATTTAATTATAGAACAAGGAATTCCTGAAAAGGAGAGAACCATTCATTATAAATATGCTCAATAAAAATGGCATAATCTTTTTTTTTTTTACTGAACAAGGTATCTCAGCCAAATCATTACTGAATGTGTGTGGACTCTGGTGGATCCACCTATTTGCTCCAGACCTCAGTTCATATCCGATATAGCCTACAGAATAAACAGACACACACACACACACGTTTTTTTTTTTTCAGAAACACCTGATGGTTAAGAGCCAACTTTCAAACAGGCCAACATCCAAACTGCCATATGTAGAAAAAGCATTCCAAAAGTCAATGTCAAAGATGGAGCAGACATGACTTGCACACTGCCATTTTGAAGTGCATCTTGATCTAATCATGAAAGGACATTGAAATTGCATCTTGCTTCATTATTAAACCACCTGCTGAAATCTGGAAGAATCCAGTTAGCTAGATACAATCTACTTTGAAGGTCCAATTCTGCATTTAGGATTCACAGTCTATAGCCCTGTGCTTTCAGCAAATGATACTGCTGCCCCAATAAGTTACATTGAAATGACATACCAAATATGAAAACAGCAGTGTATATGAACTCACTCTCGTGGAACCAGACGAGTGTCTGAAAATTGCATATAAAGTCTGTCACGCAAGATTTGAGTTTATTTGACCCAATCTACATTTGTTTCTTGGTTCCTTCCCTTTCGTTACGTTGTAAATGAAGGTGTCACTTTTGTTCAGTCTGAAGATGTACATCGATATACGTTTATCTTCTTCATGAACTTTTCCATTACAAAGGAGATCAAATTCAGATCTAAGGCTTTTAAAGCTATCTTGCACTGGGTTGAAAAATGAGCTGGGGCACAATAACACATTTTAACTTCTTGCATTTGCATTTACAGTCATGTCTGTGCGTGTGTTCTTGTTGCTGTAATATGTCTGTCATAATCTTTGTCTTTTTCTCGCTCTCTCTTTCTGCCCTCTGTACCTTCCACAGTGTCAGCCCTTGTCTCTCCCAGCCACGAGGAGGCTGTTGCAGGTCAGACTGGCTCTGGCTGAGCTGTCCTTAGCCATGCTGGAACAGGTGTGTGCTGAGGAGAACAGACTAGCCCTGGCCCAGGACAGGAAAGCCTCTGTGGAGAGAACCGTGGAGGAGTTTGTACGCATTACACCAGACCTCGGCTCTGTAGAGCAGGTAAGGGCATAGACAGGGGTCGTGTCCAAATACACATACTTGCGTTCTAAATAGTAGGCCTTTTGGGTATGCGAACAAATTGAATGTTTTATAGTATGTGACATTTCTGAAATATTTTATGCTTTAAATACCAGGATGTCATACTCATTTCGATTTTCATCAAGTAGAATTCGCTGCACACTGTTGAGGAAGAGAATCATATTTTCACACTCACTTGTGTTTGACAACAGTTGATAATCAGAATAGGGGATGCCCTCAATTTTTTTTTTACGAATAGCAGCGAACAAGCGCGATTTTCAAACCTGTTTGGTTTGCTTGGATAGCTAGCTAGCTAATAGTCAATGCCATGGCAAGCAAGCTAGGATCTAAGCTAGCTAGCTAGCCTGTTATGCTAGCGACGACGCTTACCGTTTAGCTAACTAACTTCAGCAAGCTAAATACATGGCTCTGAGTCTGGCTGGCACTGGCAGGAGTATGGGGTAACGCTAGTTACAGCATGGTGAGGGTGAATTAAATTATTCAACATCTTGCTAGCTAGCAACATTAGCAAAGCTAGCTGCAGGTATATATTTGCTGCCTAGCAACATGAAGTAATTTCTGGAGGCAGTGTAAACACAATGTGTTAGTCCACCAAGGCCAGCCCAACCTGGGTTGACTTCAAAGTCTCAATGGAAACGTGGATTAAGCCAGTTCCAATGTGATCGGTACCCCTCCCCTCCCCTTGGCCCTAATTACCCCTTCAATGTTTGCAGATCTGTAAGGTGGAAGCAATATGGTGGAAGCTTTACCACTACACCTATACAGACATGCTAACATCAAGGGATTAGTGCCAAGGGGGAGGGATAGGGAGCTATTTGAGACTGGTGGATAGACATAGCGAAAGAAAACTACTGGCCTACACAGTTATTGGACAAGTTACAAACAAAACAATTTCCTCAATTCTGGGAGGCTTATTACAAGTCAATGCCCGACTTGTGAGAGCGGGAGAGGAGATTGCCGATTTCATCAACTAGCGCTTTGAATTGCAAATGTTCCATCTAATATTAATGTGTGAAGCTAATGATCAGGCTCAGACAGGGACGGGCTCGTAGGATATGGGCATGCAGACTGCAGAGCACACACACTCCTCTGGTCAATCTTCAGTAGTTCTGTGGGAGGACTGCAATCATGTCTGTCTGATAGTAAAGGGCTTTTCTCCCAAAGTGAAATCTCCACCGCTATAATGGGACTGATCTGATCAATACTGGCAGTGATTAAGCTTATTGCTTGGTGACTCGCTTCATGTTGTTTCTCTCTGTTGCTGCTCCCCGTCATATCAGCTCCCCCATGAAAAAAACTAAGCGAGATCTCACTATGAGTAAGATCTGGTCTGTAGCTACAACCTTTAAGGTTTTTTTTGTTGAGAAATGGCCCGTCGTCTGCAACCAAGATGATTCATTAAACCATTGTGCATTCGATTGGGAGGTGTTTGTGTTTGTCATGAAATTCCCAAAGTTGGTACACGGGAGGGAGAACCTCCTCCATTAGAGGAAGTCCATGTTGGTTTTGGAATAAGGGTTAGGACTACCTATTGTGTAATGACCAACGCCGGGGATGAGAAGCAGGTACGGGGAGTTGAACATTTAATGCGAAACAGACAGGTAACAGGACAGGAACAGCGTCAGCACATGGGTGTACAAAGACATACGGACATTAAAGCAGAAGCCGGGAACAGAGTGGGGAACCAGACATATGTAGGGAAGGTAAGGACAGAAGTGATTGAGTCCAGGTCAGTCCAATAATCGCTGATGCGCGTGACGGGAAGGCAGGTGTGCGTTATGATGATGGCAGGAGTGCGCAATGCTGGGGAGCCTGGCGCCCTCGATTGCCAGGGGGGAAGAGCTGGAGCAGGCGTGACATAGTGCAGTGGTTCCCAACCAGTGTACACTCACTTATAAAAGTGACCTGTGGAATGCACATGGAATTTTTACTTGGGGGCACTAGTGCCGGTCAGATAATACATTAAATGGCACATGGTTACAACTGTATCGTTGTTTCAAGTCCAGTGCGCTCAGGCTGTTATTACATTTGTATCATTTGAGGGGTGTGCAGTAATTTGTATCATTTTTCATCATCTGTGAAAACCATTAGCAAAGGCAAATCTGATTTAGGTTTAGTCAGTCATTTATTTCTTAATACATGGCTCTGGGCTTAGCTCTACCACAACCTCTGCCATAGAAACAAACGGAGCATGACATTGTGTCCGTGGTTGCACCTTTTATAATGCCTAAAACCGCTCGTCTGTAGCTCAAACTGTTCAAAACTAAAGACCTATTTTACCAGAGCTACATTTTCTTGGTGCAGATTCACGGAACGCTCTTACAGGGGTACACACAAATGAACATGAGTAAGGAACTATCATACTATCAAAATGATGAAAATATTTCAAATAAACCCTATTTAATGTCTAAACTTTAGTCACAGAAAATAGATGATTTGCAGTGTTGGATCAGATGAGAGGTCATTACCACTAAATAAATTAATAGGGACATTTTAGGTGTGCTGCAGAATTTTGTAATCCATCTCCCTCCCTTCTTCCTTTATATATCCCTCCATTTCCTCTGTGTCCCCCAGTAACCACCCCATCCCCTTTGTTCCCTTTGTAGGAGTGGATAACTACAGGGAGGACCCTGGGGCAGGTAGCTTTGAGCCAGCTGGCCACGGTCAACTTCATGTCCCTTGACTGTGTGGAGACCAGAGCCAGCTCTCTGAGCCTGATGGGGAAGTGCCTGAGGCTGCTAGCCATGCAGAGAGACCCGCTCTACCCCTTCACCCTCTGGGATGGACACAACCTGGTACAAGTAACTTTTAAGGGGACTCGAAGTGACTTTTAGAGATGTCATTCCTCTTCACAAAAATCTAAGAGCTAAAAAAAAAATGTCAGTGTTCATGACCAGATTGTAAACTAATCTTGATTCTATGAACAGGAGGAGGACCGGTCAGAGTCTAAAGCCAGCCCTAAGGAGGAGGAGGAGTTAACCGGAGAGAATGGCCTAGAGTCAAGCAGAACGGAGCCCAGACAGTATGCAGCCAAATGTGCTGAGTTACAGGTACTGTATAGTCTACCTGGAACCTTTCCTCCTCTTTAATCTGGTGTCTTTAGACAAATCTAGTCGTTCTTATCTTCAACACAAGTCACTTTCTTGGCTAGTCTTGATATACTGTAAAAGACAGTCTTTATTTTAAAAGTAATCTTGGTTACCTAGAAGTAAAATTCTCTTGTGAAAGTTTGTCGTTTCCTGTTTTACTTTTGGGGGAATGCCATTAACAATTGTGATTATCTTTGTGCAAAGCAGTGATGGAAAAGGTACCCAATTGTCATACTTGCGTAAAAGTAAAGAAACCTTCAAAGAAAATGACTCGAGAAAAAGTCACCCAGTAAAATACTACTTGAGTAAAAGTCTAAAAGTATTTGGTTTTAAATGTACTTAAGTATGAAAAGTAAATGTAATCGCTAAAATATACTTAGGTATCAAAAGGAAAAGGAAAGTATAAATAATTTCAAATTCCTTATATTAAGCAAACCAGACGGCACGATTTTCTTGTTTTTTATTTATTTATGGATAGCCAGGGGAACACTTCAACACTCAGACATAATTTACAAAGGAAGCATTTGTGTTTAGTGAGTCCGCCAGATGAGAGGCAGTAGTGATGACCAGGGATGTTTTCTTGATAAGTGCGTGAATTAGACAATTTTCCTATCCTGCTAAGCATTCAAAATGTAACAAGTACTTTTGGGTTTCAGGGAAAATGTAAGGATTAAAATGTACATTATTTTATTTGGGAACGTAGTGGAGTAAAAGTAATATAAATAGTAAAGTACAGATACCCCAAAAAACTACTTAAGTAGTACGTTAAAGTATTTTTACTTAAGTACTTTACACCACTGGTGCAAAGAAAGGAAGCGAAGTCTCCTCCCTCGCAAACGGAAACTCACGGCCAAACCCCTCCCTTCCGCTAATTTCCCCCGTGTTTATCATGGCCAAAAAGGAAATGTTATTGTTTAATGAATTTTTATGATACAGCCAATTTGGACTTTGTGACTGTGGAATCTAGTGGAAACCGTTTATCATCCGCACACAGGCTTGAAAATCACCACACGAGTTTAAGCACCGCCTTCGTCCAATCCTGATTCATCCAAATAATCAATGACGAAAACCCAAAACCAAGAACTACTGTTGCTCGTAATTAGAAAATTTTATGTGCGCTTTGACAGATTCTCCCCGTTTCATCTGTCCACGAGAGATTATATTAAAAGTAACCTAAGAAGGGCAAGTCCATTCAGAAATGTTACTCTGAAGTTGGTGCAATAGATTAATAGCAGCAGGTGGCATTATGATAGCATGGTGGCATGCACAACTTGTAGCTACTTGTTTTCTCTCTGTTTGTGTGTACGTGTGCGTGTGTATTCCAGAGAAGAAGACGTTCTGCCCAGCAACTTCTGGCTCAGGCCAGTGAGACTTTAGCACAGGCCATCAGCCTCTCCCTCCAACACAAACTCCCCAGCTCCATCCTCTCAGAAGCCTGCCTCAATATGCTGGAGTGTCACGGCCAGTTTGACCCATGTGCCACTGGTCAATACCTGGCCCTGCTCCAGGTACAGTATGTACAATTGAAGTCGGAAGTTTACATACACTTAGGTTGGAGTCATTAAAACTTGTTTGTCAACCACTCCACAAATTTCTTGTTAACAAACTATAGTTTTTGCAAGTCAGTTAGGACATCTACTTTGTGCATGACACAAGTCATTTTTCCAACTATTGTTTACAGACAGATTCTTTCCCTTATAATTCATTGTATCACAATTCCAGTGGGTCAGAAGTTTACATACACTAAGTTGACAGTGCCTTTAAACAGCTTGGAAAATTCCAGAAAATGATGTCATGGCTAAAGAAGCTTCTGATAGGCTAATTAAACATAATTTGAGTCAATTGGAGGTATACCTGCGGATGTATTTCAAGGCCTACCTTCAAAGTCTGTGCCTCTTTGCTTGACATCGGAAAATCAAAAGAAATCAGCCAAGACCTCAGAAAAAAAACTGCAGACCTCCACAAGTCTGGTTCATCCTTGTGAGCAATTTCCAAACGCCTGAAGGTACCACGTTCATCTGTACAAACAATAGTGCGCAAGAATAAACACCATAGGACCACACAGCCGTCATACCGCTCAGGAAGGAGACACGTTCTGTCTCCTAGAGATGAACGTACTTTGGTGCGAAAAGTGCAAATCAATCCCAGAACAACAGCAAAGGACCTTGTGAAGATGCTGGAGGAAACAGGTACAAAAGTATCTATATCCACAGTAAAACGAGTCCTATAGCGACCTAACCTGTAAGGCCGCTCAGCAAGGAAGAAGCAACTGCTCCAAAACCGCCATAAAAAAGCCAGACTATGGTTTGCAACTGCACATGGGGACAAAGATCGTACTTTTTGGAGAAATGTGCTCTGGTCTGATGAAACACAAATAGAACTGTTTGGCCATAATGACCATCATTATGTTTGGAGGAAAAAGGGGGACGCTTTTTGGCAGCATCATGTTGTGGGGGTGCTTTGCTGCAGGAGGGACTGGTGCACTTCACAAAATAGATGACATCATGAAGCATCAAAATGATGTGGCTATATTGAAGCAACATCGAAAAGACATCAGTCAGGAAGTTAAAGCTTGGTCGCAAATGGGTCTTCCAAATGGACAATGACCCCAAGCATACTTCCAAAGTTGTGGCAAAATGGCTTAAGGACAACAAAGTCAAGGTATTGGAGTGCCATCACAAAGCCCTGACCTCAATCCTATAGAAAATATGTGGGCAGAACTGAAAAAGCGTGTGCAAGCAAGGAGGCCTTCAAACCTAACTCAGTTTCACAATCTCTGTCAAGAGGAATGGGCCAAAATTCACCCAACTTTATTGTGGGAAGCTTGTGGAAGTCTACTCGAAACGTTTGATCCAAGTTAAACAATTTAAAGGCAATGCTACCAAATACTATTTGAGTGTATGTAAACTTCTGACCCACTGGGAATGTGATGAAATAAATAAAATCTGAAATAAATCATTCTCTCTACTATTATTCTGACATTTCACATTCTTAAAATAAAGTGGTGATCCTAAAACAGGGAATTTTTATTCTGATTAAATGTCAGGAATTGTGAAAAACTGAGTTTAAATGTATTTGGCTAAGGTGTATGTAAACTTCCGACCTTAACTGTATGTGTGTAGGGGAGGGGTGTTTGTGTACATGCATGTGTATGTTTGCATGTCTGCTGTGCAAGTGTGCGTAGTTAGAGGCTGTCTTGGTCACTGTAAGATGTTCTGTCACAGTCTAAATGTTGATGTGTTAGTGTCCCTACTCCCCTTAAATTAGATATTGTGTGCTTTTGCTAATCTCTGTTCTTCTCTATTCCCAGAGCTGCTCCTGCACGGCTATGATGGCTGACATTCTAAGATCTGCTTGCACTGACACTCGTGTGTCCCAGCTCTCAGCGCTACTCAACCTACACAGCAACCTGCTCCCTTCACAGGAGGAGACCCCCACTAGTCTGCTGAAGCGAGTAGAGGACTCACTCAATGGCCTCTCCAAGGTACTGTCCCACAAAACACCCTCAATACAACAGATGTTTTCTAGGCACCATAGAGATTCACTTGAGCCCCCGTTAGTGGTTCCCCATGAATGTATTACAATAGATTAAATATGCCTTGTTTTGTTTCACACATTGAACTCCATGTGGTCTCTCTGTGGTGTATCTATCTTTCTTAGCTGGCTAATTGCCCTTTAGAGTGTTCATTACAAGCTTTGGATAAAGAATATGTATTTGCAGTTGCCATTTCAATTATGTATCAACATAAATAATGTGCTCAGTATAAATGGGTAAAAAATGTATCAACATGTAGCAAATCTGTGCCCAGACCTACAGCCACCTGACCATCAACCCAAGTCACCTGAGTCTCCTGGGAGAGCTGCCCTCTAACCTGAAAATCCTGCTGCTTCAGCACACACAAGACAGGTACATGTCAACGCGGGCTTTTAGTCTGTCTACCGTGTGTCAGACACACACAAGCCCACGAGTCTCCTCTGGCCCCATCTGTTGGTCACGTGTGGTCACATTTCTCATTGGGTTAGTTAACACACATTTTCTGGAGCTGGGTGCAATATTTCCCTGTGGCTCAGTTGGTAGAGCATGGTGTGTGCAACGCCAGGGTTGTGGGTTCGATTCCCACCTGGGGCCAGTACAAAAAAAAAATGCATGAAATGAAATGTATGCATTCATTACTGTAAATCGCTCTGGATAAGAGCATCTGCTAAATGACTAAAATGTAAAATGTAAATTTGATGACGCCACACGAGGGATACTCTCATCCTATGTCCTCTGTAGAATCAGCACAGTCGGGCTCCTGCTATACCATTTAACATACTTTACTGTAAATGCCAAACATACTTTACTGTAAATGCCACCCATACATATAAAGTTCTGTCGTGACACGGTTTGCATGGCAAATAGGTGAGATGTGTGTTCTTTTTTAGGTCAACTCTCTATGGAGCTTTCTATGAGAGGAGCAAACTTACAGAGAGTCAGAGAGGGAAGGCCATGCAGGTTTCTGGTGAGGCTTCTCAACCTTTGGGATATTTTCATGTAGTACATGTTCAGTAAGTGGTAACCAGTAGCACGCTTGCATTTATGGAATAAGATGGATGCCAACCTTTAGAGGTTTATTATTTATTTTTGTGTGTGGGTGGGATTTTCATTGCTCTGATATGCAATTCGTTTTTTAAGACTAGGCAAATATTCCATTGATATGCTGCAGCAATGCACTTAAGTGTTATCAGCATTCAGAATTAAACTATAAAGAAATAAATCATTCCAACGTAACATTTAGTATGCCGGGTCTCTCCCTAACAACAGTGCCCATGAAAGGTTGAGAGCTAATTTAGACAGAGACACATGCAAAGATGAACACTGAATAGTAAGATACCTGGACACGGACCCTTTCACCTTTCGTCTGCAGCTGCTAGCCAAGCATGGGAATAGCAGATTTTCTAATTCTAAAAAACAAAGTAACGTTTGCATATTACCTCCTCAAATGACCTTTCTGTAGACTCTGCTGTTCAAAAAGGCACAGGCTAGCATCTGGCCTTGTTTCGGGAGAATGAGATCAAATACGTTCATCACAAAGAAGAGAGGGGGAGGGATGGAGAGACATGGTTCGTACGGTCTTGAAAATCCTGGAAAAGTAATGGCATTTTTAAATGGTGTTTTCCAAGCCTGAAAAAGTAATGGAAATTAATTTCTGTTAATTCAATTTATTTAAGCACAGTTTTTAAATATTTTATCAATCAAATAAAAATCAACATATCATCCAGGATCGGAACGACACTGTGTTTGCGAGCATCACCTGCGTGTGTGTGAGACGAGTGGGCCGTTGCCCATGGAGAGAGAAACAGTCGGACATGTAGCAGCAGGTAGACCTAGCCTATAAAATATGATAGAGAACAGACTAACTAGGCAGCCAATTCAAAACAAAACTTGTACCCTCTAGTTAACTGTTTAGCGATTGATAGCATGTATTAATGTTTTCGTCATGTCCCAAAAAACTTTCCACCTACATTTGCGAATAAGCCCATACAAAATGTATTACATTTTTTGAACGATTCATATGATTAATTTAAATGATTATTTTTGATGAAATGAATGATTCACTTCACCATTGTATTAGTTGGGATCCAGGTCAATCGTGGTGAATCGAATCATGTGAATCAAAATAATAAAATGGGAATCGTGAACATTAATTTTAGGAAAAAATATTAGATTTAGCCTTTCTTTTAGATTTTCTGGTTTATTGGGCATCCAATGTATGGGACCTTGCAACTCAATAGATGCTAGTCAGCCAGCAAAGTAAATACTTCTAAAGTAGTTAAGATAAATATTTGAAAAAGAAAAGGCGAGGAGCTTAGATGCAAAAATGTAATAACAATGTTTTGACAGCCAATATGTCTTCATCAGGCTATAGGCTAAGATAAATATGACTTAACAATAAAAGCTTTATTTCCTGAAGAAAATGTGTGTGCCTGCTTCAGCAGAATAAAAAGATTTGTAGCTTACCATAGCCATTTGATCTTTGATATATTGAATGAGCACATTATTTAAAAAGGCATTAAACATATTTGATTGTATTGTTGCAATGTTTTACATCAAGGGTGGTCACCCATCCTCCAGGAGAGCTAATGGGTGTGCAGGCTTTTATTCCAGTCCCCCTCTAACAAACTACATTTTAAAAATGAGGTGGTCAACTGGACCTTGATAAACTAGCTCTGGTGTGTTTGAGCAGGGCTTGATCAAAAGCTTGCACAACCAGTAGCTCTCCAGACTGAGGGTTGACCACATGTGTTTTATACAGTTGCCTAACAGGTATTATACTTTATGGGGGGTTAAGTGCCTTGCTCAATGACAGAAGATGGTACCACCCATGGTGTCGATACCACATTATGCTTAACTTTTTTATACGTACATAGAGACGCTGCCAATTGTTGGTCATGGAAATGTGGTTAAAGGTTGTGGAGAACTCATTGAAAAGTCATGGAATTCTATCTTTCAAAATGTGTATGGAGAGAGGGAGGGAGAGACATGGAAGGGAGAAGGAAAGAGAGATGGGAGGTACTGAGCAGAGAAGGAGGATGTGGGATCGGGGGGACCAGTTACAGAGGCTGTGCTGTTCTTTTGTTGCAGGTATGCTGGTCTGTACCAGGGTCGCCAAGGTTGCTGTCCAGCCCAGGGCTCTGCTTGATCTCCGGAACAGAACACAAGCCTTCAAACGCGAGACCAAACACAACTTCTTGAAAGAGGCGCATTGGCTTTGCAATGAGGGCAGGGCGGGGAGCGAGCGTCACGTTCACCTAGTAGGTCACGAACCCTCTACAACCCCTTTATGAACCCACTACGACCCTTTGCGACCCTTTGACTTGGTTGTGCAAGTAACATTTGTAATTGGTCGCATCAATGCGACCTGCAAATTCTAGCTGGTCACTTCAGTCAAAACATATTTGGGGGGCGGCTAAAACCATGATTGGGTCGAAACAGTAGCTCAAACAAGATAACTCACATGTGCTAGTGCTTTTGGAACAACATTCAAAATGCAATCGCAGGGCATGAACGGTTTCAACACACATACTGTTGTGACTGTTAGAGAGAGGGGGGTCTCAGCTTCCTGTAGGTATTAAGTTTATTTCTCATCTCTCAATATTGACTGTATTAGCACCTTTTTTAACTGTCTATATGGGTTTGAGAAATATGGAGTGTGGGAAGTGTGCATCTGCCATTTTCAGTGATTTCATTGGCTAGTATGCTTAATTCAAAAAAGCTGTGTTAATGTATCCAGAAACCGGTGCATGGGAATAATATGATTACTTCAAAGAAAAGAGAAACCCGCATCATACATTTTATTAAAGCTTTTGTGTCGGCCTCTTGGCCTTCGTCAGAGCTTTGAGCTTTAATCAGTGACACGAGCAAGAGAAGTTTGCGGGTTTCTCTTTTCTTTGAAAACTTTGGCTTTTTTTGTTGTTTTTATTAATTACACAATGGTGAATTAGCCCAAAATGAATAATGATATTGGTACACACACACACAAAAAAAAGAATCTCTATTGAACAAAAGGAATCTGCAATTCTGGAGCCCTATTTTGAGAGTAAAATATAGCAACAATAGCCTAATTGTCAACCCAAAATTCATGGCAATCACTTTTTCAGATTGCACACAAAAATATCTTGATCATGCATTCCTGCTTGGACATGTTAAATTCAACTTATTTATTGAAACATACCGTCTAGGTAGCACTGTGAATTACTTTATGAGATGATTGCAAAAAATATATATATTGCATGACGCCTCAACAACATTATGGTGCGACCAAATCATGACCTGGTGCCACCAACTGAAAATGTTAGTGGCCCTGCTCTATTACCCCTCCACAAACCCTCTACAACCCCTTGTTCTCTTTTTCTCTATTCAAATGATCGACTGGCCTCATAAATAAACCAGTCTACAACAATATCCCGGAGCTGAATTTCTCTCTTCCCTCACTTTCTGACGATATCGGATTTTAATGTCCAA
This sequence comes from Salmo trutta, assembly GCF_901001165.1. Lineage (NCBI taxonomy): Eukaryota > Metazoa > Chordata > Actinopteri > Salmoniformes > Salmonidae > Salmo > Salmo trutta. The sequence goes on from NC_042974.1 coordinate 24,782,711, forward strand.
ACATTGTTCAAGTTATGTAGGTCTGTGTAATCGTTGTCAGTGCTCGAGACAAGTGTTGATTTTACATGTCAGCTAGGCTTTTTCTTTTTGTCCCTGTATAGAAATCGAACTCAGAAGAGAAATTGGAATCTCATTTCAAAGCCATTGTACAAGAAATGGAGGACTATTTGTGTCCAATCCTCTCTCAGTTTGACTTCTCATGCTTCAGGTAAGTCAGTACAGGTCCAGATATTGTCCTTTATTGTACAATGGTCATTTTAGGGTAAAAAAATGTATACCGTTTTCTTAGCTGTACTGGGAGGTCAAAAACATTCTGCTGCTGAGTTCTGTTTATTGCAGAACTTAAACTAAACCCAACCCCTTACCCTATCCTTAACCAATTGGGAACTTACTGTATCTAAACATGACCAGCCTCTTTTCTTGGCTAAACCACTCAACCAATCACATTGTTTCTGCCCTTGAGGCAGAGCTTGAATAAGGAAACATTGAATAAGGAAAATTCCAATGCAGTTGATTTTGTCTACAGTTCATTATAGAGCTGGGCAATATGGGCAAAAAGCCATATTGCAATAAATTGCCTGAATTGATGCATTAACGATAAATAGAACGATAAGACTACAACATTAATGTGCAACACATTTTTTTTTTTATCCTTTAAACTACTAGCAATTCAATGGTTGTAGCCATCAATTGTCCCATTAACATCACCCATATTAGCAAACTTATTTCATTTCAAACTTCTCTAGTATAGTCTATGATCGGTATGGTCAGTGTTGATTATTTTCTGTTTACCTTCCCAGGTCTAGTTCATCATGTGTGACTTATTCATGTGTTGTATCAGCTAGACATTCACATTGCAAGACTTTGTGTCAGTGTGGCCTGTGATCTTCTTCTCTCTCTCTCTCTCTGTGTTGGTTTGGTTTTACTATCCTTATGGGACCAGAAGTCCTCACAAGGATAGTAAAACCAGGGACATTGTGTTTCATCCGACACATTGGTGCAGCTGGCTTCCGGGTTAAGCGAGCGGGTGTTAAAACCTCTTGACGGTCTCCGTCCCGTATGCGGGATCAACATCCAGCGAAAAATCCTATCGCCATATTCATAACAAAATTATGAATTTTTTTTTTTCAAATATAGGACTATTTTATATCGTTTTATAGATACACCTCTCCTGAATCGAACCACGTTGTCCGATTTCAAAAAAGCTTTACAGCAAAAGCAAAACATTAGATTATGTTAGAGGAGTATATCGTAAAAGTAGCCACATAGCCATTTTCCGACCAACCACATGCATCACAAATAACCAAAAAACAGCTAAATGCAGCACTAGCCTTTGACAATCTTCATCAGATGACACTCCTAGGACATCATGTTACACAATACATGCATTCTTTTGTTTGATAAAGTTCATATTTATATATAAAAACAGCATTTTACATCGGCGCGTGACGTTGACTAACTATTTTCCCTCAAATGCATCCGGTGAAACAGCGCTACAATTGACTAAATTACTATTCGAAAACATTTTTAAAATGTAATATTGTCATTCTAAGATTTATAGATTAACATCTCTTGAAAGCACCTGCAATGCCAGATTTAAAAATAACTTTACTGGGTAATCACACTTTGCGATAAAAGGGGATGCGATACTCAGAAAAATAGGCTACCGTTACAAGGTCAGCGCCATCTTGGAACAATCGCATATCAAATCTACTCTTGTATACTATTGTCAATAATCCCTTACCTTTGATTATCTTCATCAGAAGGCACTTCCAGGAATCCCAGGTCCACAACAAATGTATTTTCGTTCGAAAAAGTTAATCCTTTATGTCCCAATAGCTTGTTGTTGTTAGCGCGTTCTGAAGGCTGCACCAAAAGTACCGTCGTCCGTGGGACATACCAAAATGGAAAAAATATATATTTAAGTTCGTTCAAACATGTCAAATGTTGTTTAACATAAATCTTTAGGGCCTTTTTCAACCAGAGCTCCAATAATATTGAAGGGGGACGATTGCATTGTCTTTCTAAACGTTTCGAAAGGGGAGGGTAGCCAGGGGCGCCGGCATCATAATGGTGATGGCCCTCCCCATGTGACCACGTTCCACAGACTCTCATTCTGTCAGTTTTCACAGTAGAAGACTCAAACTACTTTGTAAAGACTGGGGACATCTAGTGGAAGCAATAGGAAGTGCTCAATGAACCATAGCTCATGGTGTGATTTATAGGCAAAGTGATGAAGTTGAGTCCGCAATTCAGAATTCCACATCCTGTTACGATCTGTCTCGGGGTTTTGACTGTCATATGAGTTCTGTTATACTCACAGACACCATTCAAACAGTTTTAGAAACTTTAGGGTGTTTTCTATCCACAAGTATTAATTATATGCATATCCTAGCTTCTGAGTTTGAGTAGGAGGCCGTTTAAAATGGGCACACATTTTTTTCAAAAATCGCTGTAGCGCCCCCTATATTAGGCGAACTTCAAGAAGCGCTTCTTGGCGGGTAATGTTTCGGAGGACGCTTGACTCGACCTTCGCATCTCCCGAGCCCGTTGGGGAGTTGCAGCGATGAGACAAGATCGTTATCACGAAATTGTGGAGAAAAGTGCAAAAATGTAATAAAAAAAATAAGGGTTAGGTTTAGGAGTTTAGGGTTAAGGATAGGGTTAGGTTAATGGTTAGACTGGGGTGGTATATCGTATATTATAAACTGGGTGGTTCGAGCCCTGAATGCTGATAGGCTGACCGTATGCCACGGGTATGACAAAGCATTTATTTTTACTGCTCTAAATATGTTGGTAACCAGTTTATAAAAGCAATAAGGCATCTCGGGGGTTAGTGGTATATGGCCAATATACCACGGCTAAGGGCTGTATCCAGGCACTCCGTGTTGCGTCGTGCATAAGAACAGCCCTTATGACTTTCTACAAAGTAGATGTCCTAACCGACTTGCCAAAACTATAGTTTGTTAACAAGACATTTGAGGAGTTGTTGAAAACAAGTTTTTATGACTCCAACCTAAGTGTATGTAAACTTCCGACTTCAACTGTACGTGTCTGCATGCATCAGTCTGTCTATTTGTCGAGTTAGGTGTCAGCTGTGACGTTCCTCTGTGTTCTCCGCCTCCTCGTGCTTCTCTGGTCCTTGTACATTCATTTTCTCATGTCTGGACCAGGTCTCCACTGTATCCCTCCTGATCCTCCCTGTCCTTATCTACTTCACTCAGACACCAGATGCCATCAATTTCCATCCCGGAGTCCATCCGGCCCAAAGAAAAGGAGGAGAAAGCAGGCCCAGATAAAGGTCTAGCGGGTGCGTATGGCTTGTCCCAGAAACGGATATATGCAGTGTAAGGATCAGGGGACTGATGTTCAGAATGTACTGTACTATACCTGCTCATTGCTTGTGATTAGCCCACAGCTGGATTTACTTAGATTAGATTGAGTTTACTAATTCCCCCCATCTCCCATTTCTTTAGATTTTTGTTATACCAGTTTGTTTATTGACCAAATGATGTACAGTGGAGCAACATCAGCATGTTTTTACGCAAAAGGCAAATGGTATTTAATTCCCTAAACACAATACTAACTGAAATATATATGATGTTCAAATATTTACTCTAGTGTGAGATACAGTACAGCTATAGTGTATGTAATAGAACATATAACTTACCAAATAGCTAACTGGACCAGGGCTTAAGAGACCCATTTCAGATGGTGATTTGTACTTTGGATTTTCCCTCGCACCATTACATGTATAAGTATACGCTGAGTGTACAAAACATTGGGATCGCCTTCCTAATATTAAGTTGCTCCTAGGGCTGTGGCGGTCATGACATTTTGTCAGCCGGTGATTGTCAAGCAAATAACTGCCAGTCTCACGGTAATTGACTGTTAATTAACATAAACACATTTAGCACCTCCTGGCTTCCACGTATAGACTACAAGCCACTGATGCAGACCTTTTGGAACAGCTACATTTTAAAAAGTCTAATAAATCCATAGTCTACACGATCACAATAAATCCATTATGTATTTTAGACAGGTCTAAGGAAACATGATATGGTGAAAATGTTGTATATTTCAGAAGAACAGAATAGCATACTCATTGCCCTTATGTTAGGCCCTGATCTGGCTGTGCCATATGGGTGTGGGCTACACTAGTTCATTTAGCAGACAAGATTTGCTTAGAATTCCGTGGCCCGGTTGATAGTATGAAGAATACAATTGAACACAGCTGAATAAAATAGAAAGGATATTTTCTCAACGATTTCTGAGGGTGTGCGCACATGTGGCTATTCTGTGTTGAGCGGTTAACAAAGAAACAGGTCCTCCTATATGCTTAATTTAGAGTTATTTATGCAACTTTAGTTATGATCAAAACATATAGCCCAGCGTTTGTATTTTTAATACATTGTAAGGCTGCATGATACGACTCTAATGATGATTTGAAAAAAGTTGCATGAAAGGCATGAGCTCTGTTGTTATTTGTGCAGGTTGCACACATTTCATCAGTCTCTTATTCATAACAGTTGATAATGCCTCGAATTGCCCGGCGGCATCCCCTTTGTGTGGCCGTAATGCCCCCTAAAAAATCCCTTGGGCTGAATATAATAATTAGAATTCCCTTCTCCCGGCTACGTGCTCCGAAGAAGCACCTCTCACTCACATGGGTCTCTCAGCTCAATTCTTATTAGCCAATGCCGTCACGTGATCAGGTCTTACTCGCAGGCTTTTCGTCAGCCAGCAAGATGAGTAGGTCTAACGAACAGCAAAAGCACTAGACTATCAACTTTTGTACTATAGGGGATAGTAGAGTGACAAACTCAGCAAAAAAATAAAGGTCCTCTCACTGTCAACTGCGTTTACTTTCAGCAAACTTAACATGTGTAAATATTTGTATGGGGGGGGCAAAATCAAAAGTAACAGTCAGTATCTGGTATGGCCACCAGCTGCATAAAGTACTGCAGTGCATCTCCTCCTCATGGACTGCACCAGATTTGCCAGTTCTTGCTGTGAGATGTTACCCCACTCTTCCACCAAGGCACCTGCAAGTTCCCAGACATTTCTGGGGGGAATGGCCCCAGAACACTGACATTCCTGTCTTGCAGGAAATCACTCACAGAATAAGCAGTATGGCTGGTGGCATTGTCATGCTGGAGGGTCATGTCAGGATGAGCTTGCAGTAAGGTACCACATGAGGGAGGAGGATGTCTTTCCTGTAACGCACAGCGTTGAGATTGCCTGCAATGACAACAAGCTCAGTCCGATGATGCTGTGACACACCGCCCCAGACCATGACGGACCCTCCACCACCAAATCGATCCCGCTCAAGAGTACAGGCCTCGGTGTAACGCTCATTCCTTCGCCGACAAACGCGAATCCGACCATCACCCCTGGTGAGACAAAATCATGACTCGTCAGTGAAGATCACTTTTTGCCAGTCCTGGTCCAGCGACGGTGGGTTTGTGCCCATAGGCGACGTTGTTGCCGGTGATGTCTGGTGAGGACCTGCCTTACAACAGGCCTACAAGTCCTCAGTCCAGCCTCTCTCAGCCTATTGTGGACAGTCTGTGCACTGATGGAGGGATTGTGCGTTGCTGGTGTAACTCGGGCAGTTGTTGTTGCCATCCTGTACCTGTCCCGCAGGTGTGATGTTCGGATGTACCGATCCTGTGCAGGTGTTGTTACACGTGGTCTGCCACTGCGAGGACGATCAGCTGTCCGACCTGTCTCCCTGTAGCGCTGTCTTAGGCGTCTTACAGTACGGACATTGCCATTTATTGCCCTGGCCACATCTGCAGTCCTCATGCCTCCTTGCAGCATGCCTAAGATAGGTTCACGCAGATGAGCAGGGCCCCTGGGCATCTTTCTTTTGGTGTTTTTCAAAGTCAGTAGAAAGGCCTCTTTAGTGTCCTAAGTTTTCATAACTGTGACCTTAATTGCCTACCGTCTGTAAGCTGTTAGTGTCTTAATGAGCGTTCCACAGGTGCATGTTCATCAATTGTTTATGGTTCATTGAATGGGAAACAGTGTTTAAACCCTTTACAATGAAGAGCTGCGAAGTTGTTTGCATTTTTACGAATTATCTTTGAAAGACAGGGTCCTAAAAAAGGGACGTTTATTTTTTTGCTGAGTTTTAGCTGCTATGTCAATCTACTATGCCTCATAGTACAAAAGTTGACCTATTCTGTTCAAGAAAGAAATATTCCAAACATAGTCTGGGACAGTTGTGGGATGCGATAGATTTACATTTACGTCATTGATACAAATGAATACAGTATAACCACTAGCATCCCAAAAAATTATTAAGCAATGAGGCTGACGCAACTGATCAGAACGTTTAGCTTAAAATGTTGATAAACTATTAGGCTTTTTCTTCACATTATAGGCGCAGGAATGTGCACACGGGAGTAGGCTATTAACACCATTTTTAAAAGTGACCGCAAATGTAATTATGCATGTAATGTTTTTATTAAAAAGGTGCATTCTTATGGTGAAAATGATCTTCCCCAAACTTGAAACTCATGCACTGCGTATGTATGCCAGTTAGGCTCTATACCCCTTGTAAAGTGGATTCATGTGCTTAAATGTAAGTTATTTTGCCGCTTTTGTTGTGATATAAACCTTACCAAAATATATAAGCCTATAGGCTAGGCTACATGAGGTGTGTGACTATTATTGGAAAAATTCGCAAAATGGCATGCTCTGTTTCTTGCCTTACTGCACACAACCTGGGCGTGATTCACAAGTGATAAATTATATCATTCACAAGTGAGTTAGCAAGTTTGGTAGGCTACTAATGACCATCAGCAGCATCAGTGCTTGGAGAAGCCTAATTACAGTGACTAAACGGTCACATGGAATTTTACTTCCTTCATGGCTCGTGACTGCTGGTGTGGAGGTAATACGGTCACTGTAACAGCCCTAGTTGCACCCCCTTTTGCCCTCAGAACAGCCTCAATTCATCTACAAGGTGTTGAAAGCGTTCCACAGGGATGCTGGCCCATTTTGACGCCAATGCCCAGTGCTTCCCACAGTTGTGCAAAGTTGGCTGGATGGGGATCATAGCTTATCAGAGCAGGTGTTTCTAATGTTTTGTACTCTGTGTATAAAGTATGTTGTATGGCTTTTGTGATCACATTTTATTTTCACTGTATTACTAATCAGAATGTGTGAATGGCAACAAAAACTATATATACACTAATATAAACATTTTCACAGCAAGCTGAGCATATTGTATTGATTTTTGTACACTGTGTGTGCGGGTGTGTGTGCTCACATTTATCTGTGTCTGTTTGTGTGAACAGTGGGGTCTCCTGCAGAGCTCGGGGAGTATGTCGTGCTCCTGGCTGACTGGATGCTTATGGAACTACCTCTGGAAGCGTTGGCAATCCTGCAAGAAGAGGGGCTGAGCTCTGTATCTCGTGACTTCTCACTGCAGCTCCTCCACACTCGCCTGCAGAGAGAGGAACCAGGTGAGGGGTTACACACACACACAAATGGAGTTGCAAGTACAGTTTTAATTTCATTCAGTTTTCACTCATGTGCAGATACTGTGTGTGACGGTGTGCGAGCGAAGTGTTGCCTCGCTCATTTCAATATCTCCGGTGCTGCTCGTGGCAACGTCATTTAGCTGAGTCTACCTTTAACAAAAAACATTATTTAAGGTAGTTCATCACACATGCATAAATTAGGCAACTAACAAACTTTGCAAGTGCAAATTAGCGTCTAAGTCCGTCCAGAGGGTTTTGTACTATACAAGCATTTCATCTATTCTTACCCCTCCATCCAATTGGCAAAGCTTCATTAAACTTTTTGGAATACTAATGATGTTTTCATGACAATTTGTTCAGGCAGGATTAACACCCTCTCCCACACTGTAATCTCTTTAAACCTCAGTTGGAATGACTTTGACAGTGTTTGCCTGGCTACAACGCTCCATTCCAACCATACTCAATAGGCGGACTATAATACCCCGGATCCAGACCTACAATGTGTTAAGAAACGCATTCGGGCTTTAAACTTACTGTTGAGTGAAACTTACTGTAATAAAAGAATGCAAAAGAAGCAATTATCGAAATCATCTAGCCCATTTTTTAGCTAGGTAAGTTAGCTGGTAAGCCTATCTAAACCTTGTAGTTATCATGGCCAGATTCTCTGCTGAGGCCTCTATTTGATTCGGTTGTAATGTTTGAGTCATTCAGATATCATATGAACACACATAAGACATGGCATAATGTGTAGAAATGCAGGAAATAATCTTTAAAGTGGCAAAATGTTCTCTCCGCCAAAAAGAGGGTTGTGAACAATGTGTCAAGTTTTATCACATGCACAAGTACAGTGAAATGCCTTGCAAGCTTTACCCAAAGTGGTAAACCCAAAATAGCTTTACTCAAAATAATCAATATCAAAATAGTATAACTAATACAAATAAAAATAAATATTAGGCGAAAGTGGCGGGTAGCAGGATCACTAATAGTAAACGGTATGGTAGCAACTTAAGGGTGGGACATTTTAGTAAATAAAATATTACATTTACATAAGTATTCAGACCCTTTACTCAGTACTTTGTTGAAGCATCTTTGGCAGCGATTACAGCCTTGAGTCTTCTTGGGTATAACGCTACAAGCTTGGCACACCTGTATTTGGGGAGTTTTTTCCATTCTTCTCTGCAGATCCTCTCAAGTGCTGTCAGGTTGGACGTGGAGCATCGCTGCACAGCTATTTTCAGGTCTCTCTAGAGATGTTCGATCGGGTTTAAGTCCGGGCTCTGGCTGGGCCACAGAAGGACATTCAGAGACTTGTCCCCGAAGCCACTCCTGCGTTACCTTGGCTGTGTGCTTAGGGTCGTTGTCCTGTTGGAAGGTGAACCTTCGCCCCAGTCTGAGGTCCTGATTGCTCTGCAGCAGGTTTTCATCAAGGATCTCTCTGTACTTTGCTCTATTCATATTTTCCTCGATCCTGACTAATCTCCCAGTCTCTGCCTCTGAAAAATATCCCCACAGCATGATGCTGCTTCACCATAGGGATGGTGCCAGGTTTCCACTAGTCGTGACGCTTGGCATTGAGGCCAAACTGTTCAAACTTGGCTTTATCAGACCAGAATCTTGTTTCTCATGGTCTGAGAGTCCTTTAGGTGCTTTTTTGCTAACTCTAAACGGGCTGTCATGTGCCTTTTACTGAGGAATGGCTTCTGTCTGGCCACTCTAGCATAAAGGCCTGATCGGTGGAGTGCTGCAGAGATGGTTGTTCCATCTCCACAGAGGAACTCTGGAGCTCTGTCAGAGTGACTTTCGGGTTCTTGGTCACCTCCCTGACCAAGGTCGATCTCCCCACATTACTCAGTTTGGCCGGGTGGCCTGCTCTTGGAAGAGTCTTGGTGGTTCCAAACTTCTTCCATTTAAGAATGATGGAGGCCACAGTGTTCTTGGGGACCTTCATGTTTTGGTACCCTTTCCCAGATCTGTGCCTCGACACAATCCTGTCTTGGAGCTCCAAGGACAATTCCTTCAACCTCACGGCTTGGTTTTTGATCTGACATGCACTGTCAACTGTGGGACCTTATATAGACAGCTGTGTGCCTTTCCAAATCATGTCCAATCAAATGAATTTACGACAGGTAGACTCCAATCAAGTTGTAGTAACATCTCAAGGATCATCAATGGAAACAGGATGCACCTGAGCTCAATTTCGAGTCTCATCGCAAAGGGTCTGAATATTATGTAAATACGTTTTTTTTTTTATTCACATGTATTTTTTTTAATCAGTTTTAGAATAAGGCTGTAACGTAACAACATGTGGAAAAAGTCAAGGGGTCTGAATACTTTCCGAATGTAATGTAACAAAATGTGGAAAAAGTCAAGGGGTCTCAATACTTTCCGAATGCACTGTATGTGTATTAAAGTAGTACAAAGTTAATATTTGGTCCCATATTCCTAGCGCGCAATGATTACATCAAGCTTGTGACTCTACAAACTTGTTGGACGCATTTGCTGTTTGTTTTGGTTGTGTTTCAGATTATTTTGTGCTCAATAGAATTTAATGGTAAATAACGTACTATGGCATTTTGAAGTCACTGTTAATGTAAATAACAATATTATATATTTTTAAACACTTCTACATTAATGTGGATACTACCATGGTTACATTTAGTTCTGACTGAATCGTGAATAATGATGAGTGACACAGTTAGAAGCACAAATATCATACCCCCAAGATATGCTAACCTCTCACCATTACAATAACAGGGGAGGTTAGTGTTTTTGGGGGAGTAGGATATATGTGTGCATCTGTAACTTTCTTACTCTCACTTTTGTTGGTGGGAGAGGGCAGAGTGGAGTGCCGTCGTCTGTGGATCTGTTGGGGTGGTATGCAAGTTGGAGTGGGTCCAGGGTGTCCAGGATTATGTGTGCCATGACCAGCCTTTCAAAGCACTACATTACAGATGTGAGTGCTACAGCGCGGTAGTCATTGTTACGATGCTGATAAATTACAATATCCATCCGGACCTTTGTCGCCTAGGAAATTTGTGTGACCGGACCTTCTCAAAAAGTATTTGAGTACCTCTGCTCTATTCTTTCCTAATATGGCCTGCGTATCCAAATTAATTTGTAATTTGCTTGTAAAATTCACATGACAAGTGAACTTACATTTATATCTGGGAAGGTAATTCTGATAATGACGTATGGAGAAATGTGAGCCTCACATTCTTGAGGATACAATAAAATAAGTGTCAGATAGTGTTCAATCAATATATTTTATTAGCAAGCTGCAGTGTCTATCCAATAAGTTATGTACTGCACATAGATCATGATGCTCTTACATAGAGTACCAGTCAAAAGTTTGGACACACCTACTCATTCAAGGGTTTTCTTTATTTTTACTATTTTCTACATTGTAGAATAATAGTGAAGACATCAAAACTATGTTGTAACCAAAGAAGTATTAAACAAATCCAAATATATTATATATTTGAGATTCTTCAAAGTAGCCACATTTACATTACATTTACGTCATTTAGCAGACGCTCTTATCCAGAGCGACTTACAAATTGGTGCATTCACCTTATGATATCCAGTGGAACAACCACTTTACAATAGTACATCTATATCTTTTTTTTTGGTGGGGGGGTAGAAGGATTACTTTATCCTATCCCAGGTATTCGGGCTGCGGCGTTCTGGATGAGTTGTAAGGGTTTAATGGAACAGGCAGGGAGCCCCGCCAGCAGCGAGTTGCAGTAATCCAGATGGGAGATGACAAGTGCCTGGATTAGGACCTGCGCCGCTTCCAGTGTAAGGCAGGGTTGTACTCTGCGAATGTTGTAGAGCATGAACCTACAGGATCGGGTCACCGCCTTGATGTTAGCTGAGAACGACAGGGTTTTGTCCAGGGTCACGCCAAGGCTCTTAGCACTCTGGGAGGAGGACACAATGGAGTTGTCAACCGTGATGGCGAGATCATGGAACGGGCAGTCCTTCCCCGGGAGGAAGAGCAGCTCTGTCTTGCCGAGGTTCAGCTTGAGGTGGTGATCCGTCATCCACACTTATATGTCTGCCAGACATGCAGAGATGCGATTCGCCACCTGGTTATCAGAAGGGGGAAAGGAGAAGATTAATTGTGTGTCGTCTGCGTAGCAATGATAGGAGAGACCATGTGAGGATATGACAGAGCCAAGCGACTTGGTGTATAGCGAGAATAGGAGAGGGCCTAGAACTGACCCCTGGGGGACACCAGTGGTGAGAGCACGTGGTGCGGAGACGGATTCTAGCCACGCCACCTGGTAGGAGCGACTTGTCAGGTAGGACGCAATCCAAGAGTGAGCCGCGCCAGAGATGCCCAACTCGGAGAGGGTGGAGAGGAGGATCTGATGTTTCACAGTATCAAAGGCAGCAGATAGGTCTAGAAGGATGAGAGCAGAGGGGAGAGAGTTAGCTTTAGCAGTGCGGAGAGCCTCCGTGATACAGAGAAGAGCGGTCTCAGTTGAATGGCCAGTTTTGAAACCTGACTGATTTGGATCAAGAAGGTCATTCTGAGAGAGATAGCAAGAGAGCTGGCCAAGGACGTCACGCTCAAGAGTTTTGGAGAGAAGGGATACTGGTCTGTAGTTGTTGACATCGGAGGGATCGAGTGTAGGTTTTTTGAGAAGGGGTGCAACTCTCGCTCTCTTGAAGACGGAAGGGACGTAGCCAGCGGTCAAGGATGAGTTGATGAGCGAGGTGAGGTAGGGGAGAAGGTCTCCGGAAATGGTCTGGAGAAGAGAGGAGGGGATAGGGTCAAGCGGGCAGGTTGTTGGGCGGCCGGCCGTCACAAGTCGCAAGATTTCATCTGGAGAGAGAGGGGAGAAAGAGGTCAAAGCATAGGGTAGGGCAACGTGAGCAGGACCAGCGGTGTCGTTTGACTTAACAAACAAGGATCGAATGTCGTCAACCTTCTTTTCAAAATGGTTGACGAAGTCATCCGCAGAGGGGGGGAGGGGGAGGAGGATTCAGGAGGGAGGAGAAGGTGGCAAAGAGCTTCCTAGGGTTAGAGGCAGATGCTTGGAATTTAGAGTGGTAGAAAGTGGCTTTAGCAACAGAAACAGAGGAGGAAAATGTAGAGAGGAGGGAGTGAAAAGATGCCAGGTCCGCAGGGAGGCTAGTTTTCCTCCATTTCCACTCGGCTGCCCGGGGCCCTGTTCTGTGAGCTCGCAATGAGTCGTCAAGCCACGGAGCAGGAGGGGAGGACCGAGCCGGCCGGGAGGATAGGGGACATAGAGAGTCAAAGGATGCAGAAAGGTAGGAGAGGAGGGTTGAGGAAGCAGAATCAGGAGATTGGTTGGAGAAGGATTGAGCAGATGGGAAGAGATGATAGGGTGGAAGAGGAGAGAGTAGCAGGAGAGAGAGAGTGAAGGTTGCGACGGCGCAATACCATCTGAGTAGGGGCAGAGTGAGTAGTGTTGGAGGAGAGGGAAAAGGATACAAGGTAGTGGTTGGAGATTTGGAGGGGAGTTGCAGTGAGATTAGTAGAAGAACAGCATCTAGTAAAGATGAGGTCAAGCGTATTGCCTGCTTTGTGAGTAGGGGGTGACGGTGAGAGGGTGAGAGGGTGAGGTCAAAAGAGGAGAGTAGTGGAAAGAAGGAGGCAGAGAGAAATGAGTCAAAGGTAGACGTAGGGAGGTTAAAGTCACCCAGAACTGTGAGGGGTGAGCCATCCTCAGGAAAGGAACTTATCAAGGCGTCAAGCTCATTGATGAACTCTCCAAGGGAACATGGAGGGCGATAAATGATAAGGATGTTAAGCTTGAATGGGCTAGTGACTGTGACAGCATGGAATTCAAATGAGGAGATAGACAGATGGGTCAGGGGAGAAAGAGAGAATGTCCACTTGGGAGAGATGAGGATTCCAGTGCCACCACCCCGCTGACCAGATGCTCTCGGGGTATGCGACAACACGTGGTCAGACGAGGAGAGAGCAATAGGAGTAGCAGTGTTTTCTGTGGTAATCCATGTTTCCGTCAGCGCCAAGAAGTCGAGGGACTGGAGGGTAGCATAGGCTGAGATGAACTCTGCCTTGTTGGCCGCAGACCGGCAGTTCCAGAGGCTGCCGGAGACCTGGAACTCCACGTGGGTCGTGCGCGCTGGGAGCACCAGGTTAGAGTGGCAGCGGCCACGCGGTGTGAAGCGTTTGTGTGGCCTGTGCAGAGAGGAGAGAACAGGGATAGGCAGACACATGGTTGACAGGCTATAGGAGAGGCTACGCTAATGCAAAGGAGATTGGAATGAACACTCAATGACACTCAATGACACTCAAATATAACTTTCCATCAAAGCCACCCTTTGCCTTGATGACAGCTTTGCACACTCTTCAGATTCTCTCAACCAGCTTCATGAGGAATGATTTCCCAACAGTCTTGAAGGAGTTCCCACATATGCTGAGCACTTCTTGGCTGCTTTTCGTTCACTCTGTGGTCCAACTCATCCCAAACCATCTCAATTGGGTTGAGGTTAGGTGATTGTGGAAGCCAGGTCATCTGATGCAGCACTCCATCACTCTCCTTCTTGGTCAAATAGCCATTAAAACAGATGGGTTGGCGTATCGCTGCAGAATGCTGTGGTGGCCATGAGAATAGAGAATAAAGTGTCATTGCTTCTAATAAAGCCTTGAATTGCATCCCGAAGTATGCTTGGAACGTCAACCGATCCTAATGCTAATGCTAATGAATTCTGCGAGATCTATTGCAAATTCATGTTTGAAACTCTTATTTTGTAAGAGAGTGGTATTGAAGCGCCAGCGAGCTGCAAAGTTCCTGTTAGCACATAAATTAGCCATATACAAAACTATATTGTCTGACCGAGTATTTGGCATACACTGAGTATACAAAACATTGAGAACACCTGCTCTTTCCATGACATAGATTGGCCAGGTGAATCTAGGTGAAAGCTATGATCCCTTGTTGATGTCACTTGTTAAATCCACTTCAATCAGTATAGATAAAGGGGAGACAGGTTAAAGAAGGATTATTAAGCCTTATCATTTTTCATGATAAGACTTGTTTTATTTTTGTGTTTTATTTATACCTGGGCATTTGCAGTGTATCTCGCAGCCTGTCTGGATGTAAAACAAGTGTAACAAACATCAGACATGCATTCAACATTTTGAACCTCTGAAATGGTCTTCACATGTAAAATTACAGTAAGTAAATTGTATTTAAATGTTTTATTGTAGTTGTTTTGAAGGATGATGTTTTATTAACCTTTCCAAAAATATGCACATTTGGAATTTCCAAAAGAAAAAGTAGTTCATGTTATGTTTGGGCAAGCTTAATTAACTTTAAAAAGGTTAAATGATTTGCATAACACCAGTGGGTGCTCAAAGGTTACCGACTTAAATGAGCAGAGACGGACATAGGGCATTTGGAATCTGGTGTGTGTGTGTGTGTGTGTGTGTGTGTGTGTGTGTGTGTGTGTGTGTGTGTGTGTGTGTGTGTGTGTGTGTGTGTGTGTGTGTGTGTGAGACGCGGGCACACACATGTCGTACTGAGCAGAGATTGTATGTGGATGAGGGTGGCTGGAGTATATATAAAAAAGTGACATTTACTTTCCACACCTAGGACAAACATTACCATAATTCTGACATCTATAGTTTACCACTGTGTCAAGAAGATGTAGTGCCTGAAGCACCTTTTGGAAAGCGCTATTTGTTATTCTACGCAGTAGTTTGCATGAAACATGCACCGGATGAATTTGAGCATACAAAAGACTTCCTTTGGGAAAGCAATGGTTATTTTGTTTAGGTGTCTGTCTGTTGTTTCTGGATTTAATTATAGGGTACATTTACTGAAAAGGAATTCTACAAGGCCTGACGTTTAATGGTTAACATGGAACTATAATCTTGCTTAATTTGGTCAGACGTAGTCTGTCCGCGAGAGATTACTAGTTTGCTAGTGGTCACTGCAGAAGGAAGTATTTATGGGTCGTAGGAAAACTTTCAGAGTTTCTGTATTCTTTCAGCGTCTTCAATGATACCTAAATGTCATTGGCTTTGGCAATAAACCTGAAACTAAAGTAAAGTCATTAGGATTTGTCAAAATGCTGTGTAATTTAAACTGCCAGACAACTGCTTCCTTTATTATTTCTGCATTCTGTTTGTGGCAGTTGAAAGTGACAACAAAAAGGAGACCAAAGGTGGAAAAGGAGCCAAGGGGAAGGTAGATCAAAGCAAAGCCATCAAAATGGTGAGTTCATTAAATAAATCTAGGCCTGCCTTTTTACCTGCCTTCAGCACAGGAAATTATTTAAGTCCCCTTGCCTGCCTGCCTCTATCTCCCTCTCACTACTCCACTCTCTCACTCCAAGTCAAATATGTCTCTTTCGCTCTTGCTGTCACCGATGTTTGTTTGGATGTGTCTATCCAATATTAGTCTACCTGGATTTAATCTGTGTTTCTTGTTACCCAGGTGCCGGTCAATCGTGTCTTGCCCCCCAACACCCTCCCAGTAGACACACACAACTTCAAATGTATACTTTACTTGTTTGACTTTAATAATGACCTTTAACACCTCCAATAAGTATTTCACAGATTTTCAGTGGTGAGATAATCTGTATTTCTAGGAATTCCGAGATAGGTATTTCTTAAATATCTTCCCGGTACAGCCAGATGAGGACTGGCCACCCCTCAGTGTCTGGTTCCTCTCTAGGTTTTTTCCTATGTTCCTGCTTTCTAGAGTTTTTCCTCGCCACTGTGCTTCTACCTATACATTGCTTGCTCTTTGGGGTTTAACCCTGGGTATCTGTAAAGCACTTTGTGACAACTGCTTATGTAGAAATGGCTTTATGAAATTGGATTTGGGAAATAAGATTGTTTGTAATGTCAGACCAGTGACATACTGTGGAGAAAATTGTCCTTAATACACCTCATCTAAGATATCATAGACCCTTACAACGAAGAGGAATATGGTAAGTAAGCATGATCTCAGTTGTCATTATTATGTTTCTGATTTTGCTAATAATTTCCTAAGAGAATCGTTGATCACGATACGGCCCCAGACGATAAGCTATGTTGTTCTGACAGCCCCGGCCCATATTCATAAAGTGTCTAGGATCAGATTTGACTTTTATATCATAATGTATAAGATTATATGGACAGGGGGTACCTGATCCTATCAGCACTTCTACTCTGAGACAGTTTATGACTATAGACCCTGATCTCTACTGATATCTTTGTAAACTGTGCTATGATGGGTTTTGTTGCAGTAGACACCTAGGGGCATGGCTCTCCTGAACGAAACATCCAAGAATACCATAAAGAGGTGCCTCCAATCTAGTGTAGAATATGCCCCCAAAAAGTAATTGATTCAAGATAGCACTGTTTTCCAATCCCATTTATTGATTTGATCTTTTGTTTTAATAAGCATGAAAATGTTGCCAGCGCCAAATAGACATGGTTGTAGTGGTCAGAGTTTTTAGCCTTTAGCCGACTTTTATGTTGATGTCCCTACGCATGGGTGTAGCCTGCTACTTACTTTAACTGCATACTGTGTACTAATCATACCAAATACTATATAGATTGTACTGTTTAGTAAAATCATATGCAGTAAGCAACAAATATCAATATACTACTCATCTTTATTGAGATGGCCTCATTGAATGCGCAATCGCGCTTTTTCACCGACGTTCATACATTTTTGTAGAACATGTCCCCTATTTTGATTATCAGCTGGTGTCGAACACACTTGAGTGTGAAAGAACTATTCAGTTCTGTGAAGCGAATTCTACTAGATGAAAAGCCGAAATGAGTATGACATCCGGGCATTTAAAGTATACTTGATTTTCAAAATTTCACATAATATAAAAGGTCATTTTTTAGTATACTCAAATGGCCTACTATTTACAATGCTAGTATGGGTATTTGGACTGGTTGTGTCCAAATACCCATACTTGCATCGTAGATAGTAGGCTGTTTGAGGATGCGAAATAAGAACGTTTTATGGTATGTGAAATTATGAAAATCTAATATGCTTTAAATGCCTGGATGTCATTCTCATTTCGGCTTTTACAACAGCTGATAATCAGATATGGATATGGGGATGTGCTACCAAAATTAACCAATAACACAAAACAACGCAATCGTGCATGACGCATTCTCAGTATGCAAAAATATAACGTTTTATAGTATGTACATTTTCAAAAATCGAGTATGGTTTAAATGCCAGGATGTTATACTCATTTCTGATTTTCATCTAGTAGAATTCGATGCACACTTTTCCAAAATGCATTGGAAGCGGTGGGCTGCGATTGATAGGCCCTACTTCTCTTCATGTAGCCAAACAACAAAACTAGAGTACATAAAAGGATCCGACTGTAACGCTAGGGTGTAGTGGGTGCAGAGTCAGGAGCAGGAGGCAGAGAATGCAGGGTAGTGTTATTTATTTAACACAACGGCAAAACACAAGCCGCCCCAACAGCGAACTAGAGCGCACACCAAAACAAATGTGCCCAAACACATGGGACAAAAACAGGTCGGCGCAACATACGCACTCGCACTTCAAAAATACAAATGAGCGTGCATCCACAAGCAATACAGTACCAAACAATCCCGCACACAGAGCAGGCGGGCCTCCTGGCTAAAATAGCCCAGCTAATCAGCCCAAACCAAAAACAGGTGCACACAATCAACAAAAAGGGGAAAAGGAAATCAGTGGCAGCTAGTAGGCCGGCGACGACGACCGCCGAGCGCCACCCGAACAGGAGGGGGACCTACCTACGGTAGGAGTCGTGACACCGACCCAATTTTTGCCTAAAATGACATACCCAAATCGAACTGCCTGTAGCTCAGGACCTGAAGCAAGGATATGCATATTCTTGATACCATTTGAAAGGAAACACTTTGAAGTTTGTGGAAATGTGAAATGAATGTAGGAGAATATAACACATTAGATCTGGTAAAAGATAATACAAAGAAAAAGCTTTTGTACCATCATCTTTGAAATGCAAAAGTTAGGCCAAAATGTATTATTCCAGCCCAGGCGCAGTTTAGATTTTGGCCAATAGCTGGCTTCGGTGTATGTGCAAGTTTAAGACTGATCCAATGAACCATTCCATATCTGTTCAAAATGTTGTATCAAGGCTGGACAAATATGTCTAATTGGTTTATTAATACATTTTCAAGTTCATAATTGTGCACTCTCCTCAAACAATAGCATGGTATTATTTCACTCTATTAACTACTGTAAATTGGACAGTGCAGTTAGATTAACAATAATTTAAGCTTTCTGCCCATATCATATATGTCTATGTCCTGAGGATTTTTTTTGTTACTTACAACCTTATGCTAATCACATTAGCCTACGTTAGCTCAAGCCTCCCGCGAGGGGGCGGCACCCATCCCGTAGTGGTTAATTAGGAAGATGGATTTCTGCTTTCTCATTGAAAAGTGTTTCTTGTTCTCTTGGCCTTCGTCAGAGCTTTTAAACTAAATATTAAACCATCTTTTGATTTCTGAACGTGTCGACACAGGGGACTCAGGATGTGGCTACGTTATTGATGTCATGTTAGTCAGGCCTTTTGATTTGAACATATGGATTGTTATAGTTTGTAGGCTAGGCTACCTATTGAATTATTACATTTATGGATCGAACCTTAGCAGTCACTTTCATCTCGTTCCCAATTATCAGTGCTTTAGTTTATTACGTTGTTGTCCAACGGTTCTGAATTTGCGATGCACCCAACTGTCCAAATTGTTCTGTGCAATAGCCTTTTGATTTGAGCATTTGAAAAGTTTTGGTGTGGCTATTTGATTTAATGTATATAGGCTATTTGATTTAATGTATATATGTTACAGCACTTAGGTTTCACTAATAAATATGTTGAAATGGAACCAGATTATACATTTCTGTCTTCAGTCCTTTTTAAATAGGATAGATGGGCGATATGGTCTACTATGGTATAAGTCGAATGTGATAGTGTTCCTATAACCAGCCTCAGTAGGCCTATTACTCCATTTCTATTCTATTCAGAGTTTTGAGAAATTAATCAAATTAAAATGAACTATTATCATGCTGGTTAATGTGGTTCATGCCTGTTAAATTTTGAAAAATCCACCCACATACTGCCTGCGTTGCGGCCATGGCATACTGCATCATTTTTAATAAACAGTACAGTACGTGCTAAATACTATGCAACGATGCGTACATAGTATGCGGTTTAAGTACAGTATGTAGTACGCTAGTATGGGTATTCGGACACAGCCTCTGTGTTTAGAGCTAAGACTCCTTCTCAGCAAGGAGAATTTTGCAATGATTAATGTGCTGTTTGCCAAAATCCAATGGACTATTGACTGGCCTTGACGTGTCCTCCTCCCTCCACCATCGGGTCCCCAAACTCCCTTCACACTGTACATTTTGTCAGTGCAATTTTTAGATACAACTTAGATTTAGATTATTCCATCCAGTTTCTACTATAGATTGGGTGGTCCTACAGTAATGTACCTCATCCAATGATAATAAATTATGAAGTAGCAGGAACTGTTGTTTATTCTCTGTGTGTGTGTCGTGTGCGTGTGTGTGTGTGTGTACGTTGCGGGGGGGGGGGGGGGTATATTTCAGAAGGCAGCAGCCTGACAGAGAGGATGAAGAGGACTTTGGAGGCATACAGCCAGCAGTTCACCCCACTGTGGGAGGGCTTTTTGGGGAGTGAATGCACTCCCAGGTCAGAAGTCACTTTCACTCAACACACTCATTAGCAGTAATGACACAAGTGCTCCAGTAGAGTCACATTTGTATGTCATGTATTCCTGTCCACTGGCATACCAATCTGATGGCTGATGTGTTTTACGTGATGTTTTTTCATGGCATGCTGCACTCTAAGCCACTAACACTGATGTGTGTGTGTGTCAGTCTCGCAGAGCTGGAGCAGCTGCTGACAAACTGCAGTGCTTTCATCTTCCATGGAATGGAGCGCTTTCTCGCTAACATCCCACCATCCAAGCTGGCTGCCCTCAACCTTTCTGGTACTGTATCCAATACCTACCTACTTTTGTTTGTGGTTTGAGTTTGTTTGGTCTGAGTTTCAAGAACCTTCTTGTGAAGATGTTGGACGATTTTGAGGTAGATTTTATTTTATAGTATCAGCTTTTTCCATCAAATACCGACCGTTTCAATTTTTGGATCAGAAAACAAGCATGCCCTTAACCAAAGCCAAAGCTCAAATACCAGAACACAAATAAATAACCAGAACCTGCCACATTCCAACTATGCCTCCCTCCCAGTAAGCTGCTGTTGTATATATGCCACCACTGCAGAATTAGCACAACATACCTTTTGAAGTGACCCATTCGTCTGAAAAGGTTTCCCAAATGGCACCCTATTCCCTATGTAGTGCACTACTTTTGACCAGGGCCTCTTGTTAAAAGTAGATCACTACCTTTAGGGAATACGGTGCCATTTAGGATGCATCCTGTGTGTCAGAGATTTGTTGTCTGGCATCTACTATTCCACTGGAATGTAAAAAAATTCATTCAACTCCAAAGACTGGTATTCAAAGGCATTAGGCTATAAGTTCAGAACACAGAACATAACTCTTCCGTTATGACAGGGAATATTTGTAAAGAATTATATAAAAATGTCACGTTATGTCAAAGATCTGAGGGGCTTTGGATATTATGTGATGATAATATGATTTATTTAATCAAATTAAGGATTTTCCAATGTCAGTGATGGAGAAACAAAAACCCAGATATACATTTTAAATAGTACTGTGTGTAGCTTATGTACGTAATTGGAGCAGTAGACTTAATCTCTTTAAACACATCAATCTTTAATTCCCCGAGTGGTTATATTTAGAAAGACAGCAATGTAACATCAATTAGATTTCATTATAGGCCCTTTGCTGTTACATTTTCCAAGTTTCACCAAGCACTTGTAGAAATTATACAGAGATTCAGAATGAATGGATTAGGGATAATCACTAGGCTTAGATGATTTATTAACATGATATAGGCCTAGTAATTGTTTGATGTAGGTTTAATGTGTGCATTGGAGATGTTCATCAGATGTAGCGTTCTGAATCTGTTGCCCGGAGTTGAAGTAGTTATTATAGGCACTAGAGAGCAAGCTGTCAATTAACATTAATCTCACATTGAACTGTTCCCTGGACAGGAACACTGGCATTCCCAAACCAGCAGATCACAGTCTGGAGCTGACAAGGCCCCTAGTCAATATCAATTGCGGAGGTGTGGCAGATCCATTAACGAACACCTCCGCAATTGATATTGACTAGGGGCCTTGTCTATAAACATTGATTGCCACTCAAAAATCTGTACAAGGTCGTAGTGCTGTAGTACATTTAAGAGTAAATGGAAATAGACACTTGACTAACACATTCATTGACAAAAAATAATAACATGTTTTTGTCGAACTTACAGTATGTTGTGAAAAGAATAGCCATGTTTTCGATACTGGTGTCTAAATGGAGCATAAAGCAGCCTGTATAAAACAAGGAGGAAGGGAAGCGCTGCTAAGGTACACAATAGTAGATTTTGGTAGACAGAAGGTGCTCTTTGGTAAAAGGGGTAAATTGGTCATCAAAAAGAAAGGAGGAACAAGGCACTCTTCATAGATGTAACAAACAAAAAATTGTGGGGGGGGTGATTCTCATCATGTTCATATTACATGCCTTGGTATTTTGGAGACAGAGACTCCACTCTTTCCTCAGTGGCTGCTGTCTTGATTCCTTTGTTACGATACTTTTTCACTAATCTTCCTTAAATAACTGATCACACACCCCAAAAAGCCTTCTGACTTTTCACACCTTTCAAACCCTTTTCACAACAATCAAACCCTTTTCACAGGCATGGCTCTTGGCCTTGCTTGATTTTTTTTACTTCCTCCAAAACAAAGGACGTTTTGGGTGTGGATGACACTGGGTGTATTTGATCTGATTGACAGGGGAAGTCAGGACCTAAATTCATTGACCTTCCTTCATAACCTATCTAGGGGCTACAGACGAGAATTAGCCCTTTTACTAACTCTGGTGCATTTACATTAATTAACATTTCCTTGTTTACATCAATGTGCACGGTCCCTGTCAAATAAATCCCATAAATAAATAATACCGTTCAAAAGTTTCGGTCACTTAGAAATTTCTTTTTTTTTTGTTTTAAAGAAAAGCACATTTTTTGTCCATTAAAATAACATAAAATTGATCCGAAATACAGTGTAGACATTGTTAATGTTTTAAATGACTATTGTATCTGGAAACGGTAGATTTTTTAAACTGAATATCTACATAGGCGTACAGAGGCCCATTATCAGCAACCATCACTCCTGTGTTCCAATGGCACGTTGCGTTAGCTAATCCAAGTTTATAATTTTAAAAGGCTAATTGATCATTAGAAAACCCTTTTGCAATTATGTTAGCACAGCTGAAAACTGTTGTTCTGATTAAAGAAGCAATAAAACTGTCCTTCTTTAGACTAGTTGAGTATTTGGAGCATCAGCATTTGTGTGTTTGATTACAGGCTCAAAATGGCCAGAAACAAATACCTTTCTTCTGAAACTCGTCAGTCTATTCTTGTTCTGAGAAATTAAGGCTATTCCAATCGAGAAATTGCCAAGAAACTGAAGATCCTGTACAACGCTATGTACTACTCCCTTCACAGAACAACGCAAACTGTCTCTAACCAGAATACAAAGAGGAGTGGGAGGCCCCGGTGCACAACTGAGCAAGACGACAAGTACATTAGAGTGTCTAGTTTGAGAAGCAGACGCCTCACAACTCCTCAACTGGCAGCTTCATTAAATAGTACCCGCAAAACACCAGTCTCAACGTCAACAGTGAAGAGCCGGAGTCGAGTTCCTCTGTCCGATGTCTGTGTTCTTTTGCCCATGTTAATCTTTTCTTTTAATTGGCCAGTCTGAGATATGGCTTTTTTTTTTTTGCAACTCTGCCTAGAAGGCCAGCATCCGGAAGTCGCCTCTTCACTGTTGACGTTGAGACTGGTGTTTGATGTTATTTTAATGGACAAAAAATTAGCTTTTCTTTAAAAAATAAGGACATTTCTAAGTGACCCCAAACTTTTGAACAGTAGTGTATCATTCCACCCATAGAGTGCCTTTTGGGTAGTGTAATTTGGTCCCAAAAAAACTATTTATTTTACCTAATTTCAAAATGTTGTCATAAAGAGCACATAGTCAAGAATTTCGCTACACCCGCAATCTGCTAAATATGTGTATGTTTTATTTGATAAAAAGCATGTATTCACATCTCAAAAGGATTAAATTAAGAATGAAGTGCCATTTAAAGTAACAGGATTGATGTAATAAGGCTGACGATTTCATCTTAAATCAGCCATAACTCCCTTTGTGACGGGGAATGGAATGAATTACTTAAATTGAATGTAAGTAAAAAATATATATAAAGTTAAACATTTCTAGCCTATCTATCAATGGGTAACAGGGTTGATGTGTTATGCTCAACCCGTTCAGTTTTCCACCACAAAACACCAGAAAATGGTCAAAAAGAGTCAAACCAGCTGACATGCTTTTACACTATGATTTACACTATCTTTTGAAAATATAATTTAATGGAATAGTTTGACAATATTAAAATGAGAGTTCAGTAGAAACAGGGTTTAACTTCAAATGAGGGACAAATGTAAATGAATCACTAATAATGTGAAATAAATAATAATCTTCTGAATTCTGGGGTCAAGAGGGTTGAAATCTTCCTAGAAGTCGGAAAAACATGCACTTTAGCAAGTCTTTATTCATATAAAAAATCTGAGTTTATTGAATTGTCCATGTGGTGGACAATTCATGTGTTTAGGGGCACTTCATTTAATATAACATTGGCTTTTAAAATGCAATATTGGTGCACCATTTTTACATAAAATATCAAAGGGACACAAAAGTCACTTTTTGTGGAACGACCCATGACCAGATGATGATAATGTGTTGTTATTTGTCCTCAGAGTGCCAGATGGCTGTCCTTTTCGACCTCGTCCAGAACAGCGCCAGCATGCTACGGCAATCCAAGCTAGATGTGCAAAAGAGGTAATTGCATGTGCTTCCTATGACTTTATCCAATGAAGTGAATTAAGTTGCATCCCCTCCTTCACAGCTGATACACCACAGCTGTTTGATGCCTAGTCTCAGGATGGTTATGAGAAGACGTTGGACAGTTCCTTTTTAGACCTCAATGTGTCTCCGTCTCTCTTTCTATCCTTCTTTCTACCTCTTATCTATATATTCTCTATCTCCCCCTCTCTCGCTCCCCTTTATCTATATTTCTCTTTCTATCCATCTCTTTTTCTCTCTTTCTCACTCTCTCTCTCGCTTTCTCCCTCTCCTATAGTGATGGGCACCTGGCCCTGGAGAGGCCCCTGGAGACAGCCCTGCTTCTCACTCTGAGTGGCGTCCGTTGTGTTTTGCTCAACCAGTGGCACAGCAGCCCCCAAAGGAACATAAATAACATGGACTCCGTCATGGAGAGTGAGTTCAATACACTGTTACTGATGCACATTACTGTATGTAAATTAAACACAGTTTCATATAAACCTAAACTGGGACATGACAGCTTTAAATTTAAGGTGTGATATGAAGTCTAAGAATAGCCATATTATGTGTTGTGTACTGTGTGTTTTCATGTGTTGTAGATCTCCTGAGGGTGGGCCTGACCTCTGGCCAGACTGTCCATGCACTGAGGAAGGGAGAAGTCCAGAGGACAGAGAAAGAGACAAACACTGCAGGAGCAGATGGTAGGCTATATACTGTATACCATCACTACAACTCTGGAGCTGGGCCATATTCAATCATATCTGGTAGTATTCTGTTAAGGCAGTGAGCAAATATATTGAAATTGATATGTAGTTAAATATACCCATTTGGAAGAATGTTGAGTGCTTACAAAAATGCCATGGGATGCATTTGCTCCGTTGTTTACATTTTTGTTGGTGGCACTATGCGGGAATAATGCCATTCATCAAGTGAGCCTTTACTAGGATTACTAGTGTAATCCTTACACTAGTGGGAATTGGTCTATATGGATAGGGCTAAATTGAAATGTTTCTTACAGAATAAATATGAATGGCATATGCATGACCATGGTTGCAATTGAAAGGGAACAGTTTGGAGATAATGGGAAAATTATTAGACCAAAGGTGAGTACAGAACAGTTCACCTGACACAAGACTGAATCCAAACCTTACACTGTTGATTTTATGTGCATTTTACTTTTACTGTACTTTTTTGTTGTATTTGTTGATAACTAAATCTGAAAATGTTCTGGATACATTCAGTAACCTAATAAGAATATTCCTGGAAAATGTGGGGTAGGTGCAATACAAATTACAGGGGTTTGAGTGAGAGGACTAACTGGTGTCCCCAAGTGGCCATACACCTCCAAAGTGTGCACAGTTCCTAAGCAATTTCAACTATAAGGTACTTTTTTTTAGCTTTCGTAACTGCCGTTGAGGAACTAGAGCAAGCATATTTGTAGTCGTTTAATTTGGAACACAACCCTGCTTCCCTGCCATCAGACAAGTACTGTTGTTGTTTACACAATCCAAAAACGGTCAATTATAAATCACAATCTGGGTCAGGTCGGCATGACTTGAAAGCTTGTTCTATTCCTAATATGACTAGGTAAGTTATAAAATGTAATTTTACAGCGTTAGGATTTCACAAGGCAATTAAAATACATTGTTCGTAGTTTTGGTGTGCATAGAAATGAGTCATGAGTATATTCAGATGTGTATGCCGCTGTGGATTTTCTTCACAATAAACAAACAGGCTCATGTTCAGAACAACCCAGGGTATGACGCCATGTAATCTTGTAACTGTACATAAACATAGTGATCATGAATATTGACATTGTATATGACATGAGTTTGGAAATGTGAAGTGCCCATTAGGACTCACGGGTGTTTGGCTTTTATGGCATCAAAGCAGTATTTATTATAATCCTCAACGTCTCATCTTTCAGAATACACCGAGTCATCTTCATTTACAGCATTTCCCTAAGTCAGATAACAAAACATTGACAAAAGTTGCCCAATTAACCGGGATAGATGGGGGCAACTTTTGGTCACATGATACTCAAGTTCATGATGCTCAAGTTCAGTACGGCTTTCAGTCAAAACTCATACAGCACTGTGAAGCGGAGAACCTGCACTCAACATCATGTATAGCATGTTACTGTACAGCCACTGCGTTCCAATGTAGGTGCTTATTAGTGCCCAAATCTGCCATTTTCAACTTGTATACGAGTACGAGTGTAAAGGGTTAAGTGCATGTATTCAGATGTCAATTAGTCTTGCCACCAAGCAAAATGTGATTTTTTGCTTATCCCATTCATGACACAATTCCTAGAATTAAAATGTTCTTAAAACGGAATACTCTGTCAATTATTAGGATTTAAAAGACGGAGCACATTGCGTGTGCTACCTATGTCACTCTCACTCCCTTTTAGTCCTAATGAGTCATCTCTCTCTCTCGTACTCCCTCTCTCTTTTCTCTACAGATACCATATGCCATGAGGATTTGGTAAATAGAGATGGGAATGCTCATGATGCTCAACCAAGACTGACCACTTCACCATCAGCCTTCAATTGTGTCATCTATGGACTGCCTAACTTAGTTATTACATGATCCACTTCAGTCCCTCGTAACATTCCTTCAAATTTAAGGATATTCGTAAAATTGTTTTATTAAAGGTAAACATCAACACAATGTCATCTAATAACACAGTTATTCCTAAGGCTGTACAATTACAAACAGATCCCAAAAATGCATTAGCCGTTTCTCTAAGAGACAGTTCACCATTCATTGCTTGGCTTCAGTGAATAAATAAATATCTTGTTTGCCTCCACTTGTTTCATCTGTTTTATTGCGCCTAGCAGAAATAAGCCATCTAATGCACCTGGTGCCAGTGGTGGGATAGACAGGGTTGGGTAAGAAGGAACTCTCTAAACCATTATCGTCCACTCCCCAAGCGTTCTCCCCTATGGAGCTCTGCCATGCTTTGGAATTACACTGTTATCAAAACCAATATTGTAATAAAACTCTATAAAAACATAGGGATGTATAGTACATAATATTTGGACCACATGGGTTGGTTGTGAGAGGACTAGGTCTACAGTAGGCCACAGGACAGCACCTGGGGCTGTATGTATAAAGTGTCTCAGTAGGAGGGTTGATCTAGAATCAGGCCCCCCCATGCTGTCTGTGACCTATTTCATTGTAATCTAAAAGTCTAATCTTATCCTAAATTAGCACTCTTGACACGCTGGATATATACGGCCCCTGGTCACGAATAACATTTGTGCCCCTTGACGTTCCAGCAGATGCAACTGATGTAGTTGCGTGTGTTGCTCTTGAGATCTTTCACCCTGTCGATACATCACACATAGTTAGCAACCATGTTGTTTATGGTGCTCGCTTCCGTATTGTCTTTTGGTTGTGTGTTTACTCAAGATATACCTTAACAGTCTACTCTAGATGATAAGTGGGATGTTGGCTGTTATCTGGTATCCAAGAGTCACTGTAAAACTCTTGACAGCCCTTTCTTTCCATATTTCTATGTCTCTTTCTAGCCATCTCTTGGAGATCACTCAGATTAACATAAAGGACTGAATGATCAATGAGTTAAAAACTGATCAAACATAGTTTAGAGGAGCCATGGGCAAGTCCAAAAACCATGGGCAAGTCCACCTCTCGTAAAGCAGGTATGTTGTGTGTTATTGTAGAGGCTTCAATGCTTATTGAGTGAATGTTTGCCTTCAGGCAGATTTTTAAGTATGACCACCTGAATCTCAAGGCAAAGTGAATGCGAGCCATCTTTGAATTAACGTTAAGGTTAGTCTTAGCTGTAAGCACCCTTGGTAGAGATGTTTGAACTAAGATAATTGTTTTCTTTTTCGATGTTCTCTGATTTCTGTAACATGCATGTCACACAAGTATCTTTAAATAAAAATTGGATTTTGTACTTACCGGTAAATCAACATTCTGTCGACATGAACAAAGCAGAGGCTTTGTCAGTTCACATGGTGTCTGAGAGAACATGATTCACTGTTTCAATTAAATGGGGCTTTTTGTGTGGGGTTTATTGATTCTAATTCAGGGACATGTGGTTATGCAGTGCAACCAGAATATTAACCATAAGCTTGTAATCCTCAGTTTCCCAGTATTTGTTGTTATATCCTGCTGACTTTTATCCTGCTGAAAAATGGTTGTTAATTGGTAAAAATGTTTGCTCCCTCAAACATCTTTGTCTTGTGGTGGGTGGATAATGGTCTTATACTTTAAGAGGTCCATGAACTCTGGATGTGAAGCTGTCCTCAATTACTTTATATCAAAATAGAAGGCCCTGCTAGGTCGTGGCTGTGTGTGTGTGTGTGTGTGTGTGTGTGTGTGTGTGTGTGTGTGTGTGTGTGTGTGTGTGTGTGTGTGTGTGTGTGTGTGTGTGTGTGTGTGTCATTGTGGTTGAAGGTTCCTCCAAGGAGCGTTCTGGGAATCCAGGAGACAAGTGGGAGAGAAGGAGGCAGACAGTGATAATGAAGGTACAGTAAAGGCTGGGTTCCAATAGAGGGATGAATGGGCGTTCTCATTTCTCCGTTTCCCTTGTTCAGATAATATCAGTTCAATGGGCAGGCAACGTATGTTCTTCCTATATAACGTACTGTATATGTATATGGTTTGTATGGCCTCAGGCCCAAACCGGTATCTGTAGATTATTACCCCTGAACAGCTCTGTTTGGAGTAATACATTTTGATACTATGTTCAGTAAGAGTGAGGAAGGAAGAGCTGTCTCATTAGCTTATCAGACAACTCTCAATTGATGTAACTGTGGTCATACAAACATGTGCCCATTCCATACCAACATTTAGAGCCATAAAAATGCCTTGTTTATGATGCCCTGAGATGAGCGGCTCAAGGTCTGTTACTGTAGGCAAACACTGTGTACCAGGGGTCCAATCTTTACTTCCTCTTCCCAGTTTCCAGTATACACAAGATGCTTATGATTGCACTGCATTCAATCTATAGACTATTGTCAACATATCACTGAATGTCAAGTATTTTGCAAGTACAGTATGTGCGTACAAGCCAAATCAAGGGCATTTCTTGGTTTGAAGATTGGGGACAATACTGTAATTATTCTATACTTGAGATATTTAAAGTGTAATACAAAGTTGTCAGGCAAGTATTACACTACTCTACATTTAATATACATTGTACAAAAATATAATGGGACATATAAAGTGTTGGTACCATGTTTCATGAGCTGAAATAAAATATCCCAGAAATCTTCCATATGCACAAAAAGCTTATTTATCAAAAATGTTGTGCACAAATATGTTTACATCCTCTTTAGTGAGCATTTCTCCTTTGCGAAGATAATCCATCCACCTGACAAGTGTGGAATATGAAGAAGCTGATTAAACAGCATGATCATTACACAGGTGCACCTTGTGCTGGAGACAATAAAAGGCCACTCTAAAATGTGCAGTTTTGTCACAGAACACAATGCCACAGATGTCTCAAGTTTTGAAGGATCATGCAATTGGCATGCTGACTGCGTGAATGTCCACCAGAGCTGTTGCCAGAGAATTGAATGTTCATTCTACTGCCAGTGTTTGTCAATTGAGATTGTGTGGCTGTGTGCTCGATTTTATACACCTGTCAGCAACTGCTATGGCTGAAATAGCCAAATCCACTAATTTGAAGGGGTGTCCACATACTTTTATATCTATCCACCTGTGGTAAATTCATTTGATTGGACATGATTTGGAAAGGCACACACCTGTCTCTATAAGGTCCCACAGTTGATAGTGCATGTCAGAGCAAAAACCAAGCTATGAGGTCAAAGGAATTGTCCGTTGAGCTCCAAGACAGGATTATGTCGAGGCACAGATCTGGGGAAGGGTATCAAAACATTTCTGCAGTATTGAAGGTCCCCAAGAACACATTGGCCTCCATCATTTTTGAATGGAAGAAGTTTGGGAGCACCAAGACTCTTCCTAGAGCTGGCTGCCCGGCTAAACTGAGCAATCGGGGGAGAAGGGCCTTGGTCAGGGAGGTGACCGAGAACCCTATGGTCACTCCTCAGTAAAAGGCGCATGACAGCCCACTTGGAGTTTGCCAAAAGGCACCAAAAGGACCATGAGAAACAAGATTATTTGGTCTGATGAAACCAAGATTGAACTCTTTGGCCAGAAACCTTGCACCATCCCTACGGTGAAGCATGGTTGTGGCAGCATCATGCTGTGGGGATGTTTTTCAGCGGCTGGGACTGGGAGACTAGTCAAGATCGAGGGAAAGATGAACGGAGCAAAGTACAGAGAGATCATTGATGAAAACCTGCTCTAGAGCGCTCAGGACCTCAGACTGGGGTGAAGGTTCACCTTCCAACAGGACAATGACCCTAAGCACACAGCCAAGGTAACGCAGGAGTGGCTTCGGGGACAAGTCTCTGAATGTCCTTGAGTGGCCCCGACTTGAACCCGATTGAACATCTCTGGAGAGAGGATCTGCAGAGAAGAATGGGAGAAACTCCCCAAATACAGGTGTGCCATGCTTGCAGCATCATACCCAATCAGACTCAAAACTGTAATTGCTGCCAAAGGTGCTTCAACAAAGTACTGAGTAACTGATACGTTAATATGGTATTTAATTTTTATTACATTTTTTTGTTAAAATTCTAAAAACCTCCTTTTGAATTGTCATTATGGGGTATTGTGTGTAGATTGATTAGGGGAAAAAACGATTTCATCCATTTTAGAATAAGGCTGTAACGTGACAAAGTGGAAAAAGTCAAGCTGTCTGAATACTTTCCGAATGCAATGTATGTGTTTGTTGGGCTTTGTTTATTTGTTTGTGTTGGGCTTTAGCTGAGATTATTCTTTACAGAGTCAAGTATATTTACCCAGGCCTCAATTGTTCCTTCAGTTGCACCATTCTTTCTCAGTAATTCTAATGTCATAACTTCTAATAGTAACTGTATCCACTGGCGAAATGGGAGAGAGAGTGGGGTGATTGCCATCTAAGAGCGTACATCTTTTTTTTTGCGGCAGTGCTGCCTGCCAGTATCAATCGTCTCTGATTGATTGAGAGATTCAAGGACCTATCATCGTTAAGTAACATGGTATGTAGATGCAATGCATTGATTATTTGCATTTTTGCACTTCAAAATGAATTTAGTAACTTTGTCCCAGAAGCATTAACAGCATGGCACCTCCACATCATATGAAGGAATGTGCCTACCTGATTTAGGGAACACAGTGAACAGTTGGGAGTTGGGGCCAATTTCATCGTTAAACTTTTCCTAGGTGTTAAATACAGTCTGTGAACAAATTGAAAATGTATAAATTGATGGTTTGGATTACGGTCATATTTTTCCATATTCTGTTCCAGTTAAAGTGTTGTTCAGATTCACTTAGATCTGTTGATCATATTTTTTTAATGGCTAGCTCAGAATTTGAGCTTTCCAAAAGTTGTTTATATATTATAGCGATCAGTCCTTTCGGGAGGCCCGATCATTTATTTTTAAATTCCAACATTGGATGGTTCGGTAGTTGGGTTTCCCGAGGGACTCCTAAGTTGTAAATATAGTAAAAATGAGTTTCCTGGTAATATGTATGCTTCTTTCAAATCTTGGAATGTTCTCAAACCATTACTGTCCATGATATCGGCAAGGGTACGGATTCCACATTTGGACCATTGGGGGAATGTAAAAAGCTGCCCTCCAGATCGCTAGGCATTATTGGGAAATATTGGAGTATGGGCATACCATTTCGATTCCCAGTTACATGGTTTTTCAATTTTGTGCCAAATAGAAGTTGTGTGAGCAATAATAGGACCAAAGCATATTTTATATTGTTTAAGGGGTATAGCAGTGGATATACAGTTGAAGTCAGAAGTTTACATACACCTTAGCCAAATACATTTAAACTCAGTTTTTCACAATTCCTGACATTTAATCCTAGTAATAATTCCATGTCTTAGGTCAGTTAGGATCACCACTTATTTTAAGAATGTGAAATGTCAGAATAATAGTAGAGAGAATGATTTATTTCAGCTTTTATTTCTTTCATCACATTCCCAGTGGGTCAGAAGTTTACATACACTCAATTAGTATTTGGTAGCATTGCCTTTAAATTGTTTAACTTGGGTCAAACGTTTCGAGTAGACTTCCACAAGCTTCCCACAATAAGTTGGGTGAATTTTGGCCCATTCCTCCTGACAGAACTGGTGTAACTGAGTCAGATTTGTAGGCCTCCTTGCTCACACACGCTCTTTCAGTTCTGCCCACATATTTTCTATAGGATTGAGGTCAGGGCTTTGTGATTTCCACTCCAGTACCTTGACTTTGTTGTCCTTAAGCCATTTTGCCACAACTTTGGAAGTATGCTTGGGGTCATTGTCCATTTGGAAGACCCATTTGCAACCAAGCTTTAACTTCCTGACTGATGTCTTGATATGTTGCTTTAATATATCCACATAATTTTCCTGCCTGATGATGCCATCTATTTTGCACCAGTCTCTCCTGCAGCAAAGCACCTCCACAACATGATGCTGCCACCCCCGTGCTTCACGGTTGGGATGGTGTTCTTCTGCTTGCAAGCATTCCCCTTTTTCCTCCAAACATAATGATGGTCATTATGGCCAAACAGTTCTATTTTTGTTTCATCAGACCAGAGGACATTTCTCCAAAAAGTACCATCTTTGTCCCCGTGTGCAGTTGCAAACCGTAGTCTGGCTTTTTTATGGCGGTTTTGGAGCAGTGGCTTCTTCCTTGCTGAGCAGCCTTTCAGGTTAGGTCGATATTGGACTCGTTTTACTGTGGATATAGATACTTTTGTACCTTTTTCCTCCAGCATCTTCACAAGGTCCTTTGCTGTTGTTCTGGGATTGATTTGCACTTTTCACACCAAATTACGTTCATCTCTAGAAGACAGAACATGTCTCCTTCCTGAGCGGTATGGCGGCTGCGTGATCCCATTATACTTGCGTACTATTAGTTGTACAGATGAACGTGGTACCTTCAGGCATTTGGAAATTGCTCCCAAGGATGAACCAGACTTGTGGAGGTCTACCATTTTTTTCTGAGTTCTTGGCCCATTTCTTTTGATTTTCCCATGATGTCAAGCAAAGAGGCACTGAGTTTGAAGGTAGGCCTTGAAATACATCCACAGGTACACCTCCAATTGACTCAAATTATGTCAATTAGCCTATCAGAAGCTTCTAAAGCCATGACATCATTTTCTGGAATTTTCAAGCTTCTGACCCACTGGAATTGTGATACAGTGAATTATAAGTGAAATAATCTGTCTGTAAACAATTGTTGGAAAAATTACTTGTGTCATGCACAAAGTAGATGTCCTAACCGACTTGCCAAAACTATAGTGTGTTAACAAGAAATTTGTCTAGTGGTTGTAAAACGAGTTTTAATGACTCCAACCTAACTGTATGTAAACTTCCGACTTCAACTGTAGGTATTCCCCTTGTCCAGATGGGATAGGGCAGTGTGCAGGGCGATGGGGCGGTATGCAAATTGTAGTGGGCCTAGGGTGTCGGGTCAGGTGAAGGTAATATGATCCTTAACTTGCCTCTCAAAGCATATCATGATTGTAGAAGTGAGTGCTATGGGACAATAGTCATTTAGCTCAGTTAACTTCTCTTCCTTGGGTACAGGAACAATGGTGGACATCTTGAAGTAAGTGGGGACAACAGACTGGCATAAGAAGAGATTGAATATGTACATAAACACCCCACCAAGCTGGTCTGCACATGCTCTGAGGACGTGGCTTGGGATGCCGTCTAGGCCAGCAGCCTAGAGAGGGTTAACACGCTTAAATGTCTTACTCACGTCGGCCACAGAGAACGAGAGCTTACAATCCTCGTAAGTGGCGGTGGCCCGTGTCTGCAGCTCACTGTTTTCCTTGAAGCGGGCAAAGAAGGTTTTTATCTTGTCTTTGAGCGAGGCGTCAGTGTCCACGACGTGGCTGTTTTTCCCTTGCCTGAGCCATTGAATTGTGACTCCACTTTGTCCCTGTACTGTTGCTTTGCCTCTTTGATTGCCTAACGGAGGGCATAGCTGGTCTGTTTGACACATCCATGTTCCCAGTCACCTTGCCGTGGTTAAATGCCATGGTTCACACTTTTAGTTTTGCACGAACAGAGGGAAAAACATCCTAAATGCACTTCCTGATGAACTCAGTCACCGAGTCAGTTAATACGTCAATACTATTCTCAGAGGCAACCCATAACATTTCCCAGTCCGCAATATCAAAACTCATACGTGTGACATATCTGTAACTATACGGTGTGACCTGTTTTCTGCTTGGGGAACTTCGTCACTTTCAGATATAAGTTAATTGATTTTGCATCGTTTAATTAGATTCCTCTTAACAAGCCATCACACTCCATTTGCCGTGACGGTGCTGTGATGCCGCCTGCTTTGTTCCAGGCCTCTATTGACTATTTTCACTCTCAATGTTTTCTCCTAAACTTCAGCCCTTCTCCCAAACTTCCAGTGCTGTTCTTAATATGTTAATATAATAACAAATGTATATTTGTCTAATTCTTTAACAAGTATGTTATGACATTGTTTATTAATTGCTGACATATTGTATCTAAACTGGATCTAGTTCAGGAAATTGATTGCGGCTTCCTGTCAGTGACTGTTGAATAGATCAATAAAAAAGAAAACATTTAAGAACTTTTAGCCACTTCAAAAGTCTTTGGAACATAACTGTCAATGTAAATTTGCTAAATCTACCCCGCAGTCATTCTCTACCTGAATTGATGTCCCTGAATTCTCCATTTAGTTTGGTATCTAAAGCTTATCTAGTGACTTTAATCAATATTCCACCTAAAAGGCTTTGTAGAATACACCGTTCTGTACATACAAAGCTCATTGATTGCAGCCTTGTGAATGGCTGTGAAAAGGATCCATTATTGACACATTTTCCTGCCATTTCACAAGTGTTTTGAAACAAAACTTGATTCGAATCTCCTGAGCTGGTTTGGGCCAGTATCTAAAGCTTGCCTGGTGACACTATTGCAACGACATCCCACCTCAAAGGCTTTGTAGAATAGCAGCCTTTTTGTTGTTCAAGGCAGTATGGAAGTAGAGCAATTCTCATTGACTCATCCTTGACTTGAGGCATTGCAATGACGCAATTGGTGCTCCATTGCAATTAACACTCTGACCTTCCATGAGTCATTGGCAATAGGTCCAATGTGAGTGCCACAGGTTGGCAATAGAGAACAACACTCTCAATAGAAGCACTCGTAATCTTATTTACATCTTTCACCCACTAAAATGAGACAATAGCCAAGGAGAGCAGAGATTGGTTTAGTCTGAAATGGCACCCTATTCCCCACAAAGTGCACCACTTCTGACCAGGACTATATAGGGAATATGGTGCCTTTTCAGATGCAGCCATGCTTTAACACTCTGATAGTCTTTTACTAGCGTAGTCAACATGCCAAAGAGTTTATATTCAGACCAGGTTCCAGTCTGCAAGTCTTTAGAAGCAGGAGGTCAGAATAGTACATTTACTCTGGTGCTGGAGAGCAGTGCACACAGTAATTGAGTGAAAGGATTACAGATCTCTTGATGATGTTAATGTTGTTTGCTTCCTTTGCATGGCCATGTCTGTCTTCTTGCATGTTAAACAGAAATAACAGCATTTTCCAATTAAGGAGCAATGCAATAATCCACAGTGCATATCAGTTTGCAGATCCCGAAAAATATGACACGCAACTGTGTACAAACACACAAACCCACACATAATTATTTAAAACAAGCTTTTTAATGATTTGACCAAAGCAAAGAGAGTACAGTACATTCATCTGCTCAAGGCTCTTATTTCTGCCCTCTGAATACACCAGGTGAATGGCAGGTTCAGCTCCTTGGTATCAACCAACTCCACCCTGCGTCAGGACATTGAGACCATGATAGGAGAGAAGGAGAAGTTTCAACAGCTACACAGAAAGCTGCAAAGGGTACGAAGGGGAGAAACCTCTTTTCAACATTTAGAAAATGTGTTTTTTTGTCAAGTCTGGGGTCCAGGAGTTGAAATCCGTAGTTCTGAGGGAAAAAGTACTACATTCTACAAATCATGAGTTGATTTCCAAAGTTTTGTCTGCAATGCAGTTTCTTTGGCAATTTTACTGGGTTTGGGTTTGACACAACAGAAACTATCGGAGACCTGTCGGCAAAAGGGAAATGTTTTGGACGAGGCCATTGAACTCATTAACATGAGGTACAGTAATCTTCCTTCCTCCAGCTCTCGGTGTAGTTGTGCGGAGTGCTTTATTAAGCCTTTAAGTAGGCCTACAGTCATTTAGGGCAGGCTCCGCCACAGTGGGAATGGAAATATCATGTGATACCATTTCCTCCTTCCATCAGACTCGCTGTGCTATAAAGCCTCGATCAGGCCCTATCAGGATAATATGTCAAAGTAGCATCACTCATATTGGTCCCTCATACAGGGATGTTTGATGTTGTTGAGGTGCACTGCTGTGGAAAGGGAATCTTTTTACATCTTTCTGTCCCCTCGTTCAGGGAGAAAGTTCAGATCCGCCTCCTCAGAGCCCAGGATCAGCGGCTAAAGGACAGGGAGAGGCGGAGAGGAGAGGGAGCTCCACAGATGGCTGTGCCACACTCAGAAAATAGAACAGTTCCACCAGGAGAAGACCAAAGTCAGACGAAATGACAAGAGTTTTCTCAAAGCTGAGGATAACAGAGGTGTGCTGCTGATTCATGTTGTTCCCAATCCTTGGGGGTGATCGTCCTTTAACTTTTACTAAATTCTACTATCCCCCAGAAACTTGTTTCAAATTCTGTATTCACATCATATACTTAAGATAAAATGATGTGTTTTACTTGAAAGATACTATAAGCATTATCTGTAATTTCTTGGAATGCCATTGTCATCACTCTCCCTCTCTCCCAAAAGCAAAATAGCTCATATTTCATTTTACACCATATGCAAAACCAGCTTTTGTTCCTTTAATACAAGGTCATTAATACAATACAATGCCATATGGCAGTATATACACCTAGTCCACATTACAAAACAATGCATACATTGTAAATAGAGTGCAAATGGAGTGCTCGTATATTACTTTAACAGCGTATTTCATGCTTTGTCTGAATGCCACTGACTGACAAATTAGTAGAGGCTGAAATCAGAGTTCCCCGACTAACATGATCAGTGTGGCCCTCAGACACCCTATGCTTCCAGCTCTCTACTGTTTTGTCATTACCGATGGATTTTGAAAATGACGAGCCTGTTGATTGAAGGGGCAAAACTAAGTGATATTTCTCTACCTCTCGTTAAAAACATAGAATAACATTTGAATTAGATTTCTTTCTACAAACTTGTTTGCCTTTTCTGTTCTTTATCTATTTTTCCATGTGACCTGTTGATTCATTCATCATACCTAGACATGCCCAGGCCTAGCACCAAAGCGGATGGCATAAGCAGGGTAAGGGTTGTGCTCATCAGGGCACAATGTAACAAACTGTTTTGCAAAAGAAAAGGAAAACGATGGTTCTTATTGGACAAGTTCAGGTTGTCCCTCCCTCTTTTAGTCACCCTTTCTTCCATTTGGTGTCCAATGAATGTGGACCAGGAGTTTTTATTTACCATGTGATTTGACAAGTCTAGAACTAAGGCTCAGAGCTATTTCAGGCCAGGTCATGTGGTCGGGAAAAACTCCTGGCCCTACTTACGCCTTGGCATCTGATTGGTGTTGGGCTTGGGTATCTCTTCAACAACAGTCCCTGAATGTTACTTGTTACTGTGCCTGGTGTGTGATTACACTGTGCTGCTGCTCCTCACCTCCTCGAGTGTGAGTCAAAAG
Organism: Salmo trutta; assembly: GCF_901001165.1. Taxonomy (NCBI): domain Eukaryota; kingdom Metazoa; phylum Chordata; class Actinopteri; order Salmoniformes; family Salmonidae; genus Salmo; species Salmo trutta. The sequence continues at coordinate 24,821,059 of NC_042974.1, forward strand.
AGAGCACGGAGGCCTGTGATAAGGTCTCTCAGGGCTTTGTTAAGTTGTACCACAAGCCCCTGGACCTACCAGGCAAGCCCGAAACATTTCTATAATGGAATAGGGTGAGTAGTTTCAAGGGCACAGTGTGCTTCCCATATAATTAATAGGATCTCTATGGTTCTTCCATTTTGGTAGCTACAGTTGTAGTCCTCAGACCATAGAAATAGAACTACATGCTTCACAATGCCTTGTCAGCCATTACTGAGTGTACCTATGACAGTGCAGTCAGTGATGTGGTCAGAGGCTCTCCCATTCTAGTCGTTCTATTTCTATGCCTCAGACTCCAAAGGAACTGTCCTTTTACAGGACTGCAAAAGAAGGAGAGCAAAGTGGAGCAGCAGATGTAGCTGAAATAGTATGAGTTTGCCGTGGAAAAGATTGGTGACATCGTGGAGCATAGCACCAAGAGGAGGAGCCAGCCAAGGGGAGGAGCTACAAGCCAGACCGTCCCCACAGAGGATCTGGGAGTGGAGGAAAGGAGATGGGCCCTGCTCTGGGAATCAGGTAGATCCTTTCACACTACTGATCTGAACCAAGCCAAACCGAGCCAAGCTGTACTGTACTGGCCTGCTTAAGCATCCACCTTAGTTGCTGGAACCATGCTGAAAAGGACGACGTGCAAAGAAAATATCATTGTCAGCACAGTAATGTTCAGGAGGGGACAATAGTATAAAAAAGGTACCATCCAGCCAATATCCTGACATATGGTTGGACATTCATATATATAATCTACGGATATCAATAGAAGACTTGCATAAATGTGCATGAATGCATCTCTGCTGTCCACAAATATACAGTAAGGGTAGCTATTAAAAAGACTGCCTAGTCAGACCAGTAATACAGTACTGTTTCAGCTGGCTGATAGGCATTATTACTCAAGTAGTGTAAAGCAGAGCACAGAGAATTTTCGACCGCTTTACTTGGCGATACGTCCTCAATTTCCGACTTGGAAGACAACGCCTTCTAAATGTCCATGGCTAGTTGCAGACAGCATCAGATACATGTGCTACACATTCATAGACAGAGGGGATCTGCTTCCCTCGCTTGGATGATTTTCCTGTGAGATTCTGCCACTTGCAATTTGAAGGAAAATTATGAAAGCACAGAGACGAAAGATAAATTATTTTATAATTTAAAGGTTTTTATTGGTCAAATATTTGTGCAAGCATGGGTTCCTTTGGCGTCCACGAATACATGCCAAAGGTGGTCCGTTTGAATTTAGAAAATGCTCCGTTATTCAATTAAATCCATGTTTTTCTCCATGAAATATCCAACATATTGTATATTTCAAATCTTCTCATTGATTGAGGCAGGTGAGTGTCCTTCAACGCAACACCTGATTTCTGAGTCGTGCTGATGACATGCTGCACTTTGGGGTGGACACCCGCCTGTCTCAATCAGTGAGAAAACTATTTAAATAGACAAGATAGCAAAAATGTAGGATCCAAAAGGTACACAAAAATGTAAGAAGCAGGCAAATTACATCCAAATGAAACGGTAGAAAACTGTAGCTCTATATGGCTTCTTCCATTTTATATGTTCAAAATGGCTCTAACAGTAACAATGACCAGTTTCTGGAACCAAAATGTAAAAAGTATGATATAAAAACAATATGGTGTGTGAGTACAGTATAGCTAGTCAGAATGTTCTCTCACAAGTGAAATATTCTATTCAGTACCATTAAAGCACTTCCTGTCTATTTTTTTGTGTAAGCCCACAGTCATAGCCACAGAATACAGTTACACACGTCATCATTTGTTATTAAAAAATAATGAGTCGAACAGAACAGCTCTCCCAAATGCACAGGAGGTTGGTGGCACCTTAATTGGTTTCCATGTGTTTGATGCCATTCCATTTGCTCTGTTCCAGCTATTATTATGAGCCGTTCTCCCCTCAGCAGCCTCCTGTGGCTCACTCAGGGAATATAAAATTGGCCCTTTTTCTCTGATGAACAAGAGGAAGAAGTAGAGGAACTGTGAGATGACAGATTGGACACGTACACACTGTAATTCACAGGGGGGGGACATTGAAAGATAACCACTATAATGTAAAAGCTTTGGGATTCAATAATTAGACCAATCTTGACAAGAGACATCGTTTTTCCCGTGTAAAGAAAAGCCATACGTTAGATAGAACGCCGCCGACAACTGCATTCTAAGTGTTTCAAAAAACTGAGCTGGAATGTAATTGGACAAACTGAGAAGGAAATAAGTACCGAACATTCTGTTTGTCTACACTACCTCATGGCTCCATTATGCTTCTCACTCTATACCCAATTATAAAGAGATCCTCCCTGAACTGCATTTTAAAGGCCTATTATCCTCTTCACCATTGATTACATCAAGAGACAGTGGAGAAAATCAACACACCATATGTAATATGAAGTTCCACGGTGCAAATAAAGTGTGCCGCAACTGAGAGCATTCAGAGGGGTCATCTCGATCGCATTGCGTCAGTGTTGCCGTGACAACCCCAGCCGTTGACTGGGTCAGCCTGCCCGCGTGTCAGTCATGGAGCCGTGGAGGAGCACACTGGCGTATTGTGGTTGACAGAATGAGGATGATTTGGATGGTGGACTATAAATAAATAAATAAATAAATGCAAATAAATGTTCCTGCAGCGTCCCCAGGGGCTTCAGACTCCTGGTGCTGGCAGGCAGGCAGGCAGGCAGACGGTTCCTCGGCCCAAGTGCCTCTCAGCCTTCCACCTTCCTCCTAACAATCACCTCACTGGAAGGACATAGCTGACTCAAGAGAGATAAACAGCTATGTTCTGTACATGCATTTCGATAAAGGAGGAGGTCTATGGAGAGTTGTGAATTAAGGTCAGAGACAGAACCATGGCTGGTGGATACCAGTGGGCTAGCGTCCAGATGGTGGGTATTATGGAGATATGGTCTCACTGTTCACACCATGAAACCTCTGTGAAATACACCAGTGACCGAATATTGGTATGAAGGACAACAAATGAGTAATTGAGCTGTGATACTGTACAAATGTTACAAAGGAGAATTCAGTGTCACAGCTCAAAGTGCAGAGCAGCTAAATGTAGCCAAAGTCAATTGCAGGGACAAAGGGTCAATTCTCCAGTGCTTCCCTGCAATTTACCATGGACATCTGTACATTCTCATAACTAACAGAGTGAATGTAACCTGTGCATTTTTCCCCCAAGTTGCTCTTGGGGACCTGTGCTAAGTGTGGGAGGTGTAATGCAGCTGTAGAAGGGAGTGTGCACCTGCATGTCCGTCCATCTGTCTGTCTGTCTGCCTGCAGTGTGTTTTGAAATGTAGGAAGATAGCATCAGTGTGTCTAAATGCTCCAACTTTCCCTTTACCTTCCACCTCAGAAAATTACTTGGAATTTTCAGCAGTTCACAGTAATGCCGGATGTCTGGTGACGAGCACTAGATTGCTTTTTTCTCTGCCTGAGATTTCATTTAACAGAATAAGGGCTAGATCAGTCGACAAATAAACACTTCACTTTCAGTCAATTAAGGGCATAATTCTAATGAGCCTCTAGTGGATAAACTGAGAAGGAGCTGTGCTCTATGCATAGCAACTTAAAATGAATGGATCGTGCTCAGATTCAAAGATATTAATAGACATTTCAATAGACTATTGAACCTAAATGTAAGGATACACAGAGCTGCTCACACTCTATCCCCTGGATGGCATTTAAAGCAAATACACTTGAGGTTTCATGCCTCACATCTCACACTTAAGCCTTGTTCACATTGGCAGTTTGAAGTGATCTACACACTGAAGAAGGCTGCAAAGCCAAAACGTCTGTGTATGCCAGGGTTTCCCTACTGATGGGCCGCGGGTCGAATTTAGCCCCTGGGGGATTCTATTTGGCCCCCCAAGTTCTCTGAGCAAAAAATAAATAAATATTGTAAAAACAACAGCAAATCAGCTCTGAGTGATTTTAATTTTGGAAATCTGTTCCAAAGTAATCCCAGGCTTAATAGAGAGATATATAAATGATCATATACAAATGTAAGCAAGGTTTGAAATTATTGTTTTAGTCAAGTATTATATCTGTTTGGGCTTCTTGCGGTCAATTTGCTGTCTACAAATTACTTGTAATTATATTCCGGCCCCCCACTCAAAACATTTTTGGCCTGCGGCTGAATCTAGTTGATGAACCCTGGTGTACGTTATCCCTTATGCATGTGGTAGCTAACTAGCATGTTCATTGATTACAGACAAATTAGTGAATGTGCTACAAAGCTAAACAGCTACCTAGCTAAAAAGGTACTGGCTAGCCAAAAAGGACTTGTTTTGAAAGTTGGATCATCTTACCCTTTGAGGCTTTAAAAGTGTTCTTATGGTATGATTTTGAACATTCAAAGCAACTGGGAAATGTCCATGGCAGCCATTGTTGTCACCTTAGCTTGCTACATAACTTCTGAGTGATAGGAAACAAGTGCACCACAACCAATCAGCTTACACCAGTGTGAACACACCCGTGCTTACTATGATAATTAGCTTAGACATGCCAGCAAATGACTGCTGTCTGAACACATACAGTGCATTCGGTATTTATCAATACCCCATAATGACAAAGCAAAAACAGGATGCATCTGAACTCAATTTCATTTTGCAAAAATGTTAAGAACTGTTTCCATTGAACATTCTTGAGATGTTTCTACAACTTGATTGGAGTCCACCTGTGGTAAATTCAATTGATTTGACATGATTTGGAAAAGCACACACCTGTCTATGTAAGGTCCCACAGTTGACAGTGCATGTCAGAGCAAAAACCAAGCCATGAGTTCGAAGGAATTGTCGGTAGAGCTCCGAGACAGGATTGTGTCAATCACAGATCTGGGGAAAGGTACCAAAACATTTCTGCAACATTGAAGGTTCCCAAAAACATCATTCCTAACTGGAAGAAGTTTGGAACTACCAAGACCCTATCCAAGAGCTTGCCGCCCAGCAAAACTAAGCAATCGGGGGAGAAAGGACTTAGTCAGGGATCACCAGAGTTCCTCTGTGGAGATGAGGATGACAACCATCTCTGCAGCACTCTACCAATCAGGCCTTTATGGTAGAAATGTTATTTGTCACATGCGCCAAATACAACAGATGTAGACCTTGCAGTGAAATGCTTACTTACAAGCCCTAAACCAACAATGCAGTTTTAAGAAAAATACCAACACCGTCTGGTATAGAGGTTCTGGATGGCAGGAATGTACTGTGATGTACTATGCCGTACGACAACACTCTGTATTGCCTTGCGGTCAGAGGCCGAGCAGTTGCCATACCAGGAAATGATGCAAGCAATCAGGATGCTCTCGATGGGGAATAGGTTTTGTCGTGCCCTCTTCACGACTGTCTTGGTGTGCTTGGACCATGTTAGTTTGTTGGTGATGTGGATGCCAAGGAACTTGAAGATCTCAACCTGCTCCACTACAGCCCCATCGATGAGAATGGGGGCGTGCTCGGTCCTCCTTTTCCTGTATTCCACAATCATCTACGTTGTCTTGATCACGTTGAAGGAGAGGTTTGTCGTCCTTGCACCACACAGTCAGGTCTCTGACCTCCTCCCTATAGGCTGTCTCGTTGTTGTCGGTGATCAGGCCTACCACTGTTGTGTCATCGCCAAACTTCCTGATGGTGTTGGAGTCATGCCTGGCCATGCAGTCATGAATGAACAGGGAGTACAGGAGGGAACTGAGCACGTATCCCTGAGGGGCCCCCAGTGTTGAGGATCAGCGTGATGGATGTGTTGTTACCTACCCTTACCACCTGGGGGCGGCCCGTCAGGATTCCAGGATCCAGTTGCAGAGGGAGGTGTTTAGTCCCAGGGTTCTTAGCTTAGTGATTAGCTTTAGGGCACTATGGTGTTGAACGCTGAACTGTAGTCAATGAATAGAATTCTAACATAGGTGTTCCTTTTGTCCAGGTGTGAAAGGGCAGTGTGGAGTGCAATAGAGATTGCATCATCTATTGGTCTGTTGGGGCGGTAAATTGGACTGGGTCTAGGGTTTCTGGGATAGTGGTGTTGATGTGAGCCATGACCAGCCTTTCAAAGCATTTCATGGCTACAGACATGAGTGCTACGGGTCTGTAGTCATTTAGGCAGGTTACCTGTTCTTGGGCACTGGGACTATGGTGGTCTGCTTGAAACATGTTGGTGTTACAGACTCAGACAGGGAGAGGTTGAAAATATCAGTGAAGACTCTTGCCAGTTGGTCAGCGCATGCTCGGAGTACACGTCCTGGTAATCCATCTGGCCCTGCGGCCTTGTGAATGTTGACCTGTTTAAAGGTCTTACATCCGGTGTGGAGAGCTTGATCACACAGTTGTCCAGAACAGCTGATGCTCTCATGCATGTTTCAGTGTTACTTGCCTCGAAGCTAGCATAGAAGTAATTTAGCTCATCTGATAGGCTTGTGTCACTGGGCAGCTCTCGGCTGTGCTTCCCTTTGTAGTCTGTAATAGTTGGCAAGTCCTGTCACATCCGACGAGCGTCGGAGCCGGTGTAGACGATTTGATCTTAGTCCTGTATTGATGCTTTGCCTGTTTGATGGTTCGTCGGAGGGCAAACCATCAAATAGTGGCCAGACGGAAGCCACTCCTCTGTAAAAGGCACATGATAGCCCACTTGGAGTTTGCCAAAAGGAACCTAAAGGACTCTCAGACCATGAGAAACAAGATTATCTGGTCTGATGAAACCAAGATTGAACTCTTTGGCCTGAATGCCAAGGGTCACGTCTGGAGGAAACCAGACACCGCTTATCACCTGGTCAATACCATCCCTTGCGGTGAAGTATGGTGGTGGCAGCATCATGCTGTGGGGATGTTTTTCAGCGATAGGGACTGGGAGACTAATCAGGATCAAGGGAAAGATGAACTGAGCAAAGTACAGAGAGAGCCATGATAAAAACCTGCTCCAGAGCGCTCAGGACCTCAGACTGGGGCGAAGGTTCACCTTCCAACAGGACAACGGTCCTAAGCACACAGCCAAGACAATGCAGGAGTGGCTTCAGGACAAGTCTCTGAATGTCCTTGAGTGGCCCAGCCAGAGCCCGGATTTGACCCGATCTAACATCTATGGAGTGACCTGAAAATAGCTGTGCAGCTACGCTCCCCATCCAACCTGACGGAGCTTGAGAGGATCTGCCGAGAAGAATGGGAGAAACTCCCCAAATACAGGTGTGCCAAGCTTGTAGCATCATACCCATGAAGACACAAGGCTGTAACCGATGCCAAAGGTGTTTCAACAAAGTACTGAGTAAAGGTTTAGAATACTTGTGATGTGATATTTCAGTTTTTCATTTTTAATACATTTTCCAAAAATTCTAAACACCTGTTTTTGCTTTGTCATTATGGGGTATTGTGTGTAAATTTTATCAATTTTAGAATAAGGCGGTAACTTAACAAAATGTGGAAAAAGCGAAGGGGTCTGAATACTTTCCGAATGCATTGTACAAATCCGATTTGGTCACTTGTAACACTGTTTAGACACTCAGTTATCCAAAATGGATTTGACAAAACAAAACTGATTTGAGTATTAAGGCCTGCAGTGTGAACAAGGCTTCACTAAGCTTTCAACATCAGGTATAATTATCCATTTGTGTAAAACGTATTCTCTCCGTGTTCTAATTGCACTTAGGTTATTGGTAACACTTTACTTATCAAAGCCTGCCAGTGTAATACTTGATAACTTGTTATAAGCTTATGGGCCATTATAATGTCTTATAATAATGTTTATAATATCTTAGGTCTCTCTTTGTTTGAAAAATGTTTTTTACCTCCTCAGGAGGAGTCCCTCTACTTTTGTGGAGCCCATATTCCGAGCAGTTGTAGCAGGTCCTGGGGATGGTGGAGGTGAGTCTGAGCTTCGGAGGGGCAGGAGGCTGACAGAGCACTGGCGAAGCTCCACCCTGCTGCTTGGGGTGTTAGCGGAGGAACAGGGAAGACTGAGGGAGCTGGCTAGGAAGGATCTGGAGGAGCAGAGGGGTCAGGAAGAGAAGGAACCCAGCTGGCATCGACACTGAGCTCTTGTCTAAATGCTGAGTAAGATGCTCTCTAACATCATCTGAATTAAACAAAGCCACCCAAACACCCCAGCTTTGAAAAAGACCACACATAGATTATAAATGTGTTATGTTTTTGATATAAGACATACATAAGAGCACTGAAACGTGTAATATAGCAATTAATATAAAAAAAATGTAAAGTTGCAGATTACTGTTTGAAGTCTTTCTATATTCTCTTTCCATTTTTGGAAGAAAGACCCCACTGTCAAATCTGCCTACTGTTATATATTTATATAATGGAATCAGGAACAGCATTCAGCAGAGCTGCTTTCTTGACTGCAACAGATAAGCTTTTAAAGGCCAAATTGATGATGGACATGTTATTAGTTCTGACTTCCTCTGGTGATGTCTTATAAGAGTTTATTCATTGTGTACTCAAGATACCAACCACAATGTTGCAGACAGGATTTCGTTTGCTTATTTTTCCTCAGAGATGGCAAAATGAAAATGTGTAGATCATAAAGATACAGTATATCCAAATTGTCTTAGTAATACCTTTTTTTTAGGTTAAATCATCATACACTACAGTATAGTGACAAATGCAATATTATTTGTACCCATTTGTCAAAAAGAGAAGTAATTTTGTGGCAAATGTATCTGTTATTCCCTTATCTACCCATACCCCAAATGTGTGTGTTATGACAGAAACAACCTAACAGTCTGAGTAGAGATTTGATGAGTGCTGTATTTTTATTTCTTCAAAAATAACAACTAGAACAAACACTTCTACCTTTTATAAAAGATTAAAGACTTGATTGTCTCTGCATGAAATAAACAGCCAAACAGCTGTTTCTCAATGAAGGGATTCATTCTTGTTTGTTTGTCTGTATCTTGTCTTTCCCTGTCAGGAGAGGATCAGAACTTTGCCCTCTTCAATTATGTATTGGAGCAGAGCATAATAGTAGAGGAGACGACCGAAGACTTGGAACAGGTACTGTACTGAACACTGAGAGGGTGAGCGGTTACTCACAGCTCTAGGCCTGTCACAGTATCTAACGAAGGTGGCGCCCCTCCTCGGGCGGGCGGCGCTCGCCGGTCGTCGTCGCCGGCCTATTAGCTGCCACCGATCGTTGTTTCTGTGTCTGTTGGTTTTGTCTGTCGATCCCGCACCTGTTTTGTGTTTTTCATTAGTGGGGGGTTATTTAATGTGTATTTTCAGTTGGGGTTCTCGTGCGGGATTGTTCGTTTGTTCATGAAGGACAGTTGTATTATATCCGATTTAGGAAGTCATTATATTGCCGGGCTGCGCCCCGCGCGCTGCTTGTTTTTTTGTGCGCTTCTTTGATTTCCTTTTTTTTTGTTGAGAAAAGTGTTTTCTCCTGGCGGACTTCGCCACTCGCCCTGTGCCCAACGGCTATTGCGACTGGTATTGCCTATTAAAACTCAGTTGCTCCGGCCCTCTGTCTCCTGCTCCTGATTTCATATATCCACTGGTCCTAGACGCTCGTGACAAGGCCTGTTTCCATAAAGCGTCTCAGAGTAGGAGTGCTGATCTAGGATTAGGTCCCCCCCCTGTCTACTGTATGTAATCTTATTTGTTATGATCCAAAAATCCAAACCTACAGTAGATCAGCTCTCCTACTCTGAGACGGATGGCAGAGTGAGATACAGTGATGGTTTAACTCAATTAAGATGACTAACGTCATTACTCTTATCTATTGTGATAATCATACAGATTTTTAAGTAGTCACTATTTATATTAAGCCTATATAACCTTGCTATCTAGTGTCACTATCAAAGGGCTCAATTTGAGTGGATTCATCACTGTTTTAGGACACATTTTGAAGAGAGGTTCTGGAAATAGTGTGTTAATGTACAGGTAACTGTCAAAATATTGGAAACACGGGTAAATAAGGGTTCTGACGGATCTGTTATGGTGTGGGGTGTGTTTTCCTGGCATAGTTTAGGTCCACTCAACCCCTTAGAGGGCAAGGTAAACACCAATACACAGCCATTTTGAGTGATCACCTTGAACCTTTGGTTAATCATTTCTATCCTGATGGGAGTGGATGAAAATGGGTGGTTGCTGAATGGTTTTATTAGCATGAAAACGATGTTAACCATATACAATGGCCAGTCACCAGATCTCAACTGATTGAACACTTATGGGAGATTCTGAAGCGGCGCCTGAGACAGCGTTTTCCACCACCATCAACAAAACATAAAATTATGGAATTTATTGTGGAAGAATGGTGTTGCATCCCTCCAATAGAGTTCCAGTCACTTGTAGAATCTGGAAGGCGCATTGAAGCTGCGGTAGCCCACGCTCTATTAAGACACTTTATGTTGGTGTTTGCATTATTTTGGCTATTACCTGTATCTTTCTCTAAGCCGGATAGCTTGGACCGAAGCTTGTTGCTTAGTGATTTTATAGACCCTTTAGAAACAGAGTTGGCTGTCGATAAGGCACAACACTGCACTGATACTGCTAGCTGATTCTCTGCTGAAAATAAGTGATTATAAAGCATGGGCCTGGGTGGTGGCACTGCTGGGGCCTCTGTTGCAGCTCAAATGGAGTGTCGAGCTCCAGAAGGAGACTTAGCTGGGCGACGCTCACACCAAGACAGGGCTAGAGAACTGGAGCTAGAGTGTCAGCAGGCTACGGAGGACGCCAGAAAATTCCAAACAGATGTTTAAAAGTACGAGAATATTCTGAGCCTTGTCAAAACAGGTACATATATATCACCACCACTTTGCGAACAGAACACTGTTATATTGTAGGACAAAGAAAAGGTTCAAGAATGATAGGCCAGGTCAAAGAACAAGCCCCAAGAAAAAGAATGACTTATAAAGAGCTGTGCCCAGGCTGCCAGGACTAGCAGTACCTCTGTATATCACTTCCCTTGAAACTGTTCTGTGTGATCTGCAAATGTAAGTGTTCTCGTGTTTTCAAGATATATCAGATGAATGGATACTTGCAGTAAATGTCAAATCAAGAAAGTCATTTTTTCCCAAAGGAGAACATCTCCTTTACAATGTATTGCAGTCACACCTGATTATACAGTATATGGTGCTATGGTTCTTAGTCTGTCCTGTAGGCTGGTGTACATCTCCTCTCCAGACAGTTCTGTTGGTCACCTGAGACCATCCATCCAGTAAGCCATCGACGAAGCCCCGAAACACATCAGAGTTAGCCTTGGTCCGTCGCTGTGTGACTTATGCACACTAGTAGCACAGCTGTTCAGGGGTTAACTGCAGTGTAGGTGAGGTCCATGGCGTCATTCTTTTGGGATTGTGGTGTATAGCATGAATTTTCAACTTTATATCTGGTATAAACATAGCCTACTCCTCGTCCAAGGACCTTACTTGCTATGTTCAGAGGTAAACTGACTCTGGTAGCCAAAACAGCCAAATCTAACAGTGAATTGACTATCAATTACGATACGGTTCTAGAAACATAAAGCCATCCACTTTCATATCACATTAAAATAATTTTACAAATGCAAAATATACACTTACTGTTTTAACACAGTTGCAGCCAGAGGTTTTTTTCATTTACAACCCTTTTCTGGCATCCTTGTTCCATTACGCACAGGTGTTTGGAGACACTAGATAGCTAATTAAGAACAGGTGGTAGCCTCTCTCTTCCGTAAATAAGCCTTAACATGTAAATATGGTTATGTGGGAATTGTGTTAAAAAGGTGTGTAGTAATTTTAGCTTCTTTTTTTTTTCTCTCGATGATGATATAAAAGTAAAGTTGTCCCACTGAAAATAAACTCTATCCCAAAGTTTTTTTTTTTTTAGAGGACTGAGGTGGGTTTTCCTCTGACTTTTTACCTGGCCTTTTCTCCTTTCACATTTCTTTTGATCCTGACAAACTACCCAGTCCCTGCTGGTGAAAAGCATACCCGTAACATGCTGCTGCCACCACAATACTTGAAAATACAGAGGGTTTCACTCTGTGTTGGGTTGTATTGGATTTGATCCAAACCTGTAGTTTTTAATTTAGGCCAGAACGTTAATTTCTTTGCTGGGTTGTCTTGCAGTATTACTTAAATGCCTCATTACAAACATAATGGATTCTTTTTAGTGGGTTTTTTAACACAGGCTTTCCTTCTTTTCACTTTGTCATACAGGCCAGTAAATGTGGTGTGATTGCAAAGTTATCTATCCTTTGTATTTTCAAGTATTGTTGTGGCAGCATCATGTTATGGGTATGCTTTTCGCTGGTAGAGACTGGGGAGTTTGGGTGCTTCCACCAGGGAATAACTCTGGGGTGTGAAAACATACGCAATCAATAAAATAAAATAAATGTTTGGGGGGGTTCTATAATTTCTTTCACTTTGAAAATGTGGAGTAGGTTGTGTAGATCTAATTGAATCCCTTCACAGCAAAATGTGAAGACCACGCAAGGGGTGTGTAGACTAACAGATCTTCAGACAATAGACCAATACACAAGAATAAATGAATCTTTGTTGTCAAGGATCTTCTTCGCAATCCTTTCTGCTCCCCTTTGCCTCCTCTTGTCTAATGAGAGTTATCTCTGCTTTCTATATATCAGTATGCAGCTGTGTGTGGGAAAGCACAGGCAGGCTGTGTATGCTCTGAAGCCAGTCATTAGTCAATTTTATCATGGCCCCCTTGCTCTTCTGTGGCATCTCCCATTCTCTGTGAAGGGGGATGTTCTACTCCTCACACTGATGTCCTAGCCCAATTATTTTATGGCCTCTTTGTGTGTGTGTGTGTGTGTGTATATGTGTGTGCGCGAGTGTGGTGAGTGTGTTTGGGTGCCTGAACACATGGATGTTCACTCATCTGTGTGTGTGTTCATGTTTTCATGTTTGTGCATGTGCACTTTAACATTTCCAAGGAAATGTTATTCCAAACATGTTCAGACACCTCAAGGTTTTCTGAATTCTAGGACAGGGGTTGGCCATTTAGAAGTGCCACAGAGAGAGCACTCATGCTGAAGATATGTGGTGTGTCCACCTTCAAACAGAGAGAAAACCCCAAGAGAGAGGAAAAACCGACTTACCGCCTTATTTATTTATTTATTTATGTTACCTTTATTTTATTAACAGGGAGTCCCATTGAGACCAAGGTCTCTTTTGCAAGGAACCCCTGCATATACACAATTTACAAAATAATACAAATATACAAAATTACAAACACATTCAAGTAAAACAATCAAATTCATCAGCAAAGAGGTCCCTAATCAACATTGTGAACTGCCCGAGAGGCATCAGAACATCCAGTTTTAAGGAAATCTGTAGATCCATACATGGTGGTGCAAAGAAACTAAACGCAGATTTACCTGAGGAGAGCGAAGGGATTTCCACAGTTAGCCATCCCTGAGACCAGGTTACAAGTATGTCTAAAAGTTATTCATGATGTTAGACACCTTACTTTCAGCCTAGTCCAAGCAAAGTAAACCGTGTAGTTGGGAAGTGATTATTTATCATTTACAAAATCGGGCTCATCGCTGGCTGGCCTTGATAGCTTTAAGAGGCGGAAGAGAAACTGAGCGAGACGGAGAGAGAAAGCAGGAGCAGACCTATACACTCTCTCCATCTGCATTTAGATTTATGCTGTATCTTCACACTGTTGTCCACTTCCAGAAGAGTCATGACGTTGTTACATTTTTATGAGATACCAGTGACATTACGTTCAGAGATGGAGAGATACATGACAGTTACATACCCCAAAAACAGGATTTAAATTGGAAATCAGGTGTATTTTGAATCATCATGTGCCCTTGGTCAGAATATTTCAGAATTATTATGAGAATGGATGTGTTACCCAGCACATTGTTCAACCAGGGAGCTGTCTGCTTTGTATGCCCATTTCGTTCAAGAGGAAGTGTGGAGGCTTACTAGTTGTTGAATAGTTAAGCAAGTGGCCCATTATCTAATGCATTGACAACATGCACAAATGAATGATTTACAATATGTGTACTTGAGGCCAAAGGATCAGATTAATATTTTGAGCGTGAAACTACCCTTGAAGATTAAACATGATGTCCCATACAGACAGGTGTATTATGTAGTGTGTGTGTGTGTGTGTGTGTGTGTGTGTGTGTGTGTGTGTGTGTGTGTGTGTGTGTGTGTGTGTGTGTGTGTGTGTGTGTGTGTGTGTGTGTGAAGACTGGACAGATGACACATTCACCAGAGCTGTCCTCAGCCTACTAGGACAGACCGTAGTCAAGGTGGCAGACCTGCTGGCTGCACACTACTACTAGAAACAGACAGACACCGTGAGTCACCGTGTGTATAGACATTATGGACAGTATATAAATAGAAACAGCAGCAGTTATATAGGATGAACCTTAACTAGAATACGGTAGTGGAGGCTGCTGAAGGGAGGACGGCTCACAATAATGGCTGGAATGGAGTGCATGGAATGTCATCAAACACATGGAAACGACATGTGTGACGAAGACGCAGGTAGTCAAAAACAAAAACAGGAGTAGCGTCTGAACATGAAAACAGGAAACAATACTGCCTGATTGGCGATACAGGTAGTGATGAAGTCTAGGTGTGCCTAATTCTGGGGTGCAGCTGTGCATAATGATGGTTGCCAGGTGTGCATAATGACGGGTTGCCAGGACCAGTGGTTAGTATACTGGCGAAGTTGAGCACCAGAGCAGGGGAGTGGGAGTAGACATGACAGTACCCCCCCGATGTGCGGCTCCAGCCGCAGGACGATACCAGCCAGGGGGACGGCCCCAAGGGCGAGGAGCGGGCTGGTCCGGACGGCGAAGGTGGAAATCTCGGATAATGTTGGGCTCTAGAATGTCGTCCACCGGAACCAAACACCGCTCCTATGGACCATACCCCTCCCAGTCCACCAAGTACTGGAGCCGACCCCCACAACGTCGGGAGTCCAGGAGGGATCTGACGGCATAGGTGGGGCTTCCCTTGATGTCTAGGGGAGGCTGATGGGTGTCGTGGGGGATTGCATCAGCCAGGGGACCAGGAACCCCCGGCCTGAGGAGGGAAATGTGAAGAGAGGGTGAGATCCGGTATTTAGAGGGGAGCTGTAATCGGTATGTTACCTCATTGACCCGCCGGAGGATTTTCAATGGCCCCACAAACTGGGGGCTCACCTTCCTGCAGGGAAGGCAGAGCGGGAGGTTCCTGGTGGAGAGCCAGATGTGATCACCAGGATGGAACACGGGAGACTCACTGTGATGGCGGTCCGCCTGCTCCTTCTGGCGGCGGACGGCACATTGGAGCCTCAAGTAGGCAGCATTCCAAACCTCCTCTGCATGCCGGAACCACTTGTCCAATGTAGGAGCTTCGTTCTGGCTTGACGTAGCCAGGGCTGCGTAGCCAGGGCTGGCTGGTACCCCAGGACACACTGGAAGGAAGACAGTCCTGTGGAAGAGTGACGCAGTGAGTTCCGGGCATACTCTGCCGAGGGAAGGAACCAGGACCACTTCACCTGCCGGTCCTGACAGTGACTCCTAAGGAACCTCCCCAGCTCCTGATTAGTCTTCTCTACCTGCCCGTTGGACTGAGGCCGGTACCCGGATGTGAGGCTGACCGTGACCCCCAGCTTCTGCATGAAGGCTCTCCATACCCGCGACGTGAATTGGGGACCACGGTCGGAGACGATGTCCTCCTGGAAGGCCATAGAATTGGAAGACCTGCTGGAACAGTGCCTCAGTGATCTGGAGAGTGGTAGGGAGACTAGAGAGAGGGATACAATCGCAGAATTTTGAGAATCTGTCCACAACAACCATAACAGTTGTGAAACCATCAGGCGGGGGAAGATCAGTAACAAAATGTATGTACAGATGGGACCAAGGCAGCTGAGGCATGGGAAGGGGAAGAGGTTTCCCTGCTGGAGCGTGTCGGGAGATTTGGTTTGGGCATATACAGAGCAGGAGTTGGCGTAGAGGACGACGTCCTGCGCCAAAGTGGGCCACCAGTACTTAAAGGATGTGGATTGAGTGGTGCGGGTGACACCTGGGTGTCCAGCGGCAAGGGATGTGTGCAAATCTAGTGAAGAAAAGGGCCCACCTAGCTTGGCGTGAGTTCAGTCGCCTCGTTGTCCGTATGTATTCCAGGTTCCGATGGTCGGTGAGGATGTTATCCTGGTATCCCAAGAAGAAGACAGCGGCCTGATGGAACTGGCACTTCTCCACTTTGACATACATATGGTTCTCCAGGAAGCGTTCCAGGACTACCTGGACGTGGGCGATGTGATCCTCCAAGGTGGCCGAGTATATCAGGATGTCGTCGATATACACGACCACCCAGAACACCTCGTTCACGAATGCCTGGAACACCGAGGGAGCATTGGCTAAACCATAAGGCATTACCAAGTACTCGTGGTGCCCAGACATCTTGCTGAAGGCCGTTTTCCATTCATCCCCCTCCCGGATGCGAATCAAATTGTAGGCACTCCACAGGTCCCATTTAGTAAAACAAAATGGGTCCCGCGGAGCTGTTCAATGGCGGCCGGCATCAACGGTAGGGGGTAACGGTACTTGGTGGTGATGGAATTGAGACCTCTGAAGTCAATGCACGGACGTAGAAACCCCTCCCTCTTGGCCACAAAGAAGAAATCTGCCGACGCAAGGGAGGCGGATGGGCGGATGAAACCCTGTTGGAAAGCCTCCTTGATATATTCCTCCATAGCCTTGGTTTCAGCCACCCACATCATATTGGGACTGTGCCATCGACCTGCTAACAAAGTGACCAGTGTTCAATGACTGTGTACATAGGGCAGCAGTTTCTAAGGTGCAGGGTAGATGGTAGCAGGGGTGAACAGGCCATGGCTCGGGTGGCTGAGGTCCTTGATGATCTTCTTGGCCTTCCTGTAACACCGGGCACTATAGATGTCCAGAAGGGCAGGCAGTGTATTGACGCAAAGCATTAAAAAGAGGGGCAAATCGCTGTTTTTTAAACCGCTCACACTTTCTTCGTCCTTCACATCGGAGTGCTGCTGCAGGCTCGTTGCGTGTCTTGACCAATCAGATTCACGGAAATAGCAGCCTCTGCCGAGTCCCTAACAACCAGGTGTTCCGGTTTTCAGGAGAAATGTAAAGAGAGCCTTTGACACGACTTACGCTTTTGGATGTTAACAAGGCGACATTCCATCTTAACTCCTCTTCCACACCTACTGGATTGGTTGAACAGTGTAGAAGAGAACCTCCCCTGACAAGATTTTTTCCCCTTCTCATCAAGACCAGTATGTAGTGGATTTAGTTTCAAGCGTTTCTTTTATGCCTGCTATGTTAGATTAGCCGGGCACAACCACAAAGCTCAAGGCGCTTTCCACTTTCATCCTGTATTTATTCAGCAAGCGTGATAACACATCACTCCCGACAGACACAAGCAAAGACTGTATTGCATGGAAATTAGAAAATGTTTCAGTTTGATCAACTGTAGACTACTAACAAAAGCAGTAATGTTGTGTATTTATAGCCCATTTGTTTGTGAGACAATGAGTGAATGGTATAAATTTGGTTTATATTCAAACTTGGGCTGATTAGGCCAAAAGTATTAACTGGAATTAATCAATAAGCACAATAGCTGACAGACTGACAGAGTTGATTTTTAATTAGGCCTACAGTTGCATAGTGCAGGACTACACGATGCAAACCTGCATAAAGCAAGCTCAACGCTGTGAATTTTATTGTCCATTTTATTGTTGCTTTCTCTGTGCTTGTGTATAGGAACCCCCCTAGTCTTTCTACAAAATATAATTCATATGAACAAATAAAAAAATAGCTGCAGTTTGACAAGGGTTTTAAGTGTTTTGACCAATCAGATCAGCTCTTTTGCCTTTAATTGGGCAAAATATCAGAATTTTGCTGCCTGTGTAAATGCAGCCTAATAGCTGCCTGTCAGAGATCATGCTCTACTTCTATCAGACCAGTGTGTGCCATTCTCAGTGTAAAGTATGGCCATTTTACTGTAACACCACTGTGGTAATTTACTTAAACCTATTGCATATCTATAGTGCATTCATGTCATGCTATGCAAGAGCTCATATTTATGTATCTTACTAGATGCATCATTACAATGACAGTATAGTGTCATCATTAAGGCTGTTCTAAAAAGTGTTCTTCTGCCATACCAGTGTTACTGAAAATGCCATGAGGTCAAACCACATTTTGAAAAGTATGTAATATAGCCTGTACCAGCCCCATTTCCTTCACTGGTCGGTATAGGCCCGTGACTAACATTCTTCTTCTCACTGAGGTCAATGGTGCATGAAGTTCCCCACAGGGTTGAATCCTCAAGGTACATTTTACGGATCAAATTGTGTAGTTGAGGGTAACTCATTAACAACCCTACTGGGTGTTTCCCTTGCCGGAGGGGTAGCCAGTTCGTACAGAGATCGACACAGGCACAGATACAGTCTACAAAAAGACACATTCCACTTCAGCCAGCAGAAATCGTGTTAAACAAAGCCTTACACAGGTGAAACTGTCACTGTGAGAAGCATCACTGATGTCATAGTTCAGTTAAATAGACAAACTGAAAAGCTGCCATTCTACAGTGCCTTCAGAAAGCATTCATACCCTTTAGCTTATTCCAAATGCTGTTGTGTTACAGCCTGAATTCAAAATAGACTATACACTACCAGTCAAAAGTTTGGACACACCTACTCATTCAAGGGTTTTTCTTTATTTTTATTATTTTCTACATTGTAGAATAATAGTGACGACATCAGAACTATGGAATCATGTGGTAACCAAAAAAGTGTTAAACAAATCAAAATAGATTTTAGATTTTAGATTCTTCAAAGTCGCCACCCTTTGCCTTGATGACAGCTTTACACACTCTTGGCATTCTCTCAACCAGCTTGGCCTGGAATGCTTTTCCAACAGTCTTGAAGTGTTCCCACATATGCTGAGCACTTTTTCTTCACTCTGTGGCCCAACTCATCCCAAACCATCTCACTTGGGTTGAGGTCGGGTGATTGTCGTGGCCAGGTCATCTGATGCAGTACTCCATCACTCTCCTTCTTGGTCAAATAACCCTTGCACAATCTGGAGGTGTGTCGGGTCATTGTCCTGTTGAAAAACAAATTATAGTCCCACTAAGTGCAAACCAGATGGGATGGTGTATCGCTGCAGAATGCTGTGGTAGCTATGCTGGTAAAGTGTGCCTTGAATTTTAAAAAAAATCACAAAAAGTGTCACCAGCAAAGCACCCCCACACAATCACACCTCCTCCTCCATGCTTCACGATGGGAACCACACATACAGATATCATCTGTTCACCTACTCTGCGTCTCACAAAGTCACAGCAGTTGGAAACAAAAATCTAAAATTTCGACCATTAAGGCCTGATTCACTCAGTCTCCTCTGAACAGTTGATGTTAAGATGTGCCTGTTACTTGAACTCTGTGAAGCATTTATTTGGGCTGCAATTTCTGAAGCTGGTAACTCTAATGAACTTATCTTCTGCAGCAGAGGTAACTCTGGGTCTTCCTTTCCTGGGCCGGTCCTCATCAGAGCCAGTTTCATCATAGCACTTGATGGTTTTTGCGACTGCAAAGTTCTTGAAATTTTCCCTATTGACTGACCTTAATGTCTTAAAGTAATGATGGACTGTTGCTTCTCTTTGCTTATTTGAGCTGTTCTTGCCAGAATATGGACTTGGTCTTTTACCAAATAGAGCTATCCAGGTGATTACCTCATGAAGCTGGTTGAGAGAATGCCAAGAATGTGCAAAGCTGTCATCCAGGCAAAGGGGGGCTACTTTGAAGAATCTCAAAAATAAAATATATTTTCATTTGTTTAGCACTTTTTGGTTAATACATGATGTATCCATATGTGTTATTTCATAGTGTTGAAGTCTTCACTACTATTCTACAATGTAGAAAATAGTAAAAATAAAGAAAACCCCATGAATGAGTAGGTGTGTCCAAACTTTTAACTGGTACTGTATATCAGCATCATTTTCTAAATGTGATTTTGCCTTTTGACATTTTCTCTAACACTTTTATGGGAGAAGCAGACTTTTTGAGAACAGCCATAATGACACTACGCTGTCATTATAATGATGCATCTATTAAGGTATTGTATCTAAATATGAGCTTTTGCGTAGCATGGCATGAATGCGCTATAGATATGCTATGGATATACTGTACAGTTGAAGTCGGAAGTTTACATACACCTTAGCCAAATACATTTAAACTCAGATTTTCAGATCTCCTTACATTTAATCCTAGTAAAAATTCCCTATTTTAGGTCACTTAGGATAACCACTTTATTTTAAGAATGTGAAATGTCAGAATAATAGTAGAGAGAATGATTTATTTCAACTTTTATTTCTTTCATCACATTCCCAGTGGGTCAGAAGTTTACATACACTCAATTAGTATTTGGTAGCACTGCCTTTAACTTGTTTAACTTCTCTAGGGTAGGGGGCAGTATTTTGATGTCAGAATGAAAGGCGTGCCCAAATTAAACTGCCTGCTACTCAGGCTCAGAAGGTAGGACATGCATGTTATTAGTAGATTTGGATAGAAAATCCAATCAGGAAGTGTGGAAATCTGAGGGTTGTAGTTTTTCAAGTGATACCCTATCCAGTATACAGTGACTTGGGGTTCATTTTGCACTTCCTAAGGCCACTAGATGTCAACAGTCTTTAGAACGTTGTTTCATGCTTCTACTGTGAATATGGAGCGAACAAGAGGGCCTGGAAGTTGATGAGTGAGAAAATGACATGAGCTCAGAGGCATGCGCACTCACGTGAGAGTTAGCTGTGTTCCTTTTCTTTTCTAAAGACATTGGAATTGTCCGGTTGGAATATTACTGGAGATTTATGTTAAAAATGTCCTAAAGATTGATGCTATACATCGTTTGACATATTTCTACGAACGTAAATAGAACTTTTTTTGACTTTTCGTCGTGACAATTGCGCATGCTTCCTGCATTTGGAGTGGTGGACTGAACGTGCGAACAAAAGGAGGTATTTGGACATAAATGATGGACTTTATCGAACAAAACAAACATTTATTGTGGACCTGGGATTCCTGGGAGTGCATTCTGATGAAGATCATCAAAGGTAAGTGAATATTTATAATATTATTTCTGAGTTTTGTTGACTCCACAAAATGGTTTGGTTTCGTGTCTGAACGCTGTACTCAGATTATTGCAAAGTGTGCTTTCGCTGTAAAGTTTTTTTAAATCTGACACAGCGGTTGCATTAAAGAGAAGTGTATCTATAATTCTTTGAATAACAGTTTAATATTTTATCAACGTTTATGATGAGTATTTCTATAAATTGATGTGCTCATTCACCGGAAGATTTGGGAGGCAAAACATTTCTGAACATTACACGCCAATATAAAATTAGGTTTTCGGATATAAATATGAACTTTATCGAGCAAAACATACATGTATTGTGTAACATAAAGTCCTATGAGTGCCATCTGATGAAGATCATCAAAGGTTAGTGATTAATTTTAGCTGTATTTCTGGTTTTTCTGACGCTTCTCCTTGCTTGGAAAATGGCTGTGTGGTTTTTCTTGTTAGGTGATGTCCTAACATAATCTAATGTTATGCTTTCGCCGTAAAGCCTTTTTGAAATCGGACAATGTGGTTGGATTAATGAGAAGTGTATCTTTAAAATTGGACATAATAATTCAATGTTTGAGAAATTTGAATTATGAGATTTTTGTTGTTTTGAATTTGGCGCCCTGCTATTTCACTGGCTGTTGGCAGTGTGTCCCGCAGGAGGGAGGCACGCGCTTACAGACGAAAAGTCAAAAAAGTTATACTACAGTTTGTATAAACATGTCAAACGATATATAGAATCAATCTTTAGGATGTTTTTATCATAAATCTTCCATAATATTCCAACCGGACGATTCCTTTATCTTCAGAAATTAAAAGGAACACAGCTAGCTCTCACGTGAGGGCGCGCGATTGAGCTCATGTAATTTTCTCAGTCATCTGACTCCATATGCTCTTATTCTCTCCCCATTCACAGTAGAAGCATAAAACAATGTTCTAAAGACTGTTGACATCTAGTGGAAGCCTTAGGAAGTGCAAAATTACCACATTGACACTGTATAGTGGATAGGGAATCACTTGAAAAACTACAACCTCAGATTTCCACACTTCCTGGTTGGATTTTCTTCTCAGGTTTTTGCCTGCCATATGAGTTCTGTTAAACTCACAGACATCATTCAAACAGTTTTATCCACATTTCCTAATAATATGCATATCCTACCTTCTGGGCCTGAGAAGCAGGCAGTTTACTACGGGCACGTGCGAGAGGCAGCCCCCCAAAATATTTTTTTGGGGGGGCACACGGGGAGATTGGCAGAGTCAGGTTGGAGACCTGAGCCAACTCCCCGTGCTTACCGTGGGGAGCAAGTGATCGAACACAGTGCGCAGCTACAGCCCGGTGTGCTCGGTGCAAGCTTCCCACAGTTGCCGTGCTAGAGTTGGCATTCAGCCAGGAAGGATTGTGCCTGCTCAGCGTTCCTGGTCTCTGGTGCGTCTCTTCGGCCCAGGTTATCCTACGCCAGCTCTACTCACGGTACCCCCAGTTCGCCAGCACAAACCTGTGCGACCTGTTCCAACGCCCCGCGCTTGCCGGGCTACGGGGGGTATCCAGCCAGGACGGGTTGTGCCAGTCATAAGCTCCAGACCTCCAGTGTGCCTCCACGGCCCAGTATATCCTGCGCCAGTTGTTTTGCTTTAGTGTTCTGAGTTTAAATAAATATTTATCATGAGCACTCAACACGCTGCACCTTGGTCTACTCCTTCTGACGAGCGTCACAGAGAAACAATAAAATAACAGTAGCGAGTCAATATACAGGGGCTACCGGTTAGTCAATGTGCAGGGGCAGCGGTTAGTCGAGGTAATTGAGGCAATATGTACATGTAGGTAGAGGTAAAGTGACTATGCATCAGTGGAGACTGGTGACTTGAAAAATTGAGGAGGATGGGAGACCCACGGTATGGGCGCAGAAATATTTTAACCTAAAGCATTTAATAAAGACATTTATAGTACAATATTATGGGGAATGGGAATAAGAGGGCTACTTACAGTGTTGGAAAGGGATCACAGCAGTGATTGAACAAGGGTATGAGGCATGAGTTGAGGTGTTCAGAGGCTTGACCAGTGCAGGACAGGATTTGACTGGGAAGACAAAGAACTAAGACAACACACTACACAGTTAGACAAAAGAGCTAAGAATTAATTAGTCCAAGCAAGGACTAAAATCATTGATGTGTAATGTGATTGTGTATGTGATTGATTCTACAAACGGTAATGAGAGAAAATTGATAGAGGTACTGACAGTGCCTGAAGAGGAAACATTCAATGTGCCAGTGGATGAGCGGGCACATGAGACATGGCTTCAGTTCATGTCAGGAGAAAGTTGACAACGGTAGTGGAGTGGAGTAGTCATCACTTCTTAATCAGGGAAAAGGAGGGGACTTAACTGTAAATACAAATAGCAGATACATTCCATTACAGCTGCGTGATCGAGTTTCTCTATGAACTTAAACTCAGACATCTCAAAATTCATGAAGTTAAACACAGACTGCGCATCTCGCCCACTTGACACATTAAAGTAATGTTCCTGAATACCTGACGATAACTGACAACTGCAAGCAGACTGGTGGCACCATAGGTCCCAGAGCAGTGGCGCAATTTTTAACATTGATCAGACTGAAAAATAGTTTCGTTTTCATCCGATACAGCATGTCAGATTTCTAACGTTTAGGTGTAGCATAGGCTGCTGCAACATTTATGTCATGAGTTTTTCCTTGTGTCTGTGATTATGTGTTATCATCTTTGTTAAATAAATACCAGAAGAAAGTGGAAAACCTACCAGAGCGCACACGAAAAAATGCGCTGTGTCAACCTCTCTCTTTTATCTAACTTTTAATGGATGATGCAATGGAAGCTATCACAACATTCGGAATTGTTTTCGACATCCCAGAAAAGACAGTTGAAAGTTTGATATGTTCAGCAAGTAAAGCATCGTAACGTGCAATTACCTCTGCAAGCTCCTTGTAGTTGCCCTTGGTAACGGAACTTTCCCTCTCATCGTGTCCTCTAAAAGCAAATTCTTTCATGCCCTGCTTTTGTTTTTTCATTTTGCTGAACGATCAATGTTCTTCAAGTCACTCTACCCACCTTTCGACCAAGGCTCAGACTTGACCTTCATTGCAAAACAGTCTCCTTTAATAAATTATTCGGTGACATATGAATATATTTAGTATACTGTAGTTTTATCTAAAAAAGGATAACTTTTTTAATGTTTCACTATTTACATTTTTATGAAATTTCACTGAGGAGGATGGTCCTCAGCATGGATAATAAACAGAGAGTAGCAAGAGCATAAAAATGGTGGGGGGTGGGGAGGGGATAGCGCAAATAGTCCGGGTAGCCATTTGATTAGCTGTTCAGGAGTCTTATGGCTTGGGGGTAGAAGCTGTTTAGAAGCCTCATGGACCTAGACTTGGCGCTCCGGTACCGCTTGCCGTGCGGTAGCAGAGAGAACAGTCTGTGACTAGGGTAGCTGGAGTCTTTGGCAATTTTTGGGGCCTTCCTCTGACACCGTCTGGTATAGAGGTCCTGGATGGCAGGAAGCTTGGCCCCGGTGATGTACTGGGCCATACGCACTACCCTCTGTAGTGCCTTGCAGTCGGAGGCCAAGCAGTTGCCATACCAGGCACTGATGCAACCAGTCAGGATGCTTTCTGGTGCATCTGTAGAACCTTTTGAGGATCTGAGGATCCATGCCAAATCTTTTCAGTCTCCTGATGGGGAATAGGCATTGTCGTGCCCTCTTCTCGACTGTCTTGGTGTGTTTGGACCATGATAGTTTGTTGGTGATGTGGACACCAAGGAACTTGAAGCTCTCAACTACACCTCTGAGTGACGCTGAAGGAAGAGAGGGAGAGTGCAGCTTCTAATTTGACAACAGAAGACAGACCGTCTTTTGCTGTCAAATAGGAAGGTTGCATTATCAGAATGCAATTTTTTACAGGCCGAAATAATTTTTTTGTGAAAAATTATTGTGAAACACTATCGTTCCACTTTTACTACAGATATGTTATCGACATTTTCATTTTCAAAAATTCTACATGTAGCTCCTTTAAAAGTGAACATGGCTAAATATGTAATAAGCATGCTTGCTGAAAGCACAGATTTAGAAATTGTTCATACTTTTTATAATTCTTATGCTTCTGCTGGAACGTATAGCACCAAACCCTTTGCTGCTATGGACAACTGTTTTTCAAGACAAGTCATGTATTCTGAGCCCTTTCATAAATTCAAGTACTGTTTTTCAACAACCATGAGTCATCCTTATTCTCACCTATCACCTCCCTTGTCTACTCTGGGTCTGCATTGCCCAAGATAAAAGCTTTTTCCAGGACACCGTATGTTTTTCTTAACTGGCCCAATGCTCTACCTGCTAGGCATCCTGGCGTCCTAAAAATCCACTGTAGTTGAGAGAGAAACTTTTTTTTACCTATGCAATGTACCTGTTATTACAGTTCAATTATTCTATTCAAGCATAATCCCTAAAGACTAATAACTGAAGAACGTTATTTACACTGAACATAAATATAAAGGCAACATGTAAAGTGTTGGTCCCATGTTTCATGAGCTGAAATAAAAGATCCCAGACATTTTCCAAACACAGAAAAGCTTCTTTCTCTCAAATTTTTGCACAAATTTCTTTACATCCCTGTTAGTGAGCATTTCTCCTTTGCCAAGATAATCCATCCACCTGACAGGTGTGGCATGTCAAGAAGCTGATTAAACAGCATGATTATTATTACGCAGGTGCACCTTGTGCTGGGGACAATTAAAGGCCACTCTAAAATGTGCAGCTTTGACACACAACACAGTGCCACAGATGTCTAAGTTTAGAAGGAGAGTGCAATTGGCATGCTGACTGCAGGAATGTCCACCAGAGCTGTTAACAGAGAATTGAGCGTTCATTTCTCTAACATAAGCTGTTTTAGAGAATTTGGCAGTATGTCCAACCGGCCTCACAACCGCAGACCATGTGTAACCACGCCAGCCCATCTCAACATCCGGCTTCTTCACCTGTGGGATCGTCTGAGACCAGCCACCCAGACAGCTGATGAAACTGTGGTTTTGCATAACCAAAGAATTTCTGCACAAGCAGTCAGAAATTGTTTCAGGGAAGCTCATCTGTGTGCTCCTCGTCCTCACCAGGGTCTTGACCTGACTGCAGTTCGGCATCAAAAACCAACTTCAGTGGGCAAATGCTCACCTTCGATGGCCACTAGCATGCTGGAGAAGTGTGCTCTTCACGGATGACTCATGGTTTCAACTGTACCAGGCAGTACGACGTTGTGTGGGCGAGCGATTTGCTGATGTCAACGTTGTGAACAGAGTGCCCCATGGTGGTGGTGGGGTTATTGTATGGGCAGGCATAAGCTACGGACAACAAACACAATTGCATTTTATAAACGACAATTTGAATGCACAAAGAGACCATGACGAAATCCTGAGGCCCATTGTCGTGCCATTCATCTGCTGCCATCACCTCATGTTTCAGCATAATAATGCACATCCCCATACAATTCCTGGAAGCTGAAAATGTCCCAGTTCTTCCGGGGCCTGCATACTCACCAGACATGTCACCCATTGAGCATGTTTGGGATGCTCTTGATTGATGTGTATGACAATGTGTTCCAGTTCCAGCCAATGTCCAGCAAATTCCCACAGCCATTGAAGAGGAGTGGGACAACATTCCACAGGCCACAATCAACAGCCTGATCAACTCTATGTGAAGGAGATGTGTCGCGCTACATGAGACAAATGGTGGTCACACCAGATACATACTTGTTTTCTGATCCACACCCCTACCTTTTTTTAAGGTATTGGTGACCAACAGATGCATATCTGTATTACCAGTCATTTGAAAACCATAAATTAGGGCCTTATGAATGTATTTCAATTGACTGATTTCCTTATATGAACTGTAACTGAGTAAAATATTTGACATTTTTGCAAGTTGCATTGATATTTTTGTTCAGTGTAGTAGGTCATACCTTATTCTACAAAATGTATCAATGACCAGCTCAGAAGAATGAACCAACCACATCATTTTATCAGCATCCACCATTTTCAATCTCTCTTTTGCCAGAATTAAATATTAAACCTGAAGGCCTGACAAAATGATGCCATCTTATCAATTAATGATGTGCTTCAAAGTGCAGGGGGAAATAGAAAGTGTAATGTCCTCTTTCATCCGGCAAAAAAAAGATGGATGTTGTGGAATATTTATACACGTGCAAATAGATTGGACCTGTTAAGAGTACCCAGGCTGACAAATCATTCACATGTTTACTTGGGTAGCGGCCATCTCTGACTCAACAAAATGATGTAATTTCCATCCCGGTCAGGGTTTCCCATACTTCCCTTCTCGTTTGTTGATCCTTTTCACTCCAATGCTAATCTGCAACTTTTTCAACCTAAATATTACTCACCTGGTTTTATCACTGAAGTCAAACAAATGAACAAAAGCTATCTAAAGATGTGCTGCTGAACACCTGGAAACCTGACAGTAACAGGCCATGATTGAACCTTAGTTACTTCAAAACCAGGTTGTCTCAACGCCAACAGTGAAGAGGCGACTCCGGAATGCTGGCCTTCTAGGCAGATTTGCAAAGAAAAAGCCATATCTCAGATTGGCCAATAAAAAGAAAAAAATAAGATGGGCAAAAGAACACAGACACTGGACAGAGGAACTCTGCCTAGAAGTCCAGCATCCCGGTGTCGCCTCTTCACTGTTGACGTTGAGACTGGTATTTTGCGGGTACTATTTAATGAAGCTGCCAGTTGAAGACTTGTGAGGCATCTGTTTCTTAAACTAGACACTCTAATGTACTTGTCCTCTTGCTCAGTTGTGCAGCGGGGCCTCCCAGTCCTCTTTATATTCTGGTTAGAGCCAGTTAACGCTGTTCTGTGAAGGGAGTAGTACATAGCGTTGTACGAGATCTTCAGTTTCTTGGCAATTTCTCGCATGGAATAGCCTTCATTTCTCAGAACAAGAATAGACTGACGAGTTTTAGAAGAAAGTCTTTGTTTCTAGCTATTTTGAGCCTGGAATCGAACCCACAAATGCTGATGCTCCAGATACTCAACTAGTCTAAAGAAGACCAGTTTTATTGCTTCTTTAACCAGAACAAGAGTTTTCAGCTGTGCTAACATAATTGCAAAAGGGTTTTCTAATGATCAATTAGCCTTTTAAAATTATAAACTTGGATTAGCTAACACAACGTGCCATTGGAACACAGGAGTGATGGTTGCTGATAATGGGCCTCTGTACACCTATGTAGATATTCCATTAACAATCTGCCGTTTCCAGCTACAGTAGCCATTTACAATGTCTACACTGTATTTCTGATCAATTTGATGTTATTTTAATGGACAGAAAATGTGCTTTTCTTTAAAAAACAAGGACATTCCTAAGTGACCACAAACTTATGAAAGGTGGTGTATGTAAAGACTAAATTCCTTGTAAGTGTGGCAAAGTCTGAAACTATTTGTAAACAGTTGGAATTTCTTGCTTTGAATCTTGAGGTTTCAAAGGGTATTTCTATAACTGTGATGGGCTGTTATAGACCCCCCTCTGCTCTCTGTATCTGTGATGGGCTGTTATAGACCCCCCCTGCTCTCTGTATCTGTGATTGGCTGTTATAGACCCCCCTCTGCTCTCTGTATCTGTGATTGGCTTTTATAGACCCCCTCTGCTCTCTGTATCTGTGATTGGCTGTTATAGACCCCCCTCTGCTCTCGGTGATGCATTTTCTTCTCTGATGCACCTTATGTCTAAACTTCTTTACAGTGAGATTATCTTGATTGGTGATCTCAACTGGTGTTGGTTAAAGCTGGTGTCTGGTGATTTTAAAATGTATTGTAATTCTATGAATCTTACCCAGTTGATTAACTCACCCACTCACCCAAATCTCAAATGTCCAGAGAAATCTACCCTGATTGATTTGATATTGACAAATGTTCCACATAAATAATCTGCGGTTGGTGTTTTTTGTAATGATTTAAGTGACCATTGTGCTGTTGCTGTTAGAAATGCTATGGTTCCTAAGACAAACCTACACTTTATTCGTAAAAGAAACTTTAAGAGTTTTAATGAGCAGGCTTTCTTTCATGATTTGTTTTATTTTGACTGGAGCCAGATTGAGCTTATTCCTGATGCGGAAACTGCCTGGAAATTCTTTCATGGTGTTTTTTTCCAAATAGTAATCAAACATGCCCCATTCCACAGGTTCAGAGTTAAAGGGCGGGATAATCCATGGTTTTCTTCTGCACTGTCTTGTATTATTCATAAACGCAATCTAGCCTGGGCTAAAGCAAGGAAATCATGTTCTGATGCTGTCACGCCTGCTCCCGCTCTCCCTCTCTGGCGCTCAAGGACGCCAGACTGCCTATCATTACGCACACCTGTCACCTTCGTTATGCACACTTGCGCCTCATTGGATCCACCTGAACTCCATCATTATTTGATTGCCTCCCCTTTATCTGTCTGTTCCCTCTGTTTCATCCCCGTGTCAGCATTGATGTCGTTATTTTGTCCCCTGTCCAGACGCTGTTCCTGTCCTGTTTCATGTCCGTTATTTATGAAATGTTCTCCCTGTGCCTGCTTCATGTCTCCAGCGTTGATCCCCACAGATGCTGAATGGCTTCTTTTTAGGCAGCTACGAAACAAGTGTTCTTTTCTTCTTAAGAAGGCCAAGTCTGAATATGTTATGTCTGTTACCACTGGTAACCTGAATGACCCTAGAACGTTTTGGAAGGTTATTAAGTCTACAGTATGTCTGGTAACAGTAATGTTAATGAATTACCGTCATGTGTATTGAAGGATTATGTTGCTTTATATGACAACTGAAATGCTGAATTGTTTCAATGAGCATTTTGTATAATCTGGTAGGCTGTTTGATTCAGTATCCTCTGTCTCTGTACAACCCTGTGTGGATGAACCAGTGAGAGCTGGTCAAAGCGTTTTGCCATTCTCAGCGCAGGAGGTACATAAAGCCCTGAAATCCTAGATCAGAGAAAGCCTGCAGGTCCTGTTCTTCTTGATCCCTGCTTTTTAAATCTGGCAGTTCATTTCATAGCAGAACCACTTATATATCTGTTCAATCTAACCCTGGAATGTAATGATTTTATTTTAGGAATAAGGCCTGCTTTTCTTTTGAAGCCAGAAGGAGGCTAGTATCAGCTACATTTATGCCTTTACTAGACTATGGGGATATTTTATATATGAATGCTTCCACTCAGTGTTTGAGATCAAATGACACCCTTTACCATGGAGCATTGAGATTTATTTTAAACTGCAAAACCCTTACGCACCACTGCACTTTGTATACCAGGGTTGGCTGGCCTTCTCTAGTCAATCATAGGCTCAGTCACTGGTATACTTTTATTTACATAGACATTTTGGGTTTACTAGCATTTTATTTGGACATTTTTTATGTTCAGAAATGTGGTGGGTACTCTCTTCGTTTGCAGGACTTTATACTGCTAACTGTTGCAAATGTCTGAACTGAATTTGGTAAAAGGGCTTTTATGTACTCTGCGCCATCGGCTTGGAATGCCTTAAAAAATACTTTTAAACTGGAAGAACTTGTCCCGATTGGTGTTTTAAATCATTGAGGAAGGATTTTGAGGCTAATTCCCTGACATGTCAATGTTTTTAATTAGCTGTTTTATGATTTAGTTATATTCTTGTGAATTCTATGGTTTTTTACTAGGCTACCTGTAGTTTTTCATGTTGTCTGTCTGTAATTGTGTAATGACTTGGGGCTGCTTATCTTGGCCAGGATGCTCTTGAAAAAAAGATGTCAAATCTCAATGAGCCCTTCTTGGTTAAATAAAGGTTAAATAAATAAATAAAAAAGCTCAGTGACTTTCAAGGTGGCACCGTCATAAGATGCCACCTTTCCAATAAGTCAGTTGGTGAAATTTCTGCCCTGCTAGTGCTGCCATGGTCAACTGTAAGCGCTGTTTTTGTGAAGTGGAAATGCCTAAGAGCAACAACAGCTCAGCTGCGAAGTGATAGGCCACACAAGCTCACAGAACGGGACCGCCGAGTGCTGAAGTGTGTAGTGCTAAAAAATCATCAGTCCTCGGTTGCAACATTCACTACCGAGTCAAACTGCCTCTGGAAACGTCAGCACAATAACTGTTCGTCGGGAGCTTCGTGTAGTGGGTTTCCATGGCCGAGCAGCCACACACAAGCCTAAAATCACCATGTGCAATGCCAAGCGTCGGCTGGAGTGGTGTAAAGCTCGCCGCCATTGGACATTGTAGCAGTAGAAATGTGTTCTATGGAGTGATGAATCGTGCATTACCATCTGGCAGTCCGACGGACAAATCTGGGTTTGGCGGATGCAAGGAGAATGCTACCTGCCCCAATGCATAGTGCCAACTGTAAAGTTTGGTGGGGGAGGAATAATGGTCTGGGGCTGTTTTTCATGGTTTGGGCTAGGCACCTTAGTTCCAGTGAAGATAAATGTTAACACTACATCATACAAGAACATTCTAGATGATTCTGTGCTTCCAACTTTGTGGCAACAGTTTCGGGAAGGCCCTTTCCTGTTTCAGCATGACAATGCCCTCGTGCACAAAGCAAGGTCCATACTGAAATACTCTGTTGAGATCGGTGTGGAAGAACTTGACTGGCCTGCACAGAGCCCTGACCTCAACCCCATCAAACACCTTTGGGATGAATTGGAACGCCTACTGCGAGCCAGGCCTAACTGCCCAACATCAGTGCTCGACCTCACTAATGCTCTTGTGGCTGAATGGAAGCAAGTCCACACAGAAATGTTCCAACATCTATCGACGATATCGACTTCAGCTGGGCTTGTGGGGGTCAAAGAGAAAAACGGAGAACACCATCATATTTGTGAGAGTCTTCATAGCTGCGGGAGGGAGGGGTGCTGAGGGTGCTGCAGCATCCCCTGGTAAAGCACAATAAAAAAGTATACATTTGCCCTAGGCCTTTATTACTCATGTATGAGCGGAGAAAACAGCTTTCCGACCAACATTGTTTTCCTCAGAACCCCCTGTACAACACTTCCACTGTTGCTTGGCACAAATATACAACATTTGGTAACTTTTAGTTGACGGCAACCAGTAGCCTGAAGTGTACCGTAAAAATACAGGAACCTTTTAACAGTGTAGCGTTTCGTGGCATAAAGGAAAATATACTGCTCAAAAAAATAAAGGGAACACTTAAACAACACAATGTAACTCCAAGTCAATCACACTTCTGTGAAATCAAACTGTCCACTTAGGAAGCAACACTGATTGACAATACATTTCACATGCTGTTGTGCAAATGGAATAGACAACAGGTGGAAATTATAGGCAATTAGCAAGACACCCCCAACAAAGGAGTGGTTCTGCAGGTGGTAACCACAGACCACTTCTCAGTTCCTATGCTTCCTGGCTGATGTTTTGGTCACTTTTAAATGCTGGTGGTGCTTTCACTCTAGTGGTAACATGAGACGGAGTCTACAACCCACACAAGTGGCTCAGGTAGTGCAGCTCATCCAGGATGGCACATCAATGCGAGCTGTGGCAAGAAGGTTTGCTGTGTCTGTCAGCGTAGTGTTCAGAGCATGGAGGCGCTACCAGGAGACAGGCCAGTACATCAGGAGATGTGGAGGAGGCCGTAGGAGGGCAACAACCCAGCAGCAGGACCGCTACCTCCGCCTTTGTGCAAGGAGGAGCAGGAGGAGCACTCCCAGAGCCCTGCAAAATGACCTCCAGCAGGCCACAAATGTGCATGTGTCTGCTCAAACGGTCAGAAACAGACTCCATGAGGGTGGTATGAGGGCCCGACGTCCACAGGTGGGGGTTGTGCTTACAGCCCAACACCGTGCAGGACGTTTGGCATTTGCCAGAGAACACCAAGATTGGCAAATTCGCCACTGGCGCCCTGTGTTCTTCACAGATGAAAGCAGGTTCACACTGAGCACATGTGACAGACGTGACAGTCTGGAGACGCCATGGAGAACGTTCTGCTGCCTGCAACATCCTCCAGCATGACCGGTTTGGCGGCGGGTCAGTCATGGTGTGGGGTGGCATTTCTTTGGGGGGCCGCACAGCCCTCCATGTGCTCGCCAGAGGTAGCCTGACTGCCATTAGGTACCGAGATGAGATCCTCAGACCCCTTGTGAGACCATATGCTGGTGCGGTTGGCCCTGGGTTCCTCCTAATGCAAGACAATGCTAGACCTCATGTGGCTGGAGTGTGTCAGCAGTTCCTGCAAGAGGAAGGCATTGATGCTATGGACTGGCCCGCCCGTTCCCCAGACCTGAATCCAATTGAGCACATCTGGGACATCATGTCTCGCGCCATCCACCAACGCCACGTTGCACCACAGACTGTCCAGGAGTTGGCAGATGCTTTAGTCCAGGTCTGGGAGGAGATCCCTCAGGAGACCATCCGCCACCTCATCAGGAGCATGCCCAGGCATTGTAGGGAGGTCATACAGGCACGTGGAGGCCACACACACTACTGAGCCTCATTTTGACTTGTTTTAAGGACAGTACATCAAAGTTGGATCAGCCTGTAGTGTGGTTTTACACTTTCATTTTGAGTGTGACTCCAAATCCAGACCTCCATGGGTTGATAAATTGGATTTCCATTGATAATTTTTGTGTGATTTTGTTGTCAGCCCATTCAACTATGTAAAGATAAAAGTATTTCATAAGATTATTTCATTCATTCAGATCTAGGATGTGTTATTTTAGTGTTCCCTTTATTTTTTGGAGCAGTGTATTATGGAGAGGGAAAGAACATGATTGTTCTTCACAACCATTACAGGAGTAAAAAAAACTCCTGAGCAATAAAGAACCCAGCCTACATTTTTTTTACACACATCACCCTCACCCCTGACAAAGAAACCCTCAAGAACCTTTTTGAGAGTGTAGGTGCAATGACATGACATCAGAGCTCTGGCTCTGCGCTTCACAGCGCTGTATGGGTTTTGACTGACAGCCGTTCTGAACTCGAGCACCTCGAGCGACAAGAAGTTGCCCCCATCCCTCCCGCTAATTGGGCAACTTTTGAGGATTGTAATAAGACATTGAGGACTGTAATAAATACTGCTTTGATGTCATACAAGCAAGCCAAATACCTGCAGGTCCAAATGTGCACATTACATTTCCATATCATAAAACTCATGGCATATAGTGTCAACATTTATGATCACTATGGCTGAGGTACAGTTACAAGATGACATGGCGACCTGGTTGTTCTGAACAGAATGAGCCTGTGTTTGTCTATTGTGAAGAAAAGCTACCTCAGCACACGCACCTGAATGCACTTATGACTGCTTTCTATACGCACCAATATTATGATCTATTTCATTGAATGATATTGTGAAAGCCTAACACCGTAATATCATATTTTATAACTTAGCTAGTCATGTTGGCAATAGAACAGGCTTTCCAATGATGCCCAACTGACCCAGATTGCGATTTATAATGGAACTGTGCACAGTTTGGAGAGGTGAGTGGCCACTTAGAGACACCAGTTAGACCTCTCACTCAAACCCTTCAGTCTTGTGCCAGGTGAACTGTTGTGTCCTCACCTTTGGTCTAATAAATTATCATAATATCGAAACTGTTCCCTTTCAATTGCTACCATGGTTACGCATATGCTTTTCATATTTCATATGTAATAAAACATTTTACTTAGCCCTAGCCAATTTCCACGAGTGTAAACAGTTAATTGCAGGGTACTTTGGATTGAGTTTAACAGGTATCATTATCATTGTCAATGGAACAGTACTTTAATTGAGCACTTGAATAACACTCTCCTGAGCAATTTTCTTCTGAGCAACCTGTGTGTGTGTGGCAGGGAGCAGATACAGCGTAAATGTTGTGTTTCTAACTAGAGTTTAAAGTACATAGGCCACATTTGATTGAAGTGGGCTGTGTGCAGACTGCCATTGAGTAACCGTCTTTAGTCACAGCTGGCCTAGTTTTTTTTTTTCTCTCTCTCTCTCTCTCTCTCTCTCTCTCTCTCTCTGTCTCTCTGTCTCTCTCTCTCTCTGTCTGTCTGTCTCTCTCTCTCTCTCTCTCTCTCGCTCTCTCTCTCTCGCTCTAAATATTTTGAAAGAAGAGTTGTTGAGGATAAAAATAAATACAGAGTCCAATGGCGGCGAGCTTTACACCACTCAATGTTTACCATGTGCTTGGCATTGCACATGGTAAACATAGGCTTGTGTGCGGCTATTTTGCCATGGAAACTCCTTTCATGATGCTCCCGACAGTTATTGTGCTGACGTTGTTTCCAGAGGCAGTTTGAAACTCAGCAGTGAGTGTTGCAACCTAGGACAGACGATTATTATGTGCTACACGCTTCAGCACTCGCCGGTCCCGTTCTGTGAGCTTGTGTGGCCTATCACTTTGCGGCTGAACATTTCCACTTCACAATAACAGCACTTACAGTTGACCGGAAAGGTGGAAAGGTGACATCCTATGACGGTGCCACGTTGAAAGTCACTGAGCTCATCAGTCAGGCCGTTTTACTGCCAATGTTTGTCTATGGAGATTGCATGGCTGTGTTCTTGATACACCTGTCAGCAACTGGTATTGCTGAAATAACCGAATCCACTATTGTGAAGGGGTGTCCACATACTTTTGTAAATATAGTGTATGTTATCAAAATGCATATTAAAGTTAGAAGTATTAGAACTATTAGAAAATACAAAGTCGTTTTAGCCTTGAATAGGAGTGGCCAAAATGGCGAGAGTAGTCTAGTGTACTATGGCAGCAAACATGAACCACAGTAGTCAAAAAAATAGCAGAGGGCAATATGTCCACTAGATGACAGCAAAGGAACCACTAAGACCCCACAGGAATGGTGAGAAATCCATATCTTCATTTAAACCAGGGTACTTAGTGGCCTGTAGTTTGTAAATTCCAAAACTTTCCCTTTGGTTTAGCTGTTTAAGGCGTTCCACTTTTCTAATTGAGCATGGAACATGGTCAAGACCCATAGCTTTTAGGGATTCAGGGATGGCATGATGTAAGGACTTGTAGTTCCTTGTCATGGGGTAGTCGTCATTGCCCATATTGCATACTTGTGCTCACTAAGCTGTCCTAAAGGCGTCTCTTTGTCTGTCCAATGTAAAATACCTTGCACTGTGGACATGCCAATCTGTAGATGACATGGTTGGTTTTACAGTTAATGAAATGCTTGACTTCATACTCTGTGTTAGAAGCTGTGTCAACAAAATACTTTTTCTGTGCAATATTTCTGCAATGATTGCACTGGTTGCATTTGAAAGAGCCCCTGGGTTTGTGTTCTAGCCAAGTATTTTTTATTTTATTTTTATTTTTAACCCACTTCACCACCACCCCTCTTCGGAGGACAAATATCTTAATTTTTTTACAGCTTTTTTGATACATATACATACATTTTACATACACATTTGACATATACATTTAACATACATGGTACTTTTATATATAACAACAATACATTGCCAAACAAACTTTTTAATCCCAACCCTCAGCCACACTCAGCCCATCCCACCTATCACCATGGACTGCCCTTCTTTGGTTTCCATGTGCCATATATTTTTCAATTGTGCTGTGAAGTTTTACAACATTTTTGAATCTTTCTAATCGTATATTATCCACAGATTGTGAGCTAAAGATGAAAACCTTTCCTACAAGTATTATTATATTATTTATTGATTGGCCATGGCTTTCCAGATCGCCCAACACTGCTATTTGTAAGGTTAATTTGAAGTGCATGTTGTGATTTTTTTAACCATTCCTGAACCTGTGACAAGATTCAAGCTACATAGGGCCAATACCAGAATAAGTGATCTATTTATTCTGTCTCTTCACAACAAAATCTACAGAGCTGAGATTGTTGTATTCCCCATATATAATATAATATAGTGCCGCCACCATATAAACACCGTATCTGTGTACTCCCTGATGAAGGCCATGCAGCCGAAACGCATAAGAGTTTTTAAATCTTGGTTCCATTAAACATGCCATACACATAAAAGCATTTTAATTAATCATATGAAGAGTGCCTTGGTCCTGCTTTCTTTTTGATGACCAATTAACGCCTTTTACAAAAGAGCACCTTCTACCTACAAAGACCTACTAAAGAAGGAAATAGTGTCTCAACTCCGACTCCCGGCAGTACTGTGGATATGGAAGGGAACACAGAGAATGGAGTTCACAAGCGACGATGAAGCCCTGAACAGGCCGCAGGAAACCTTTCCAGGTGAAAAAGAGCCCAGTGCCCCAAGCAGAGGCAGAAGCGGAAAAACACTAGGCTACATACAGTGATGCCCAAGGCCAGCTTATCATAAACTGAGACAATA
The DNA here is from genome assembly GCF_901001165.1 of Salmo trutta. Classification (NCBI taxonomy): domain Eukaryota; kingdom Metazoa; phylum Chordata; class Actinopteri; order Salmoniformes; family Salmonidae; genus Salmo; species Salmo trutta. The sequence continues at coordinate 24,858,455 of NC_042974.1, forward strand.
TTCCTTCCCCCTCCCCCCAACACAATCTAGACTCTATTGTCCCCCAAGTAACTGTCCTTCTCTAGGAAGTAGCGATAGAATTAGCCCATGCCAATGAGATACATGGACACTGAAAAGACAATATAAAAGTCAATAATTGTCCTGTGTACAGTATGTGTGTGTGGGCGAGAGGGTGTGAGTGGGTCTATGTGTGGGTATGTGTCTGTACATATGAATGGGAGAGTGTATATGAATATCTGTAGGAAGGCGGGAGTGAATGGGTTCACGGAGGCGTAGGGTATATGTTGAGTGTGAATGAAGGAGAATGGATGAGTAAGTAGATGCATAGAGGGGTGTAAATGTGTTTGAGAGAAAGGGAGGGGGGAAAAGACAAAGGTTGGGATAAACTTGGCCTGGGTGAGTAAGGGAGGGCAATGAGGGGAGGTGTTGATAAGCTTGGCTTGGGCATTGTAAAGGGTGGAGAACAGGGGCGTGGTGGAGAGAAATAAGGAAGGACTTAATTATACTGCAGTGCAATTTCATTTTTTATGACTTGCCACATTGTAAAATGAATAAGAGTTCTAGACAGATTAGGAAAGGATGTCGAATCATTATCATTCCTTGTTTATCATTACAACTAAACTCAGCAAAAAAAGAAACGTCCTCTCACTGTCAACTGCGTTCATTTTCAGCAAACTTAACATGTGTAAATATTTTTATGAACATAACAAGATTCAACAACTGAGACATACACTTAACAAGTTCCACAGACATGTGACTAACAGAAATTGAATAATGTCTCCCTGAACAAAGAGGGGGTCAAAATCAAAAGTAACAGTCAGTATCTGGTGTGGCCACCAGCTGCAATAAGTACTGCAGTGCACCTCCTCCTCATGGACTGCACCAGATTTGCCCGTTCTTGCTGTGAGATGTTACCCCACTCTTCCACCAAAGCACCTGCAACTTCCCGGACATTTCTGGGGGGAATGGCCCTAGCCCTCACCCTCTGGTGGCATTGTCATGATGGAGGGTCATGCCAGGATGAGCCTGCAGGAGGGTACCACGTGAGGGAGGAGGATGTCTTCCCTGTAATGCGCAGCGTTGAGATTGCCTGCAATGACAACAAGCTCAGTTTGATGATGCTGTGACACAACGGCCCAGACCATGACGGACCCTCCACTTCCAAATTGATCCCGCTCCAGAGTACAGGCCTTGGTTTAAAGCTCATTCCTTCGACAATAAACGCAAATCCAACCATCACCCCTGGTGAGACAAAACCGCGACTCGTCAGTGAAGATCACTTTCTGCCAGTCCTGTCTGGTCCAGCGATGGTGGGTTTGTGCCCATAGGCGAAGTTGTTGCCGGTGATGTCTGGAGTCTGGCTTGTAGGCCTGCCTTACAACAGGCCTACAAGCCCTCAGTCCAGCCTCTCTCAGCCTATTGCGGACAGTCTGAGCACTGATGGAGGGATTGTGCGTTCCTGGTGTAACTCGGGCAGTTGTTGCCATCCTGTACCTGTCCCGCAGGTGTGATATTCGGATTTACCAATCTCGAATTATCTTTGAAAGTCAGGGTCCTGAAAAAGGGACGTTTCTTTTTTTGCTGAGTTTATGATTTAATGGGGGTTATTGGTGAGAACGGAGAGGGACTATATCCAAGGGATTTGGATGGGGTGACTGGGAGGGCATCAGACACTTCTCTGAGGTGTGCGTGGGGCCTCCACTCATCCAATTTCAGTCTCTTGGAGGATCCACACACTCCAAGTAGACCTCCACCAGCCACTATACTTTAATGTAATTTACAAGTTAATACAAACCAACCACAGTGGCAGTCTTTCTTCAAATGTATGTACACTGTAGGTACAATGTAATATAATATAATAACAACGCTTAAATGCAATTGAATGGTAAAAGTCTTATCAGATTTGATACATATCAATCAAACAGAGTTTATTAAAAATAGACACAAAACAAATACAAGAACATGTTTTAGTTTGATTCAAAATGCAAAAAACAAGATATATATTAATCAATAATTACTGTCGATTACTGTCGATCTGTTAGGGACAGACGTGCCGCTAGCGGAACGTCTCACCAATATCCAATGGTATAGAGTGGCGCGAATTACAAATACTTCAAAAATGCAAAAACTTTAATTTTTAAAACATATGACTGTTTTACACCATTTTAAAGACAAGACTCTCCTTTATCTAACCACATTGTCCGATTTCAAAAAGGCTTTACAGCGAAAGCAAAACATTAGATTATGTTAGGAGAGTACATACACACAAATAATCACACAGCCATTTTCCAAGCAAGCATATATGTCACATAAACCCAAACCACAGCTAAATGCAGCACTAACCTTTGATGATCTTCATCAGATGACACTCCTAGGACATTATGTTATACAATACATGCATGTTTTGTTCAATCAAGTTCATATTTATATCAAAAACCAGCTTTTTACATTAGCATGTGATGTTCAGAACTAGCATACCCACCGCAAACTTCCGGTGAATTTACTAAATTACTCATGATAAACGTTCACAAAATACATAACAATTATTTAAAGAATTATAGATACAGAACTCCTTTATGCAATCGCTATGTCCGATTTTAAAATAGCTTTTCGGCGAAAGCACATTTTGCAAATATTCTGAGTACATAGCTCGGCCATCACAGGCTAGCTAATTTGACACCCACCAAGTTTGGGGCTCACTAAACTCAGAATTACTATTAGAAAAATTGGATTACCTTTGCTGTTCTTCGTCAGAATGCACTCCCAGGACTTCTACTTCAACAACAAATGTTGTTTTGGTTCCAAATAATCCATAGTTATATCCAAATACCTCCGTTTTGTTTGTGCGTTCAGGTCACTATCCGAAGGGTGACGAGCGAGCGCATTTCGTGACAAAAAAAATAAAAATATTCCATTACCGTACTTAGAAGCATGTCAAACGCTGTTTAAAATCAATTTTTATGCTATTTTTCTCGTAAAATAGCGATAATATTCCAACCGGGCAACATTGTATTCATTCAAAGGCTGAAAGGAAAAAATTGAGAAGTCTCGTGACCGCGCATCTCCAGTCTCACTGTCCCCAGGCTGACCACTCACAAACAGAGCTGCTGTACTTTGCCCAGAGACAGCAGACACCCCATTCCACTTGCTGGCGCCTTCAGAGAGCCAATGGAAGCCTTAGAAAGTGTCACGTTACAGCACAGATGCTGTAATGTCGATAGAAATGCAACAGAAGGTTAACAAATCGTCAGACAGGGCACTTCCTGTATGGAATCTTCTCAGGTTTTGGCCTGCCATATGAGTTCTGTTATACTCACAGACACCATTCAAACAGTTTTAGAAACTTTAGAGTGTTTTCTATCAAAATCTACTAATTATATGCATATTCTAGTTTCTGGGCAGGAGTAGTAACCAGATTAAATCGGGTACGTTTTTATCCAGCCGTGAAAATACTGCCCCCTATCCCAAAGAAGTTAATATAAAATAAACTTATTTGCAGATAATCTCCTGATATACCTGACCAATATTGAAAACTCAATGCCCCTTTGCTAAAAATATTTTCAGAATACTCAAAATGAACGTGGAAAATACGAAAAAGAAAAATATCACACGATCTACAGAAATCCTTTAAGTGGACCACAACAAAATATTTAATACTTAGGATGCTTAAAACCTGTTAATGTATAGGGGGCAGTATTTTCACTTTTGGATGAAAAGCTTGCCCAGAGTAAACTGCCTAATACTTGGGGCCAGAGTCAAATATTTGCATATTATTCGTACATTTGTATAGAAAACACTCTGAAGTTTCTAAAACTGTTTGAATGACATCTGTGAGTATAACAGAACTCATATGGCAGGCAAAAACCTGTGCATAATCCAACCAGGAAGTGGGAGATCTGACACTTGTAGTCTTTCAAACCATTGCCTATTGAAACTACAGTGTCTGTGGGGTCATTGTGCACTTCCTAAGGCTTCCACCAGATGTCAACAGTCTTTAGAAAGTTGTTTGAGGCTTCTATGGTGAATTTTGAGGGAATAACAGCCGGTTCAAGCAGGGGACTGTCTGAGGTCATGTAGTTACCTCATGTGCATTCACGCATGGCTAGCATTTTCTATTTTTCTTCTGTAATGAATACGCTATTGTCCGGCTGGAATATTATCGATTATTTATGTTAAAAGCACCCTAAGGATTGATTGTAAACATCGTTTGACATGTTTCTACAAACGGTAATGGAACTTTTGAGCTTTTCGTCTATTGATTTGCGCTCCCGCATCGTGCCTTTGGAATAGTGTTCTGGACGCGCCAACAAAACGGAGGTATTTGGACATAAATTATGGACTTTATCGAACAAATGAACATTTCTTGTGGAAGTGGGAGTCCTGCGAGTGCATTCAATCGAAGATCAGCAAAGGTAAGGAAAGATTTATAACACTAATTTAGAGTTTTATTGATGCCATGACTTGGCGGGTAGCTGTATAGCTTGCATTGATGTTCTGCAGTTCTGTACTCAGAATATTGAACAATGTGCTTTCGCCGAAAAGCTATTTTAAAATCGGACACAGCGGTTGCATTAAGGAGTAGTATATCTATAGTTCTTAAAATAATTGTTATATATTTGTCAACGTTTATGATGAGTATTTCTGTAAATTAATGTGCACATTCACCGGAAGTTTTGGGAGGCAAACATTTTCTGAACATCACGCGCCAATGTAAAATGCTGTTTTTGGATATAAATATGAACTTGATCGAACAAAACATACATGTATTGTGTAATATGATGTCCTATGAGTGTCATCTGATGAAGATCGTCAAAGGTTAGTGCTTCATTTTAGCTGTATTTCTGGGTTTTTTTACGCCTCTTGCTAGGAAAATGGCTGTGTGGCTTTTCTTGTTTAGGTGGTGTGCTAACATAATCTAATGTTTTGCTTTCGCTGTAAAGCCTTTTTGAAATCGGACAATGTGGTTGCATTAAGGAGAAGTGTATCTTTAAAATGGTGTGAAATAGTCGTATGTTTGAGAAAATAGAATTATGAGATTTTTGATGTTTTGTATTTCGCGCCGTGCTATCCCATTGGCTGTTGGCTAGGTGTCCCGCTAGCTGAACGTCTGTCCTCAACAGGTTTTAATAAATGACAACAAACAAAAAATATATAAATATAACTTTACTCCAATACTCAACAACATGAAAACAGATCTAATTAAATGGTATAAACAATCCCATAAATCTTACAGGTAGAATAAACCTATTTAGACTGGCATGGCTGCTAAAGTTCATTCTTTAAAAAAGTATACTCTGTCATAATAGACTTTATTTGGGCAAATACAATTCATAGAATATAAAGGAACGCTTTACATCTTCCTTTGTTGAAGGATAGTTGAAGGTTGGTTTTAACTTGTACAGTACTATCGACATATAGTTAAATGCACTAAAGAGGAACAATATGTACACATTTAAGATGCGCATGCTCATCCCCAGAATCTTTTTTTACGTGTCTGTTTTCAAAAGATAAAGCTAAGAACATGAAGAACTTTATAGTTAAGAACACAATAACAATATGGAAGAAAATGAAACGTATTTTTCAAGAACCAATATCACTTCCTATAAATACAACCTTATGGAACAATCCTTGGATAACATTTCAGAATTCCCCGATAAATTGGTCCACATGGAAAACTAAAGGAATAGAAACCATAAATGACTTGGTAACAGGAAATATACTGCTCAAAAAAATAAAGGGAACACTTAAACAACACATCCTAGATCTGTATGAAAGAAATAATCTTATTAAATACTTTTTTCTTTATATAGTTGAATGTGCTGACAACAAAATCACACAAAAATAATCAATGGAAATCCAATTTATCAACCCATAGAGGTCTGGATTTGGAGTCACACTAAAAATTAAAGTGGAAAACCACACTACAGGCTGATCCAACTTTGCTGTAATGTCGTTAAAAAACAAGTCAAAATGAGGCTCAGTAGTGTGTGTGGCCTCCACGTGCCTGTATGACCTCCCTACAACGCCTGGGCATGCTCCTGATGAGGTGGCGGATGGTCGCCTGAGGGATCTCCTCCCAGACCTGGACTAAAGCATCCGCCAACTCCTGGACAGTCTGTGGTGCAACGTGGCGTTGGTGGATGGAGCGAGACATGATGTCCCAAATGTGCTCAATTGGATTCAGGTCTGGGGAACAGGCGGGCCAGTCCATAGCATCAATGCCTTCCTCTTGCAGGAACTGCTGACACACTCCAGCCACATGAGGTCTAGCATTGTCTTGCATTAGGAGGAACCTAGGGCCAACTGCACCAGCATATGGTCTCACAAGGGGTCTGAGGATCTCATCTCGGTACCTAATGGCAGTCAGGCTACCTCTGGCGAGCACATGGAGGGCTGTGCGGCCCCCCAAAGAAATGCCACCCCACACCATGACTGACCCACCGCCAAACCGGTCATGCTGGAGGATGTTGCAGGCAGCAGAACGTTCTCCACAGCGTCTCCAGACTCTGTCACGTCTGTCACATGTGCTCAGTGTGAACCTGCTTTCATCTGTGAAGAGCACAGGGCGCCAGTGGCGAATTTGCCAATCTTGGTGTTCTTTGGCAAATGCCAAACGTCCTTCACGGTGTTGGGCTGTAAGCACAACCCCACCTGTGGACGTCGGGCCCTCATACCACCCTCATGGAGTCTGTTTCTGACCGTTTGAGCAGACACATGCACATTTGTGGCCTGCTGGAGATCATTTTGCACGGCTCTGGCAGCGCTCCTCCTGCTCCTCCTTGCACAAAGGTGGAGGTAGCGGTCCTGCTGCTGGGTTGTTGCCCTCCTACGACCTCCTCCACGTCTCCTGATGTACTGGCCTGTCTCCTGGTAGCGCCTCCATGCTCTGGACACTACGCTGACAGACACAGCAAACCTTCTTGCCACAGCTCGCATTGATGTGCCATCCTGGATGAGCTGCACTACCTGAGCCACTTGTGTGGGTTGTAGACTCCGTCTCATGCTACCACTAGAGTGAAAGCACTGCCAGCATTCAAAAGTGACCAAAACATCAGCCAGGAAGCATAGGAACTGAGAAGTGGTCTGTGGTCCCCACCTGCAGAACCACTCCTTTATTGGGGGTGTCTTGCTAATTGCCTATAATTTCCACCTGTTGTCTATTCCATTTGCACAACAGCATGTGAAATTTATTGTCAATCAGTGTTGCTTCCTAAGTGGACAGTTTGATTTCACAGAAGTGTGATTGACTTGGAGTTACATTGTGTTGTTTAAGTGTTCCCTTTATTTTTTTGAGCAGTGTATATTTATTTCCATGACAGAATTAAAAAGTTGTTTCAAATACACTCAAGTTACCCTTTGACATATCACAAAATTTTGATTTGAAATCTTTTGGACATCAGAGCAACCTTGAGGGAATAGTTTAAAATAATTAATCAAAATAATGTTTGTAATGAAGTATGTAAATTATTGTTTGAATATGTTGGTAACCCATTGTATAAAAGTGATAATGCCCTCGAAGCCGGTGTTTGGAGGATTAATTGACACGGTTTGCAAATCCAATGCCAATATATCCTCCAAACACTGGCTTCTCTGGCATTATCACTTAAGTAAACCCTTCATGACCATGCATTATACATTTCATAAGAAAGCACCGGAACCACGGCGAAATCAGTGGGATCTCGCTTTTTTTGCAGCACACGGTTTGAAAAAGCTTGTGATGAAACGAAGCTTCAGAAATCATTCATGAGATATTTCTGATAAAGTAATACACGCATCGGCACACTGCTTCGAAGTTAGCTGCTTAGCGATTTCGACGTATGCCTCGGAGCTGACTTGCAGGCCTAATGTAGCCAAGATTTTCAGACCACAATGTTGAGGATAACAAGGCCTTAATCACACGCTGCTATGTATTTCTGACTAGCAGATGCCCCTAATGTGCATTATGTAAAGATAATAAAGCTCTGAGTAATTAATAATTTTTCAGCACAATTTGGTGAAAGCGCTGAAACCTTTAGAAAGCCTTGCTTTTCCATCACTAACAATAAACAGGTTTGTGAAGTGATTAGTAATTCCTATTGGAATCCAGCCAGAGGGAGGATTTCCAACAATTTAAATATTTTATTCACCCACAACCTGCATTCAGAATGACTGCTATGGTGGAGGACTTGACAAATAAGACGACCTAAACCAGCTAAACTGGAACAACTATCTCAGTAACCGGGGCAATAAATCCAATCCCTTACAGATTGGATTTGTTTATAAAAAAGGTCATTTTTTATGTTTTGTATAGTATAAATTAAATGAATCAATCAATGTGCATGCAAAAATGTAGATATTAAAACAAACCATTCTAAAAATCAACCTGCAACAAAGCATTTTGGGAAGAATGATAATGACGCTCCTCCCACATCGTTTTCACTCAGTGTTAAATGAACTCAACACAGTCAAGTAACAACAACAACACCACGCAGTGTTGATTCCACTGTGATTCAAATAACACTTCGTTTATTCACTGCATGTGGTGTCAATTTCAAACCTACTGGTGTTATCTCCACTTGAATCAACACTCAGATATGACACTCACAACACTTTTTACCTTAACACCGAGATTTTAACACAGCCAGATACAGACAGGTGACATGGAATTATTGTCTGCCTATGGGATTGGGTTTACACAAAGGGCAAGGGATAAATTGACCATAGTCTTAGTCTGAACTAACTGTAGTCTGATCTATTTTCCAACAATTAAACTTCATTGTATTTCATCTGGTCATATGTGATTCTGCTGAAACAGATGTTTATGTTCAGAAATCTGATGTGACCAGGTAAAGAGAAGAGACCAACAAACAGAGCCACAGAAAATAGCACGTCATGTTGTAAAGATGGTGTCAACCAACAACACTACCTACCAACAGCTCTTCACACTGGCGCTCTGCTGTCTCCATGTACAGTAGTCTACAGCCAGCTGTAGAGTGAAATATCATGGCTGCTCAGAGGACAGACAGACTTGTAGCTCAGAGGACAGACAGACTTGTAGCTCAGAGGACAGATATGCTTGTAGCTTGTGAGAATACTCGAGTACTATGGTTCAGTGGTTCATCTAAGGTGAGCACATAAGACTGAAAACTCAGACACTTTTCTGACAAAAAAGTTCTGAGCTAACAGCTTGTTAGCCAGTCTATTCTCTACTCACCCTATATATAGATATTGCAACTGTAACATTCTCAAAAGGATGAGGTCAGGTCATGATTGGGAGAAGGTGACCTGTATTCTCTATTCTTTGTGTAGTGTGAACATGGTGTTTGTGTGATCAGCCTTATTTTCTAAAGATGACTGATGTCCACATCCACACTGAGATTCACCCGGTCCATCTGAATCAGTGTTGTTTGTCCCTCACCCTCAGCCTTACTGCACCTAGACAGAATAAACAGAACGGGTGATGGAGAGTACCTGTCAGTGTTTGGACTAAATAAGAGTACGGACCCCTCTGATGATTTATGGGAGGTCAATAAAGATCCCTCAGTTAATTATTAAATGAGAGTCGAACATGGGGGCTGTTTTGTTTTGCTGCATCATTGACCGTATGTACAGGGCTGACAAAAGAAACACACATACAGTACCAGTCAAAGGTTTTAACACACCTACTCATTCAAGGGTTTTTATTTTCTACATTGTAGAATAATAGTGAAGACATCGAAACTATGAAATAATACATATGGAATCATGTAGTAACGAAAAAAGTGTTAAACAAATCAAAATATATTTTATATTTGAGATTCTTCAAAGTAGCCACCCTTTGCCTTGATGACAGCATTGCACACTCTGGCATTCTCTCAACCAGATTCCCTTGGAATGCTTTCCCAACAGCCTTGAAGGAGTTCCCACATATGCTGAGCACTTGTTTGCAACTTTTCCTTCACTCTGTGGTCCAACTCAGCCCAAACCATCTCAATTGGGTCGGGTGATTGTGGAGGCCAGGTCATCTGATGCAGCACTCCAGCACTCTCCTTCTTGGTCAAATAGCTCTTACCCAGTCTGTAGGTGTGTTGGGTCATTGTCCTATGGAAAAACAAATGAAAGTCCCACTAAGCGCAAACCAGATGGGATGGCGTATTGCTGCAGAATGCTGTGGTAGCCATGCTGGTTAAGTGTGCCTTGAATTCTAAATGAATCAGTGTCACCAGCAAAGCACCCCCACACCATCACACCTCTTCCTCCATGCTTCACGGTGGGAACCACACATGCGGAGATCATCCGTTCACCTACTCTGCGTCTCACAAATACACAGTGGTTGGAACCAAAAATCTTAAATTTGGACTCATCAGACCAAACGACAGATTTCCACCGGTCTAATGTCCGTTGCTCATGTTTCTTGGCACAAGCAAGTCTCTTATTCTTATTGGTGTCCTTTAATAGTGGTTTCTTTGCAGCAATGTGTTGCTGCCTTGCTATGTTGTCTTAGGTCTCTCTTTATGTAGTGTTGTATTGTCTCTCTTGTTGTGATGTGTGTTTTGTCCTATATTTATATTGTATTTTATTTTTATCCCAGGCCCCCGTCCCCACAGAATACCTTTTGCCTTTTGGTAGGCCGTCATTGTAAATAAGAATTTGTTCTTAACTGACTTGCCTAGTTAAATAAAGGTTAAATAAAAATAAATTAGACCATGAAGGCCTGATTCACGCAGTCTCCTCTGAACAGTTGATGTTGAGATGCGTCTATTCCTTGAACTCTGTGAAGCATTTATTTGGGCTGCAATTTCTGAGATGCAGTTAACTCTAATGAACTTATCCTCTGCAGCAGGGGTAACTCTGGGTCTTCCTTTCCTGTGGCAGTACTCATGAGAGCCAGTTTCATCGTAGCGCTTGATGGTTTTTGCGTATTGACTGACCTTCATGTCTTAAAGTAATGATGGACTGTGGTTTCTCTTTGTTTATTTGAGCTGTTCTTGCAATAATATGGACTTGGTCTTTTACCAAATAGGGCTATCTTCTGGATACCACCCCTACCTTGTCACAACACAACTGATTGGCTTAAATGCATTAAGGAATGAAAGTCCACTATTTAACTTTTAACAAGGCACACCTGTTAATTCAAATGCATTCCAGGTGACTACCTCATGAAGCTGGTTGAGAAGAGTTTGCAAAGATGTCATCAAGGCAAAGGGTGGCTACTTTGAAGAATCTCACATATAAAATATATTTTGATTTGTTTCTACAATGTAGAAAATAGTAAAAATAAAGAAAAACCCTGGAATGAGTAGGTGTTTCCAAACTTTTGACTGGTACTGTAGATATAATCAGCATTGTTGTCAAACCCACCTCTGTCTGTCTGGATCATGTTGTAACTATTGCTATCCCCATTTGTCTCAGTGCAAGGTGTAAAGGACTATAGTAGTAAGAACAGAATAAAGTCAGTGTCTAATGTAATGGTGTGGTCTATTATTCCTCAACATGTATGGATGTTGGTATTGTTCCCTAACATTCCATATTGATCTACTGTATCAGTGTATGTCACCTCCTCCCACTACACAGCTTCTATCATGTGACCCAGAACAGTGACCTAATGTTAAAATGTCTTCCTGAAAGCAACATTTGTTCAAGCAGTTGTCTTGAATGAGTCACTACTAAACAAGGCTAGCATTCAGTCTCAATCTGGTCCCGTGTGGCTCAGTTGGTAGAGCATGGTGTTTGCAACGCCAGGGCTGTGGGTTCGTTTCCCACGGGGGACCAGTATGGGAAAAAAATGTATGAAATGTATGCATTCACTACAGTAAGTCGCTCTGGATAAGAGCGTCTGCTAAAATGTCAATAATAGTTGTTGTGGCCTGGGGGCCAGTTGTAGTTATACTGTTTGCAGTATTTCGTGGGGAGTTTACACTCCACACTTGTTGCTGTGTCTCTGGTGAACAGCAGTGGAGAGCTGAGCGAGACCATGTCCCATTGAACTGGTGCAGAGATTGAAAGTGACATGTTGACCATGGCAGTCTGGCTCTCCTCCCCTCTGGTTCACAGTAACTTGGGAGAAGTGAGAGCCGAGCGGGAAAGAGGGAGATATGGTGGAGGAGTGGAGGGGGGGAGAGGGGAGGGTTGTCTCTCTCGCTGTCTCTCTCTCTCTCTCTCTCTACCCTTTCAGTGAATCTAATTCATCAAGGTCTAGTGTGACCCAGGTGTCCCTGATGGCTATTCAGCCCACTTTAATCCACAGCGATTTGTCCAAAGTGTCAAGTTAAAGCATAAATGCAATATGGCATAGGGGACCCGCTCTGTAATATCGTCATAATGAAGGAGGTAATGGGACCATGCGTGATCCCATATTGTCCATAATAGCTAGTTCAATGTAACCCGGGTTAATGGAGATGGGATCGGCTCACAGAGACGTCATGCATGGAGAAATGTACTCACACATATCAACACACACAACAAAGGACATTTTATTTTTTAAAGTGTATGCATTAAGAAAGAATAGAGACAGAATTAAGAAGGAAGACTCTAGACTTTGGTAGAAATGTTGTACACTTTAATAAGCACAATTGTAAATGTTTTCCTTGTTGTTGTCTGTGTATGTACTATGTTATATGTCATCTTACAAAGGATGATGCTTGTTGAGTTGTTTCTGTTCTTCAATGGGATTGTGTACAATGATTCATAAACCTAGACAGCAACACAACCAATCATTGCTTTTAAAAATATATTTTAATCCAATACAGACATGAACTAGTGTTCATGACCTTTAACTCTTGTAAATAACTGAAGACAAAATAGTGACATTAAAAACAGCAGAACAACTCTCAACATGCCATGGTAAGTACAATACAACACACACTGTTGCAGGAGCATGATAGTCAGGGCAAGAGTGAAATCATTCTAATTGGGGAGAATGGGCTCGCGGTAATGACTGGGGTGGGAAAAGTGGAATGGTATCAAATATACAGTATCCAAACACATGGTTTCCAGGTGTTTGTGATGCCATTCCATTTGCTCCGTTCCGGCCATTATTATGAGCCGTTCTCCTCAGCAGCCTCCACTGAGATGGGGCTATAGATGCAAATACTGTAGTCCATGAGATTGATGTGGTAGTTCTAAACATATTTTGAAGCTATACACTGTTTGTGTACAAAGACTCAATGACAACAAAAACATGAACAATGTAGTAATACATTAGATTTGACAGTGCATAAGTTATATATCTCAATAATCAATGAGTATGAACAGCAGGAAATCTTACAGATTGTGCCTTTAAGCATCTTATGGTCAACATACACTACCGTTCAATAGTTTGGGGTCACTTAGAAATGTCCTTGTTTTTGAAAGAAAAGCACATTTTTTTCTCCATTAAAATAACATCAAAATGATCAGAAATACAGTGTAGACATAGTTAATGTTATAAATTACTATTGTAGCTGGAAATGGTAGATTTTTTTATGGAATATCTACATAGGTGTACAGAGGCCCATTGTCAGCAACCATCACTCCAGTGTTCCAATGGCACGTTGTGCTAGCTAATCCAAGTTTATAATTTTAAAAGGCTAATTGATCATTAAAAACCATTTTGCAATTATGTTAGCCCAGCTGAAAACTGTCGTGCTGATTAAAGAAACAATAAAACTGGGCTTCTTGAGACTAGTTGAGTATCTGGAGCATCAGCATTTGTGGGTTCGATTACAGGCTCAAAATGGCCAGAAACAAAGACCTTTCTTCTGAAACTCGTCAGTCTGTTCTTGTTCTGAGAAAATAAGGCTATTCCTTGCGAGAAATTGCCAAGAAACTGAAGATCTCGTATAATGCTGTGTACTACTCCCTTCACAGAACAGCGCAAACTGGCTCTAACCAGAATATAAAGAGGAGTAGGAGGCCCAGGTGCACAACTGAGCAAGAGGACAAGTACATTAGAGTGTCTAGTTTGAGAAACAGACGCCTCACAAGTCGTCAACAGCGAAGAGGCGATTCCAGGATGCTGGCCTTCTAGGCAGAGTCCCTCTGTCCAGTGTCTGTGTTCTTTTGCCCGTCTTAATCTTTTCTTTTTATTGGCCAGTCTGAGATATGGCTTTTTCTTTGCAACTCTGCCTAGAAGGCCAGCATCCTGGAGTCGCCTCTTCACTGTCGACGTTGAGACTGGTGTTTTGCGAGTACTTTTTAACGAAGCTGCCAGTTGAGGACTTGTGAGGCTTCAGTGTCCTGACGAGTGAGCACATGTTCTATGTGAGGCAAAATTGCGCCTCATTAGCTCATTGTTTTGGATGTAGCCAAATAAATGTCACTAGAAAACAGCTTAAACAAATGCATCCACTTTGCTGTTATTTTGGCTGTTGTTCCGTAGCTGGCTAGCTAGCAATCAAGGGATAAGAACGTTGCTAGCCGTTATGGTAATGGGAAAATTTAGAACGAATGACCAGGTCGTGTCCATATATACAGAACAAAAAGACTGAACGACTGGGTCATGTCTCCGGCAACAGAACCGAGCGAACGACCAGCCGGCTTGGGTAGGAAACTTAGATTTGTGTCGGGATTATATCTTGCGGAAGGATGAAATAGCATGAATAAATTAATCAAAATAACGTAAATGAAAATATGTCAATCATTGTTTGAATATGTTGGTAACCCGTTGTATTAAAGTGACAATGCCCTCGAAGCCGGTGTTGAGGCTATATTGGCACGGTTTGTCGCCAATATATCCTCCAAACGCCGGCTTGTCAGGCATTATCACTTAATTGTTACATGCAATGATGGTGCAGCACAGAATGGTAAACAAGAGACGCTGTCATGTGTACAGGATATAGTGAAAGAGAAATTAACACAAGTTCAAATACATCTGAAATACACTATTGCTGACTGTTGACCCATGCTTTGTGATGTGATCCTCATTGTACAATGGTTTTGTGTACATTGCTACAGCAGTTATCTACGCTAATGATGAGCCGAGCTACTTGGATTCACTGGTCCCAGTCACAGTGCCCATATCCAGTATTTCTTGACAATGTACAGTAACAGAGTGAAGAAAGTATTCTTTGTGGAATCATGATAAATATACAGT
This sequence comes from Salmo trutta, assembly GCF_901001165.1. Lineage (NCBI taxonomy): Eukaryota > Metazoa > Chordata > Actinopteri > Salmoniformes > Salmonidae > Salmo > Salmo trutta. Next base: position 24,873,486 of record NC_042974.1, read on the forward strand.
CCCTCTATTTCCCAGCAGAGCCAGCATGGGGCCAACTGTACCAAGTCTCGTTGACTGTCTTTGTTTGGAATGAAAGCTTTCCCTTCGAGTCTGCTCAATAAGAGAACAAAAAAAAGATACTGAAACAGCATAGAAAAACAATAATCTCTCAGCAGTTGCCATCACAGGGGCTTCAAATGGGAAAAGAGCTAAAGATGAAAGCATTCTGATGGTCGGAAATGCTGGCCAGCTCAACAACTGAGTCTGGCTTGTCTGGATTAGAGTAAGACTCAACACATGTTCCGACAACCTTGATGATGGAGGTGGTGGAGAGGCCCCGTACACAGGCCCCGTACACACTCAAGTTGTACAACTGATGTACAATGCATTTGGCTCAACCGAGAGTATATCAGTTGTACAAGCTGAGTGTGTACGGGGCTGTTAGGTAGTTAAAACTGTTAGGTAGTTAATGACAATAGGCCTACCAGAACTCAAAGAACTCACAACTCAAGTAAAGGGGGATGGAATCAGACAAGTAAATTGTCTATTTACAACCGTCATTTCTATCTTATTGAATTGCTCATATTTAATCACTGTCAACAAACATTTAATGTCCTTGTCATAATAATGATAAGTAATGATGGAGGGGATTTAAAGGCCCAGTGCAGTCAAAAGTGTGATTTTTCTGTGTTTAATACTTATTTCCACACTGAGTTGGAATAATACTGTGAAATGTAGAAAAGTATGATCATTTACTTTTAGTACTAGAGCTGTTTGAAAAGACAGCCTGAAATTTCAACCTGTTTTGGTGTGATGGGGTTTTGGCCTGCCTGGTGACATCTCCAGGTGGTAAATGAGTCTATAGACCAATAAAAAAAGAGGGATTCCAATAACAGGTATTTATTAGTTTTCCAATCCCCACTCAGACCACTCCCAAACAGTCCTAGAATAATTCTTGCTTGAGAAATTGCTCTTTGCAAAGAAGCTATTTGTATTTTTTCTGCAGAAATTATTTGATATTGAGATCAAAACTGATGCATGGAACCTTTAAAGTATAGCACTTTTTGAGGTGCTGAAATAATCTTGTATTGTAGTATGAAGGGGCTAACAAGGGAGGATTAGGTGGCCATGATTGTATGAGAGGCCATGGAATCTAGGGATTACAGAATCAGGACCTTGGTTTAACCCTCATCCTACTGACTGTTGTCATTTTGAGGCATATTTTTGATCATAGTCCAAATGTGGTTTATTCAGTTCTTCAAATGTTTCATGACTTTGTCAAATGTACGCCTTTCCTATGCACGCCTTTCCTACACACTTCTCAGTAGTTGGTTTTCAGACTTACCTTATGCAGGTGCGTAATGGACTTTGCAGGCGTGGTTCCCTTGCGCACGCTGAATACATTTAATTCAACCTCTGAACACCGTCCCACTTGCTGGCTAACAGATTTACTCATGGAGTTTTGATTCAATATGGTTTCAGTACATTTATCTTAAGCCATCCCTTTAAATAGGGGGTACCTTTAAATAGAATTTTCATAAGGTACAGATATCAATGAAAGAAAGCAATCTACATATATGCATATTCTGCTCCGTTTCAGGACCAACTGGTAGATTTAAAAATACTCTGATCTTGTAGATTATTTCGGCATATTTTTGGGTTACGAAAATATGTATGATTCATTAAAAAAAACTGGTTTGGAGAGCCTTTACGCACTAAATATATTGATGAATCAAAAATGGAGTGGTTTGATTCATACTGCAAGTTGTCATATTCAAGTTCAATCCATGAAATATTGGAAGGTGGAAAAAAAGTGTACATTAAGGTTTGAACAATAGTCCTATAAATCTACACTAAGCATGGAACTGTATGACAACGGTCCAGTCGCAGTGAACCGTGCGCCAGGCTCCAGGTTTAACCTGTGGTCTGAGTCCCATAATGACATAAATACATGTTCCCAATTATTGCACAATGTTAGCCTAATATGATCCACTAATGCGGACGAGACAGAGGAAAGAAAGGTAAACGGAATGGAATGTAATAAAGCCAAAATCACCTAATGATCCAAAATCCCCTAATTCGCCTATACAGTGGTGGCCAAAAGTTTTGAGAATGACACAAATATTAATTTCCACAAAGTTTGCTGCTTCAGTGTCTTTAGATATTTTTGACAGATGTTACTATGTAATGCTGAAGTATAATTACAAGCATTTCATAAGTGTCAAAGGCTTTTATTGACAATTACATGAAGTTGATGCAAAGAGTCAATATTTGCATTGTTGACCCTTCTTTTTCAAGACCTCTGCAATCCGCCCTGGCATGCTGTCAATTAACGTCTGGGCCAAATCCTGACTGATGGCAGCCCATTCTTGCATAATCAATGCTTGGAGTTTGTCAGAATTTGTGGGTTTTTGTTTGTCTTGAGGATTGACCACAAGTTCTCAATGGGATTAAGGTCTGGGGAGTTTCCTGGCCATGGACCCAAAATATCGAGGTTTTGTTCCCCGAGCCCCAAGCCACTTTGCCTTATGGCAAGGTGCTCCATTATGCTGGAAAAGGCATTGTTCGTCACCAAACTGTTCCTGGATGGTTGGAAAAGTTGCTCTCGGAGGATGTGTTGGTACCATTCTTTATTCATGGATGTGTTCTTAGGCAACATTGTGAGTGAGCCCACTCCCTTGGCTGAGAAGCAACCCCACACATGAATGGTCTCAGGATGCTTTACTGTTGGCATGACACAGGACTGATGGTAGCGCTCACCTTGTCTTTTCCGGACAAGCTTTTTTCCGGATGCCCCAAACAATTGGAAAGGGGATTCAGAGAAAATGACTTTACCCCAGTACTCAGCAGTCCAATCTCTGTACCTTTTGCAGAATATCAGTCTGTCCCTGATGTTCCTGGAGAGAAGTGGCTTCTTTGCTGCTCTTCTTGACACCAGGCCATCCTCCAAAGGTCTTCGCCTCACTGTGCGTGCAGATGCACTCACACCTGCCTGCTGCCATTCCTGAGCAAGCTTTGTACTGGTGGTGCCCCAATCCCGCAGCTGAATCAACTTTAGGAGACGGTCCTGGCGCTTGCTGGACTTTCTTGGGCGCCCTGAAGCCTTCTTCACAACAATTTAACCGCTCTCCTTGAAGTTCTTGATGGTCCAATAAATGGTTGATTTAGGTGCAATCTTACTGGCAGCAATATCCTTGCCTGTGAAGCCCTTTTTGTGCAAAGCAACGATGACGGCACGTGTTTCCTTGCAGGTAACCATGATTGACAGAGGAAGAACAATGATTCCAAGCACCACCCTCCTTTTGAAGCTTCCAGTCTGTTATTCGAACTCAATCAGGATGACAGAGTGATCTCCAGCCTTGTCAACACTCACACCTGTGTTAACGAGAGAATCTCTGACATGATGTCAGCTGGTCCTTTTGTGGCAGGGCTGAAATGCAGTGGAAATGTTTTTGGGGGATTCAGTTCATTTGCATGGCAAAGAGGGACTTTGCAATTAATTGCAATTCATCTGATCACTCTTCATAAGATTCTGGAGTATATGCAAATTGCCATCAAACAAACTGAGGCAGCAAACTTTGTGAAAATTATTATTTGTGTCATTCTCAAAACTTTTGGCCACGACTGTAGTGTAATTTGATAGAAAGGACTTTTATTTGAATCTAGGTTTCTCTGAAGACATAATAACAAGTTATCCATACCACCAGAGGGTGCAGGGGGACCTCTATTTGTGATTTTGACCAGATAGACAGATCTTCTGCAGAAATACAGCTCCCCATGTGCTGACATAAGATTGTACTTTTCTATACTACGAATTGTATGACTGTGTACAAAACCAAAATTACCTTATTTTTGTGCATAAAAAAATCTGCCAATGGTATACAACATCTGCCATTGATATAAATACTTGATATAACAACAAAACAGAACTCAGATACACTCTGGATCTACACAGAGAGCTGTATTTGTCTGTATTCTCAGAAAAGTAGTTATTCTCGGGCAAATCTAAAAAAAAAAAGTCTTTATTTGAATACGGGTTTCTCTGGAGACCTAGTTTTAAGTTAGGTGGAGGGGGACCTGTATCAGTAGTTTTGACCAGATAGACAGATCACCTGCAGAGATGGAGCACCTTATGTACTAGCCTATGGTTATAACTGGTTATAACTAGGTATGACCATGTACAAAATCAACATTAACACACATATATGCTTAGTTGCAGTCAAAACAGCTCATTAAAAGTATGTCAGTATGAATACTTGGTAGAACTGTAATAAAGGAACCAGCTTCCCTCTAAATGTACATATAGTGTTGTATTGGTGTGTATTCTTCGAAAAATAGTCATTCTACGGGAAGCGTTATATAAATACATGAATTCCTAGAAAATCCTCCAATATTCTAGATGTGCAACTTGTTATGGTATTTGGGTTGATATAACATTTGGTTTGAAGTGACTGAAGATTTGGGCATGCTTTCTGAAGCCTACGGACCTAGGCCCTACCACTGCCATTGTTTCACTAGCAACGATGCTCATGCTGGCTTTGGGGTAAGTAAATAAAGAAAACAAAGCCATATTGTTGGTCATTGTCTCACAGGTTCAATGGATGAATCACTTTTTAAAAATTAAGTATATTTCAAATGTTGGTGTACTGCCCCTTTAAAATTGCCAGTCTTTTTTACCACATAAGACAAAATGTATATTTACATCAACATTCTAAAAACTAAATGATAACACAATCAAATGATGTTAAATCGGCTTAATAGTACTTCTGTGGATTGTACTTTGGAAAAAAAACTGCACATTATTTAAGTGAAATGTCTATTGTTGTTTTCTAGAATATGCAAATGACCTATAATTTTGCGAAAATAAGTATTTATTTCATTTAGATAACATTATTTACATATCTAATGATGTTTTGATAATAATTCATTTGATATTTTGCTATGATTGTTGCTTTTTCCAATAGTTTCTTCTTGGGGTAAAAATTACCCCAGTTGGTAATCCATGTCTGTAAAATATATTGGTGGTATGAGGGATAAGGGAATCCTTTGTGGAGCAGTGTCCACAGAAAGGGTGGACTAAGATATTGAGGAGGGAAGAATGCTTCCTGCTGGCACTAACACAATTTCCAACAGCATCTGGTCTCCTACCCCAGAGATCAACCAGGCCTGACCCTGCTTAGCCTCAGATGAAAATCAGCAGATAGAGGCAGTCAGGGTGATCTGGCTGCTTGCCATACATGAAAGCATTATGTCCCTCTTTTGTGCTATGGTTTCCCTCCATGTCTACTAATGCATAAAAAGTCAACCAGGGAACCCTTGTGGTTACACCTGGCATCTTTAAACTAACACATACCACAAGAAGTTGGTGGGTAAGAGAAAATGCATCTGCATAGCAATGGAAGGGGAGGATGAAAAGGCAGTTAGGACTGGAGGAGAGTTCAGGGGTGGGATAGTCTTCTGTTGGCCTACATGGGGCAGACTTTGTTCTCTGGGATTGGCAGCTGGACGAAGGAGCTGCACTTGCTGGGGGATGCCTCCTCATTCTTAGGCTGGGTGTTGCCGCAGACTGGGATGCGTGCTGCTATGGCTGACATCTCGCCCCCCGTGCAGCTCTCCCCCGTCATTCCCAGTCGCTCCGACGTTGCATTCATGTTCTCTGGCGCAGGCTTGCCGGTAAAGAGCTGAATCAGGCACTTCCTGAACTGGAAAAAGGTCAAAGGGTATTAGAACAGCCAATCGAAAAAGAAAATACAAGACAGGCAGTGAAGGCATTGGCAATGAAATAAACGTTCTTTTTGGCCACGTTCAAAAAGCACATTCTTTGTTTCTTAATGAGTAGTCTTCTGTTTGGTGCCTTTTGAACAGGACCCAGGTGATATCACACTGCCAGGCAATAAGTGGATATCTGAACTGTCAGGATCCCTTAGCTCCTCTTAAAAAGAAGCAGATACGCGGCAGACATTGTTACCTGGCTGTGCAGGTCGGAGATATTTATCATACTTATCAAGAGATGCCCAGCACGTACTGCAACACTGCCATAGCTCCTCTCAGAAGACTGAAAAGATTTGGCATCGGTCCTCAGATCCTCAAAAGGTTCTACAGCTGCACCATCGAGAGCATTCGGACTGGTTGCATCACTGCCTGGTATGGCAACTGCTCGGCCTCTGACAGCAAGGCAATACAGAGGGTAGTGCGTACAGCCCAGTATATAAGTTAACAACAACGCAAAAAAACGAACAAAAAACACAGTTGGTCAGGAGCACGTAAAACACATCAGCCATCTTCTCCAGCTGCATAATTACTATATAGTTTTTGCAAGTAGCTCTGAAAGTAGTGACCACGAGCCAAATGTGGTCCCCGACTAAACTGTATTGGCCAGATTCAGACTTATGCAATGTAAGCATTTCCTACGCATTTCTCAGTAGATGGTTTTCTCACTTACCTTATGCAGATGGGTAACGGGCTTTGCAGGCGTGGTTCCCTTGCACGCGCTGAATACATTTAATTCAACCTCTGAACACCGTCCCACTTGCTGGCCAACAGATTTTGTCATGGAATTCATTCAATAGGGTTTTCCGTACATTTATCTTAAGCCATCCCTTTAAATAGGGGGTACCTTTAATTAGACTTTTCTCGACAGACTCACTAGAATACATAGAGAACGGGTTCCGAAAATAGATATCAATGAAAGAAATCCATCTACATATATGCACAATCGTCCCCGTTTCAGGACCAACTGGTAGATTTAAAAATACTCTGATCTTGAATCATAAAAAACACTGGTTTGGAGAGCCTTTACACACAAAATATATTGATGAATAAAAAATGGGGTGGTTTGATTCATCCTGCAAGTTGTCATATTGAAGTTCAATCCATGAAATATTGGAAGATGGAAAAAAGTGTATAGAACAATAGTCCTATAAATGTAGCCTAATCCTCACTAATCATGCAACTGTATGACAACGGTCCAGTTGTCGTGAACCATGCTCCAGGCTCCAGGTTTAACCTGGTAAACGGAATGGAATGATGTAAAACAGGCTACAAATTGAAGGAAACAAACACTAAAGTGACAGTTACTGTACAAATGTATGTGGGTATCACCAATGGTGGCTCCTGAATGTGGCTAACATTTAAAATGATCCAAATGATAAATAAAACAGAGAAAGCCTGGCATATATTTAAAACATTCTAAAGTACATACATGAACTGGGCATGTACAGCCGTACAAAAACCTATAGCTTGGGTCTCTAAATTTCATCCACGCAAATACAATATAAATGTGGAATAACGGCACAGTTATTTATAGCCTACTTCACTGTGTGAAAAGGGTCCACAATACATGCCATGTTGATATGATTTACAGTTTGCTTCCATATGACTGGTTTCACATTCGTCTCCAGTGATCATAAGGAAAAAATTATCTAAAATAAATTGCTATGTGGATTTACAATCCCCTTCTCCAAACCGATTACTCATATATAGGGCTGTTGCGGTGACCTTATTGCCGCGAGTCATGAAGGCAGTCAAATTCCACCTGACCATTTAGTCACGGTAATTAGGCTTCTCCAAGCTCTGATGCTGCTGGTTATTAGTAGCCTACCAAACTTGCTAACTGCCTGGTACTCAGCACTCTATTGTCCCTCTAATCACTCTGACATTAATGCAAATGCCTTTGAATATGCAATTGCGCCTTGAAAACAGAGTGATGGCCTCCGTGAGGGAAAAGTTACATATTCACCTTATTTTTTTAAATGAATAGTTAAGACATTTCTGTTCTATTAATGCTGTGTTTTTATGGACTCCACTCTAGCTTCCTGCAGCTAGTCTGGGCGCCGAGGACATGGGTTTTACTAGAGATAGCTTGAGCTGACAACTGATGGATATCTTAGTGATAAAACCCAACAGCCACATTCCATTCTATGATTGTGCATGTGAGACATGGTCTGATTCAGCCTGCATTCCATAGACAAGATATGGTGTATGTTTAGCCAGGATAGAGATATCCTGGAGGAGCAGAACAAAGGCCTCAGTATTCCTAATTATCCTGGCATCTGGGAAACTAAGACAAGGTGGGGTTAAAAATAACACCAGAGGCAGATAACTAGGAGATGAACCCAGAGTGCATTATGATGGCCCTTAGTCTGCATGGGAAGGGTGGAGCCAACCATGACAGCATGTTTAGGTTTACAATATATGCAAAAACTCTGCATTTCTGTAAAAGTTAAGCACTCGGTCCGACAGTCAAGACTGTTGGGCTGATGGTTTCATTATTGCAATAATAAATTGATATTAAATAAAGTTCATTGTTTGAAGAAATGCCCAAGTCTCTCTCAGTACTGAATTTCCACGACATCGCTACTAAAAAGAGGAGGATCCCATCAGTTAGGCCTAGTATATTTATTTCTCAACTATCCTAATATTAAGCACATTGTTTATCTTTACAACAAGAGTATAGCCTACCTGGTTGGCATGAAAATTAACTACGGGAAAAGCGTCCTCCATTTGCTATTTAAGTGCATAGATTTATTTTTACCCGCTGCCGTTTCGAGACAGGTGCATGATAATGGTCTGTTCTAAATCAAAACAAATTTCACAGCTATATGATTTAGTATATGTAAAGACAAGATTAAATCAATAATATTCTGATGGATGACAATATTAGCCTATCACTTGTGAATGATATTATCACTTGTGAATAATGCCCCCATAAGAAACTGCCTTTTTTTTGTGTCGCACACCTCATGTCGTCCGGATTTGGCCGGGTTAGGCCATCATTGTAAATAAGAATTTGTTCTTAACCGACTTGCCTAGTTAAATAAGGTTAAATAAAAAAAGTAAAAAATGTAGCCTAGCCCATAGGCCTATATTTTTTGAGAAGGTTTGTATCACAACTAAAGTCGCCAAATTACATCTTTAAATTAAGCACAATATATCCGCTTTACAAGGTGTGTAGAGCCTAACTGGCATACATAAGCAGCATGAGTTTCAAGTTTGGGGAAGATCATTTTCACCACAAAAATGCACCTTTATAATAAAAACATTACATGCATAATTGCATTTGCGTCACTTTTGATAATGGTGTTTTCCCGCTAATGCAACATTCAAACTTACTGCCATGTGCACATCGCTGCGCTTATAATGTGAAGAAATAGCCTAATAGTTTATCAACATTTTAAAATAAATGTTAAGATCTGTTGCGTCAGCCACATTGCGTAACATTTTTTTGCTAGTGGTTGTATTAATTTGGGATCTATCGCATCCCACAACTCTCCCATACTATGTTTGGAATATTTATTTCTCACACAGAATTGAATAGTTCAACTTTTGTACTATGGGGGATAGTAGATTGACATAGGCTAGTACTTTTGCTCATTTACTCATCTTGTTGGCTGGCGAAAAGTGAATGTGGACAGTTCTTCCAATATCTTCAATATGCACCTCGATGTGTCTGTCTTCACTTGTAGCCTGTTAGAAAGACTCGATCACGTGATGGAGAGCCATGTGAGTGAGAGGTGCTTAGGAGCGCACAGCACTCAGGGAGAAGGGCACAAGTCATCACTCCGGGCAAAGAGCACAATGGCCACAGGCCGCAAAAGACATGGATTTTTTTTGGGTGCATTACGGCCACAGAGGGGATGCCGCCGTGAAATTCGAGGCATTACCAAGTGCTTGTCAAATTGTGAATGAGAGAGTAATGAAGAGTGTACATCCTGCGCAAAAAACAAAGCAGAGCTCATGCCTTTCAAGTAACCTTTTTCAAATCATCATTGGAGTCGCATCATGCAGCCTTACAATGTATAAATATTAAAACATATAGCCCAAAGTTTGTAGAATAACTAAAGTTACATTAATAACTCTAAATTAAGCATAGAGAAAGAAGTACCTATTTCTTTGTTAACCGCTCAACACTGAATAGCAGCACGTGTGCACTCCCTCAAATCGTTTGGGGAAAATATTTCCATTTTATTCAGCTTTGTTCAATTGTATTCTTCACACTATTAAACAATGCCACGGAATTCTAAGCAAATCTTGTCTGCTAAATGAACTAGTGTAGCCCACAGCCATTTGGCACAGCCAGATCAGGACCTAACATAAAGACAACTCAAAGAATGCTATTCTGTTATTCTGAAATAGACTACATTTTCTTCATGTCATGCTTCTTTAGACTTATCGAAAATAAATAAAGGATTTATTGTGAAGGTGTAAGCTATATTACATGGATTTATTAGACTTTTTAAAATGTAGTTGTTCCAAAGGTCTGCATCAGTGGCTTGTAGTCTATGTGTGGAAGCCAGGAGATGCTAAATGTGTTTATGTTAATTAATGGTTAATTACCATGAGACCGACAGTTATTAGTTTGACAATCACCGGCTGACAAAATTACAGTGCATGGCGAATGCTGTTATTTCTATCAGAAAAAAAAAAGTTGATTATTTTTCCACTTGGAACCGGCAAGTTCGATCAACATTATTCATGGTTTCCTCACACGTAAAGATGGTGTAATTATGAGAGAATTAAGTCAAGGTCAGAATACGGTGTATCTGTAGACACACCACCACACCTTGTTTTCTTAGATCTCCATCCCGAACGAATAGCGGGTGAATAGCATGCTATTCTCATGCTTAAGTTCAAGGTCAGAGAGAATAGAGCATAAAAATTTAGAAAATAGCATAAAAATTGAATTGCATTCCATTTAAATGCACTTAACTCGGGTTGGAATTCCCTCCATAGTGCGTCTTCTTAGTTGTCACTCAAATGTCGAGGGGCTGAAGCTCATTGGCTGAAACTCGAATTGCTACCTGGGGGGTAAATAGGGAAAATGGCACCTCACAGCAACAGTCGCTTTCAAACTAGGGATTTTGTGGCTAATTAAGGTAATTCTGCTCATAGATTATGTATGTATGAACTACACATTGACACATCCAGCCTAAAGAGAGAGTTAAAAAAATACTAATCACCAAAGTACAGGAGTGTGTCTTTAAATCAGCCATGGGGGGCAATTTAATGCAAGAATCATATTTTTTATTTATTTATTTATTGTTAACGTTTCTAGCCTGTCTATCTATGGATAACAGGGTTGACGTGTTATGCTTGTCCCACTCAGTTTTACACCACAAAACACCAAAAAAAAGTAACCAGCTCACCTGCTTTTACGCTATGATTTGACTATTAAATGTTCAATGTTTCATTTGAAAGAGAAAATGAAATACTAATCACATGCAATAAATAATAATGTTCAGAAATAACTAAATAACTAGGGCTTTACAATAATGGTGAAATAATGGAGTATTTTTGTGGGTTAGTGGTTTGAAATCTTCATAGAAGTCACAGAGGGTGCATGGAGGAACATGTTAAAATGCAGAATTTTGTCAATTCAACCAACTTCATTCTTATTGAAAATTGGTGCATAAATTCTACTTAAAGTGGAACTGACAGCGTTTTAACTACTTTGCAGATATGAAAGAAACAGACAATCATAAATATAAAATTCCCATTTTATGCTGCAAAACCAGCTTCATAAGAGGTTTTAAAAATAGGTTAAACTTGACTCAAAATTCCATGACGCACAGTAACGCATTGTTGGCAGAATAGATGGATGCAGATCAATGCATGATCAATATAATTCACCAATACATTTCTTGGTAGTCCAAAAAATATTGCTATGAGGTTGTCAATCACAGCTGTCCTCGTACATTGTTTGCTGCCTCCACTCATTCGGGATGCACTGTTTCAGTTTCGATGACTCAATATTTTGGACAAAAACGGACGAAGGCTGCGAATGTCAATACAATCAAACTAGCAAGGGCAATGATCACAAGTCAGTCATAACATGGCTAATAGGCTAGCGTATCTTTTTATGTAGCTCTTTATTTAGCAACCTAAAAACCCGGAGCCTAATGTTAGCTAGCTAGCTGCTGGGAAGATGTCATGTGATTAGAAGAATGGGTGAGTGACTGACTTTTTCCCCTCATATCGTTTTTTTGGTGGCTACAGCTAGATGCAGGTGTGAAGAAAAATCTAATCGCTTTGCTAACTAGCTAGTTAGATATGCTGAACTTGAACAACTTATCCACTTAGCATAACTCTAGCATTTGTAAATTCACTCTGGCTATCTACTCCGATTTCAGAGTACTCTCGTCTGAGCGTGCCAGAGCGCATAATAATAGGAACGCGCAACACCCGCTGAATATGACCAGTGTAAATGTATTAATGGTGGCTTTGTAACTGCCTTCATACATAGGTTGGTGCTTTCAAGGAGAAACCCAATTGAATCAATATGCCTACAGAAATGCATACCAGGGTTAGTTCGACTGATAGCATTGTTTGCAAAAGCCAAGTTAAGAAAATGCATAGACCTTGGAAATTGTATTTTTTTTAATTGCTCATTTCTTTCTGTGAGTGTTTTTTTTTTTTTATCTGTGAGTGTTATTTGAAATTATAATTTCACTAAAAGCATTTGGTTTCCCATTCTTAGCTACTCTTGGCAACTTTGGGTGCCTGCAAAAAAAATTACTTTAGCATGCACTGAAAGTGAATTTGTTATTTTCCTCATCACACAGTTTAGTGACAAACTGTAATAATAATTTTATCTGTTGCATGTTTACCTCTGCTTTCAGTGTTCCTTCAAGGCTGGCTCACTAACTTTTAAGGTGATTATTCATCTCTAGTATATTTTTCTATATAATTTTCAAACTTCAAAAGTAGGCTCTGATCTTCCGTGACTGACTGTAGCTGGGTAAATTGACCTTGATTACACCCTGTAGTTTGGCAGAAATCGTACGTATTATATTCTCACTGTCATTCAGTGAGTTAACAGATATCAAGAGGTTTTTGCCAGTCCTATCTTTAACTGAGGGCCATATTCACATTTGCAGAATAACTCAATCATGATTATTTTGCTAAAAGAAAATACCAATGTTCATGTTTGACAAACCAACGCTTACAGTGTGAAACCAAATTAAACAGCATGTTAACGTTGTTTTAAACATATCACTCAAACTGGAAGTGGTTTTGATTGATTAAAGCCCTGAGATTTTCATCTGGAGTCAATTAGAATTGATGAGAAAAGTATTTGATTGAACACTTCTAAGCTACACACATAATCACAGTTTTCTTCACTCACGTCTGTTTTACTGACTTGACTTGACTTGCCAATAATCCCAGTGTAAAACTAAATTTATATCTACTTTCCAATGAGCAGATGAGCCAGAGAAATCAAGAACCGCTGTGATAGTAATTCATTAATTTGTAGAGCTCATTTCCCACAATCAATGCGCAGGATAGCTTTTTATAATTGCAAAACAAACTGGTACTTGCCTGCGTATCGAGGAGCTAATGCATTTTTAAAGCAGCCATTTATTCATACACCATACAATATATAAGGACAGGCATAGTCCCCTCCAAGCTCATCAACATGCTCAGGTCCCTGGGACTGAACACATCCCTCTGCAACTGGATCCTGGTCTTCCTGACGGGCTGGCCCCAGGTGGTGAGGGTAGGCAACAACACCTCCGCCACGCTGACCCTCAACACGGGGCCCCTCAGAGATGTGTGCTTAGTCATCCTCATGTACTCCCTGTTCACCCACGACTGCATGGCCACACACAACTCCAAAACCATCATCAAATGTGCTGAAGACACAACGGTAGTAGGCCTGATCACAGACAGTGATGAGACAGCCTGCAGGGAGGAGGTCAGAGACCTGGCAGTGTGGTGCCAAGAACCAAGGAACTGATTGTGGACTACAGGAAAAAGGGAGGAGAGCACGCCCCCATCCAAATCGACGAGGCTGTGGTGGAGCGGGTCGAGAGCTAAAAGTTCCTTGGTGTTCATATCACTAAGGACTTAACATGGTCCACCCACCCGCACAGTCGTGAAGAGGGAATGACAGTGCCTCATCCCCCTCAGGAGCCTGAAAAGATTTGGCATGGGTCCTCGGATCCTCAGAAAGTTATACCGCTGCACCATCTAGCGCATCTTGACTGGCTGCATCACCGCTTGGTATGGTAATTGCACCGCCCTTGACCACAAAACGCTACAGAGGTTGGTGTGGACGGCCAAGTACATCACTGAAGCTTAGCTCCCAGCCATCGAGGGCCTCTATATCAGGCGGTGTCAGATGAAGAAGGCCTGAAAAATTACCAAAGACTTCAGCCACCGAAGCCATAGACTATTCACTCTGCTACCGTCCGGCATATGGTACCAAAGCATTGGCTCTCGGACCAACAGGCTCCGGAACAACTTCTCCCCCCAAGCCATAAGGCTGCTAAATAGTCTGGGTAACCATTTAATTAGCTATCTGCATTGACACTATCTTGCACTGACTCTATGCACCCTTACAAGACTATATTTACAATATATATACATTCACTCACACACACACATACACACTACACGTATACTCTCACACAAACCCACACACATTCACATGTAGCCTCAAAACTACTACATACACACACAACACTTGCATGCGTACCGATGCTACACACACACTTTCACACTCATCATATGCTGCTGCTACTCTGTTTTTTATTTTACTCTTATTATTATCTATCCTAATGCCTAATCACTTTACCCTGCCTTTATGTACATTTCTACCTCAAATATCCAGTACCCCTTTTTTTAACTCTGCATCATTGGGAAGGGCTCATAAGCAAGCATTTGACGTTAAAGTCTACACCTGTTGTATTCGGCGGATGTGACAAATACAATGTGATTTCGTGATCATTCAACTGAGACTGCTCTTCTCTGTGTCACGGAGGCTCTCCGCACTGCTAAAGCTAACTCTCTCTCCTCTGCTCTCATCCTTCTAGACCTATCTGCTGCCTTTGATACTGTGAACCATCAGATCCTCCTCTCCACCCTCTCCGAGTTGGGTATCTCCGGCGCCGCTCACTCTTGGATTGCGTCCTACCTGATAGGTCGCTCCTACCAGGTGGCGTGGCGAGAATCCGTCTCCGCACCACGTGCTCTCACCACTGGTGTCCCCCAGGGCTCTGTTCTAGGCCCTCTCCTATTCTCGCTATACACCAAGTCACTTGGCTCTGTCATATCCTCACATGGTCTCTTCTATCATTGCTACGCAAACGACACACAATTAATCTTCTCCTTTCCCACTTCTGATAACCAGGTGGCGAATCGCATCTCTGCATGTCTGGCAGACATATCAGTGTGGATGACGGATCACCACCTCAAGCTGAACCTCGGCAAGACGGAGCTGCTCTTCCTCCCGGGGAAGGACTGCCCTTTCCATGATCTCGCCATCACGGTGGACAACTCCATTGTGTCCTCCTCCCAGAGTGCTAAGAGCCTCGGCGTGACCCTGGACAACACCCTGTCGTTCTCCGCTAACATCAAGGCGGTGACCCGATCCTGTAGGTTCATGCTATACAACATTCGCAGAGTACGACCCTGCCTTACACAGGAAGCGGCGCAGGTCCTAATCCAGGCACTTGTCATCTCCCCTCTGGATTACTGCAACTCCCTGTTGGCGGAGCTCCCTGCCTGTGCCATTAAACCCCTACAACTCATCCAGAACGCCGCAGCCCGTCTGGTGTTCAACCTTCCCAAGTTCTCTCATGTCACCCCGCTCCTTCTCACACTCCACGGACTTCCAGTTGAAGCTCGCATCTGCTACAAGACCATGGTGCTTGCCTACGGAGCTGTGAGGGGAACGGCACCTCCGTACCTTCAGGCTCTGATCAGGCCCTACACCCAAACAAGGGCACTGCGTTCATCCACCTCTGGCCTGCTGGCCCCTCTGCCGAAGCACAGTTCCCGCTCAGCCCAGTCAAAACTGTTCGCTGCTCTGGCACCCCAATGGTGGAACAAGCTCCCTCACGACGCCAGGACAGCGGAGTCAATCACCACCTTCCGTAGACACCTGAAACCCCACCTCTTTAAGGAATACCTGGGATAGGATATAGTAATCCTTCTAACCCCCCCCCCCCAAAAAAAAAGATATAAGATATAGATGTACTATTGTAAAGGGGTTGTTCCACTGGATATCTAATGGTGAATGCACCAATTTGTAATTCGCTCTCGATGGATAAGAGCGTCTTCTAAATGACGTAAATGTAAATGTGATGCCTCTCAGCTATGTGTCAGTTGAGTGAGACTCCCCACAACTTGTCAGAGAACTGGTGGGCATTTTTCTTGTTGAACACTGCCAAATTGTATTTCGTCTTCGTCGACAAACGCATAGCTTATCATTGCTCTTGTTTGGGCGGTGTCAGCCATGTAATTGCGTTAGAGCTGTCCAATCGGTAAGCGGCTGTTCTTGTGATAAAATTGTAATGAAACCACACCCGTCCTTAAATCTGACCCGTGTTAGAAGTTCCAAACAAGAACGTGTAGGCTATATAGAAATAATGAAACTCAAATGTAATTTCAATAAACAAAATAATAGGGATTTATATCAGCCTAATCAAGGTGTAGATTACATCACATAATCCAGTATTCGAACTTGTAACGTGGCTCCATTGTAACGTGGCTGCAATTAAGTGCATTCAACGGCATGTCCACGATAGGCAACGCCAGGAACCGCTTGTGGATTTGACAGTTCTAACACAGTTACACCTCCGACACTGGCAAAACAAAAGCAATGACAAACGATGTGTTTGTCGGCTAACACGTGTTACTACTGATCTGATTGTATCCTGGCCTTATTCCCAGGACACCTGGGAATGGCTGTCTAAACCATTGGACAACAATAATAACAGCAATATAGCCTATCCACAATCTTTGAGCTTCCAGTGAAATGAATAAACCAGAGAATATCATCAGATAGCAATGCGTTCAGGAGGAAAAGAGGGAGATACCTGTTTGTTCATGAAGACGTAGATGACTGGGTTGTAGACTGCAGCAGTCTTGGAGAAGAAAGCGGGTGCAGCAGCCAGTCTGGGGTCCAGATAGATGGTGGGGCAGGCTGTGACAATGATGGAGAAGGCTGCGTAGGGCGTCCAGCCCACCATGAAAGCCACAATCATCACCACCACCATGCGTGTCACCTGACGGTCCGGTTTCTTGGCGTTACCCAGCCTGCCATGGGACACCTGAGGGTTACGTGAAAACAAACACCTTCGGTTATTGAGCTAGAAAGTCTGCCGTGTGAGTTTATTAAAATACTTTAAGAACTTAACTAAAAGGCTTGAATACACCAGGATGTAAAGACTAGACCTTACAAGCCAAGGATTGGCCAATTACTACTTTGGTTCAGTTGCATCCACTCCCAATAGTTCCAGTATTTTATAAATGGGAACTGACCTTTCTCAGCTTCTGTAGGAGCTTCCCATAGCAGTAGATGATCACCCCCAGGGGCATTATGAAGCAGGTCACAAAGAAGGTGATTATGTAGGTGTGATTTGAAATGTTGTTGGAGTACCTGAGGAAAGTAGAACATAAACATTTGAATGACATTTCCAGCATTTGCTACATGGCCTGGTCTTATGGCTGAGTCTGTATTTAAAGTGATAGTTCACTCTTATAAAGCTCAAGCTGATTTTCAAACTGTTTTTAAATATATATGCTTGTTATATAGCAATGTCCAGCATCTCCTGACTAGCATTTTTGGAGCCAGACAATAAATTTAAAAATGGTTTGTAAAAATAACCCAGGAATGTCAAAAACAAGCAAAATCTTTTTTTTTCAAGTTAACTGCTACTTTAAAAAGGGGCAATCTGTTGTTGTTGCATCCATTTTTGAACTGAGTGTACAAAACATTAAGGACACCTTCCTGACATCAATAAGGGATCATAGCTTTCACCTGGATGCACCTGGCCAGTCTATGTCATGGAAAGAGTTCTTAATGTTTTGTACACTCAGTGTATACATATTATTAACTTATAAATGCCTCATGAGCTTAGTTCAACTGTCACCCCATGAGAACCCAAAACATAAGTTTTTCTCCAATGTTTGTAAACATTGTAAATGTAAACCACCACTGTATAGCCTCAAAACATGGTTAAAACAATCATTTTGATATAATGGATGGTCAGTCCTTGCATCCATAGCTCTGCGTATTAATCTGAGAGTGGCTACATTTATCCAGGCCAATGCCTCAGCCTTTTACCAAAACATAGGCGGGGTGTCCCTTTATTATTGTTTCAACCTTAGATTCGGCCTTTAAGGACACCATGAAGGTGTGTGACATAATGTTGACAGAGGCGGAGGGTCGTATTGGGCCGTTCAGATAGGCTTATTCTGTTTTGTACCTCATTTGAGATTAAATTAAAGTGGGAATTCTACAGCTGAAGCCAATCTATGGGACAAAATTGGAGTCCCAGGGGCCAGTTGATGGAAGACTAATTGTGTTATTTCCATTATAAATACCGGTTACCGCTATCAAAGGCGGCAAGCTGGGGATTCATTCACACAGAACCAGAGACAGACTCTAAATCAGAAGTTGAGTGTAGGGAGGTGCACCGAACTAAAATGTCCCCACCCACAGTCCCCCAGGCGCCCTACTGATTTAGATTCCCAGCATAACGCATGCCTTATCGGCCTGTCACAGCCCATAGGATTTAAGGATTTGAGGGGATTTGAATGGAAGTCAATGCAATACTGCATTGTAAGGTGGCACACTGACAGCAATTCTATCACGGGTCAACATAACATACTGTACACTCTAATCAGCGTCATTTTTCATGAAATTCATAACTTTCACAATGTCTAGAATTGAAAAGTTGACCTCTTTTTAATATTCTGAATCATGTGAATAGTGTGCATTCTAATGCTACTTGGGTTGAATACATAAATGAGGCATTGAAAATGCATTATGTGGATGCATGTGGGCCCCTACATCTATGTTTCCTCAGTCCCTGCTGGGAAGTCAACATGACCTAAATGTTTTTTGACAGAACACAAGCTGTGTATTCGCAGAGGGACAAGTTAGGACACGGATATATTATGTATATCCTTGAATGTGGCTTATAATTGCATTGTTGACTGTATTTCACTGCCTTAGCGATGGCTCTCTCAACGGACCAGAGGCAGTGCTCATCAGCCCCCTTACCCGCCTCCCTTTGATTAGCAATGCTTAACACCATTACCATGATCTCTAGGAGGGTACCCCGTAGGGCCAAATTAGCTTGGCTCCTTGACTTGAAAGTGTTTTTCCATTGTAAAGGTGAGATAATTTCGCAAGGTGCCATGAACTAAGTTACATACACAAGGCTTAGTCTTAACCTCTAGCTAGTCGTTATATGAATAGTTTAATTCCAAAATGCTATATATACACTTTCAGAAATGTTGGTAAATTATCTTTTATTATTTAAAGAAATTATGAAAGAGATTGGTTTGTTTTTTTCACTGTCTAATCAGGGCATGGGGTTGTCGATGACATCCGTGTTTGTTTAAAATATAGCACTTGATGGTTTCATTTCAGAGAGACAATCTTTTCATTTGCAAAACGCTATACAGTGGGGTCCAAAATTATTGACAACCTTGAAAAATATGAGAGAAAATGAATAAATTAATTAAATTATTTTAAATATTGAGCTTTATTGTGTGCTCCAAAACATTTGAAAAGTATGTTATTTTATACTAATACAGTTGCACTGAAAAATAGATTTAATTCTCAAAAAAGGTAGGGATCAAAATTATTGACACCCCTGTTTTCAATACCTTTCAATAGCTCACCTTGCGAGGATTACAGTCATTTTTGAATTGTGGTGGCATTTGCATCCCATGGCTTTGCAACGATGAAAAACACTTTAAAATGACAAATAGTTACACATCATTCATGTTTTATTTTACATAGTATTGCAACTCCTTCATACTGCAAAACTTTACCTTAAGGCATTGTTTAAAGTACTAATATATGTAATAAGAATGTAATATATTGAATAGAGCAGGTATTCCCAAACTAGGGTACATCCGCAATGCCGTCAGGGGTACGCCAAATGAAAATGTGATTCCCATTTAAAAAATATATATATATATTATTATTATATATATTATTAAACTTTTTTTTCTCTTCACATTTTCAAACAGTCCATTTATATTTTGCAACGGGGCTATACATTTGGGTGAGGTTTTTTTCTCGCGGGAATTCCACTAACGGTCCGTATGTAGCCAAACGTAGCTGCTGCTCATGTTGGTATCTGTACTGGTGGCGTAAAAGCCATGACAGGGAGACATAGTGGAGTGGTAACGCGCGTGCAAGCAGGTGCTCCCGATGCCACTTGAGTACACTGCAGCATCCACCGAGAGGCTCTTGCTGCCAAGGGAATGCCTGACAGCTTGAAAGACATTTTGGACACTACAATGAAAATTGTTAACTTTGTTAAAGCAAGGCCCCTGAACTCTCGTTAAATTTCTGCACTAGGGAATGATATGGGCAGCGACCATGTGTCACGTCCTGACCAGTAAAAGGGGTTATTTGTCATTGTAGTTTGGTCAGGGCGTGGCAGGGGGTGTTTGTTTTGTGTGTTTCGGTGTTTAGGTTCTATGTTCTCTATGTTTATATCTAGTTTTCTATTTCTATGTTGGGTTTTTGGCAATGACCTCTAATTAGAGGCAGCTGGTTGTCGTTGTCTCTAATTGGAGGCCATATTTAGTTGTGTTTGTTTCACTTGTGTTTTGTGGGTGGTTATTTTCTGTATAGCCTGTGTGCCTTATGGAACTGTTTTGTTTAAGTGTTATCTTTAAATAAATGAAGAAGATGAGCACTATACCTGCTGCGCCTTGGTCCAATCCTTACGACACTATGACACCATGTTACGCTTTTATAACATACAGAAGTGCACTGGTTATCAAGAGGCAAAGTATTGACAATTTTTTTTAATTGAGAGACGAGCTTAAAGTTTTCTTTACTGACCATAATTTTCACTTGTCTGACCGCTTGCATGCGACGAGTTTCTCACACGACTGGCCTATCTGGGTGATGTTTTTTCTCACCTGAATGATCTTAATCTAGGATTACAGGGACTCTCGGCAACTATATTCAATGTATTAAGAAGTTGGAGCTCTTTTCTTTCTACATTATCAAGGACAACACACAGATCTTTCCATCATTGTATGTTTTCTTGTGTGCAAATGAACTCAAGCTTACAGACAATGTCAAATGTGATATAGCGAAGCACCTGAGTGAGTTGGGTGGGCAATTACGCAGGTACTTTCCCAAAACAGATGACACAAACAACTGGATTCGTTATCCTTTTCATGCCCTGCTTCCGGTCCACTTACCGATATCTAAACAAGGGAGCCTCATCGAAATTGCAACAAGTGGTTCTGTGAAAATGTACCGTAAATTCCGGACTATAAGCCGCAACTTTTTTCCCAGGCTTTGAACCTCGCGGCTTAAACAATGACGCGGCTAATATATGGATTTTTCACGCTTTTGATTTTTTTTTCTCCAAAATAACACATTCTGTGACGTGCTCAGTTTTTTGGCGGCATGAAGCTTTCATTAGACCAATGAAATTGCCGAACGGGTTACGGTCAAACAACTTTTTTGTTTACTGTTTGGATTAAATCGAGCGCTCTCAAACTTCCCATCATTCTGATTATGGTAGTCATTTTGTCACCCTCATCAAGACACGGAGAAATGCATATGATGCAGCTTTCAAGTTGAAGGCGATTGATCTTGCTGTTGGAAAAGGAAATATAGCTGCTGCACGGGAGCTCGGTCTTAATGAGTCGATGATAAGACGTTGGAAACAGCAGCGTGAGGAATTGACTCTGCGAAAAGACAACTAAAGCTTACTGCAAATTTTTTGTTACAAGCCGTGTTTCGTTAAAGCCTATTTATTTTTGTTACAAGCCGTGTTTCGTTAAAGCCTATTTATTTTTGTTACAAGCCGTGTTTCGTTAAAGCCTGTGTAAAATTCATTTGTTTCAATCTACCGGTAGACACCTGCGGCTTATTTATGTTCAAAATAATATTTTTTTTTTTAATTCGGTGGGTGCGGCTTATATTCAGGTGCACTTAATAGTCCGGAAATTACGGTAATTTAATTAGAAGCCACTGCCAGATTTCTGGATTGGGCTGCACTCAGAGTATCCTGCCTTGGCAAATCACGCTGTTAAGACACTGATGCCCTTTGCAACCACATACCTATGTGAGAGTGGATTCTCAGCCCTCACTAGCATGAAAACTAAATACAGGCACAGACTGTGTGTGTAAAATGATTTAAGACTGAGACTCTCTCCAATACAACCCAACATTGCAGAGTTATGTGCATCCTTTCAAGCACACCCTTCTCATTAACCTGTGGTGAGTTATTCACAATTTTCGATGAACAAATAAGGTTTTATATGTAAGATGCAAAAATAAAGAGCAAAATTATTTATTATTTGTGCACTGGTCCTATAAGAGCTCTTTGTCACTTCCCAGGAGCCGGGTTGTGACAAAAACTCACACTCATTCTTATGTTTAATAAATGTATCGTATAGTGTGTGTGTGGCAGGCTTTCAATGATGGCAAAAAACAACATTTGAGAGTGCGCTGACCCTGGTGCTAGAGGGGGTACGCAGCTGGAGGTTGCATGTTTAAAGGGGTACGGGACAATAAAAAGTTTTGGAACCACTGGATAGAGCAATAAAAACAAAGAAGGATATTCAAATAAAATAAAAATCTAACAAATGTAATTGTTACGAGATGTCACCAAGCCAATAGATGGCGCTGCTGTTATGTGTATCTGAGTGTTATACTATATAGTACTATTGAGCCAAGTTTGGCATTACTTCCTATGCACTGAATGGCGCTGTATGCAGGCTACAGAGTGATGCTGAAGTAAAGACTTTCTAATCAACATTACCTTGCTCTTGTAGAGAATAAACACCATACAAAACAATCATGTCTATTCCTTCACTTGATGTCATTGGTGTCTCCGCCTTGAAAATCACTTCTTACAAAGAAATACACGAACGTTGAACATTTCCTCCAGTGACAAACTCTTATCGGGGAGGGGTCTACATTAAAGAAAAACAGTTTGCTAATCA
This sequence comes from Salmo trutta, assembly GCF_901001165.1. Taxonomy (NCBI): domain Eukaryota; kingdom Metazoa; phylum Chordata; class Actinopteri; order Salmoniformes; family Salmonidae; genus Salmo; species Salmo trutta. The sequence continues at coordinate 24,896,409 of NC_042974.1, forward strand.
CACCCTTTTAGTATGCCATGAATTTAAGGATTCCATTGATCATTTTGTGTGTATAAATTTAAAAAAATGGTATTGGTGTTACTTGATTTAAATGAAGGGAAATTACATTATGAGCAAAATGATTATGATATTACGTTTGTCAATTATTTTTTATGGGTTGATGACCTCTATTTAAGACAATCCAAAATTACCTAAAATGTGTCATTGGTGTTCCTACCGCTACTGTTGGTAAGTTACAATGTTATCATAATAGCAAAAATTATTTAAAGTCATTAAGCTGCCATATTAGTTGATTAAGAATGGGCAGACTTACCCAAATACATTTAAATAAATACAAAATGCCATGCCCAAATGCCACTGCAATTCAAAAATGACCCGTTTGTGCCTGCGTGCGTTTATGATACAAACAGGAGGTCGAGGTTGCTGTACATCTATGTTTACGTGTGCTCTCTGCTCTCTCAGTTGCCTCTCACCAGTTTGGCTCGCAGGTGGTGCCAATCTTGCTGACGGTGTAGCTGCACCAGCCGAACACAGGAGGGATAGTCCAGATGAAGGAGAAGGTCCAGACAAACAGCAGGCCCAGCGCCGCATGCTTCCCCCTAAGACGAACATTCCCCAGAGGCCGGCAGATCACAAAGAAACGCTCGAAGGACAAGACTGCCAGGGACCACAGAGCCACAATCCCTAAGAGGAGGCACAGACAGTCTGTAGGGCCCAGAAGAAACATATCTACCCATTTGGCTGACTATATTCATTAAAATAACAATGAATTACATATTTTCATTAAAAACATGATCTTGAGATGTAAATAAATACAATTTCATTCTTCCACCAGAAGATATAGTCCGGACAAAAATCTGTGTGTTAGTTATTTTGGTCATGTTTCTACAGACACGCTCCAGACGTAAATTATGTTTGCATAGTTGCTAGGTAAAGGGACTGGTAGTCCGTTAACAAAAATGGTTGCTATGCAGGCTGACTAAAGTTGTTGTCGCTAGCTAGCTAGACAACTTCAGCTAACTCAGTCACGCTTATATTAACCCCACTTTACCAAACTAAATCCAAGGCTAGAAGCAAAGGGAAATAGTGTATAAATTCAGATAAATACAATAGATGATTCGAACAGCAACCTGAATATGATTATATTCTTATGGAGGGTGAGAAATAATTCAGATGGACCTGTTAGCAGGCATAGGTGTGCCTGTTGGTGAATACAGCACGGCTAGGAATGTTGCTCGTCCAATCAGCATCTATGATCAAAACAACCCGTTTCATAAAATGTGCTAAACACTACCATTCTACACTTCACTCTACCTAAAATGGCTACCTAGAACCATTGTAAAAACTGCCAGCTTTCTAGCACTCCCTTCTGGTTAGTTTAGTCAGGCAGCTGAAGCCCCGTTTCCAATGGCACTTTGAAGACAACCTAAACTAGACTGGCCTTGGTGGACTAGCTCAAATTTGCCCCTAATTTTAAATCCCAGTGGAAACTGAGTTTTAGTCTCCTATTCTTCAGACCATAAACCACATTTAGTGTTGGCCAAGGTCATGCCAGACATTCTTATATTAGCCAATCAGCAGCCTATATTCCCGAGACTTCAGGTTCATTCGTGTACGACCCCTACCATGGCAGGGCACAAATCAGATAACATTGCTTTTCATCCTGACGAGCTCTACTTTTTCCCCTCCTGCTACCCTTTTCCTTTTGTGTGCAATATCCTTGGTGTCTGACATTTTACTGTGTGTGCATCTAAAACATAAGTGTTTTAAGATCTTTATGTACCGTTGGTTTTGTTGCTAAGTATTGTCTGTTGTTGTATTTTTCCATGTATGTTGAGCTTGGCTAGCATTTATACAAAGAATGCATTAGTAGTGTATGTTAGCATGCCTAGTAGCTTTAGCCGTTTGTTAGCATTTGTCATTTGAGGTGATAGGCTATTTCCTTTGTAATATGTAAATCGCTCATGCTCTGGTGTTTATATTATGTAGACATTCCTGTTGTTGATGTACTAGTCCACTAGCCTGTTTAGTGGGCAGATAGAAACTAGCCCTGCAGAAGGCAAATATGCCTACATTTATATTATCGCCCTTACAGAACCAGAATCTGTCAGTTTCAAGAGTGGTGTGTGTGTGTCTGTGTGGATCCTTTCTGTCCATTAAAAACCCCTTAACTAGAAATACTGTCTCGTTGTTCTGGATGGACATTGCTGTAGTGGCTACTACCGGCCTGGAAATTAGCACCTGAGTTCTATTTTAATGGTCCTTCGATTTTACAACCATAAAATTATATTTGGCTGTCCCTGTCAGGTTCCAGGTAGAACACTCAAAGTACCCGTTGGTGAAAAGGTTCTACCTGGAATCAAAAAGGGTTTGGTTTTACTACAAGGACAGCGGAACAACACTTTGTTCTTGGTAGACCTTTTTTTGTAAGAGTATGTACAGTGCCTTCAGAAAGTATTCACACCACTTGACTTTTTCCACATTTTGTAGTGTTAGTGGGATTAAAATTGATTAAATTGTAAAACAAACAAAAAATACTCTGTCAAATAGGGAGAAAAATTCTGACATTTGTAAGTATTCAACCTTTGGCAGCGATTACACCTGTAAGTCTTTGGGTAAGTCTCCAAGAGCTTTCCCCACCTGGATTGTGAAACATTTGCCCATTATTCTTTTCAAGATTCTTCAAGCTCTGTCAAATTGGTTGTTGATCATTGCTAGACAACTATTTCAGGTCTTGCCATAGATTTTTAAGTCGGTTTAAGTCAAAACTGTAACTCGGCCACTCAGGAACATTCACTGTCTTTTTGGTAGGCAACTCCAGTGTAGATTTTTGTTTCAGGATATTGTCCTGCTGAAAGGTGAATTAATCTCTGTGTCTGGAGGAAAGCAGACTGAACCAGGTTTTCCTTTAGGATTTTGGCTGTGCTTAGCTCCATTTAGTTTATATTTTATCCTAAAGAACTCCCTATTCCTTAAACAATTACAAGATACTCATAACATGATGCAGCCACCACTATGCTTGAAAATATGGAGTGGTGCTCAGTAATGTGTTGTATTGCATTTGCCCCAAACATTTTGTTTTCAGAACAACAAGTTAAATTGCTTTGCCACATTTTTGGCGGAATTACTTTATTGCCTTGTTGCAAACAGGATGCATGTTTTGGAATATATTTATTCTGTACAGGCTTCCTTCTTTTCACTCTGTCAATTAGGTTAGTATTGTGGAGTAACTGCAATGTTGTTGATCCGTCCACAGTTTTCTCCTATCACAGTCATTAAATTCTGAAACTGTTTTAAAGTCACAATTGACCACATGGTGAAATCTACCGCATCTCAGTTAGGAAGGAAGCCAGTATCTTTGTAGTGACAAGGTGTATTAATACACCATCCAAAATGTAATTAATAACCTCACCATGCTCAAAGGGATAATCAATGTCTGCTTTTTAATTTAACCGTCTACCAATAGGTGCCCTTCTTTGCGAGGCGTTGGAAAACCTTCATGGTTTTTGCGGTTTAATCTGTTTGAAATTCAGTGCTCGACTGAGGGACTTTACAGATAACTGTATGTGTGGGGTACAGAAGTGAGGTAGTCATTATTGCACACAGAGTGAGTCCTTGCAACTTGTGACTTGTTAAGCACATTTTTATTCCTGAATTTATTTAGGCCATAAAGGGCATTTCAGCTTTTCATTTTGAATTAATTTGTAAAAATGTCGACACCCTCGTGTGCAAAAAAACATTTGGGTTTCCTAAATTAGATCAGTTATTATAATTTTAAAAAATGACGATCATATCTATTTGTCTGTGTAATTTTGTCATCAGTTTTATGTCCATTTTTCAGCACCACAAAATGCTTTCAAAGAACTGCCAAATGCACTACAACAGATGGATGGATTCCTTTCTGTATGTATTATCTGTCTTTTTAAAAAAAACGTCTAAGATACCAAATGAATCAAACAATCAATCAGTCTGACTTTCAAACGCTATTATTTTGCTACATTGCGGAAATCTAAACAGCTCCAACACTGACACCTGCAGAAACTGTGCGGTTACACCAGCATCCCAGGTTACTTATTCAAAAACATTACCATGATCCATGCTGAACTTACCGAAATAGGTGACAGCAAAACCTTCCAATACGCAAGCCCAATTTCCAAGAAAAAAATACCCTTTGGCATTTGTTAGAAAACTTATTGTTCCACCGGTGAGTGACACAAGGAAATCAGCGACAGATAAATTAACTATGATATAATTTAAGGGCTGTCTCAGCTGTTTGAACTTGTAAGTGGCCAACATAACAGTAAAATTTTCAAAAAGAGACAGAGATGTTACAACAAACATCAACGTAGCCAAAACTGCGAAATTCCAAGGTGCAAGATGTGTTATTGGACCAGTGAACGGATCAGCGTATGGTTTGTAGATCTCGGCTGCCTCGTTATAAGAAACACCATTTACTGCAATTCTTATATTATCCATTGTCCATGTCAAAATAATTGCACTTGACTATAGAGTAAAATTCCTATTGCACTCGTGGGTTGTGTAAAGGGTCAGAGAAATTGTGGTCCATTACTCATTTTCACAACTTAATTTGGACTCTCCTCCTCGAAGCTGCAGCATGCCCAGAGTCGCGCGTAAAGAGCATTCGTTTGAAATAATTACTGGATCAACAGCCATTCCTTGTATTCTTTTGCATACTTTTCTTGATATCCGCATTTTACATGAAAGCACATATTTTGGACCAAAGCGACGAATCCACAGTTATTCAGAATTCAAGGCTGTGTTAAAGAGTGAGTCTGTATCTAGAAAAACAGCAACGGTACACAAAACCGCAAAAGCACTGCTGCAAATAAACAAACTCTTTCTTAATGAATATGTGCGGACCGAATGTGAGCCTTGAGAAGGCTTACCAGCAACTGAATTACTAGGTGACTTATGTTGCCTGTAGTCGACTCGCTCGCAACAATTCGAGCGTCACTCATGACCTGGAGGAAATGTAGCCCCAAAGGCCGGTAGATGGCGATATTGAGTCGTGTCATCTTACCATCCAAATGCATTGTATGCAGCCGGCAATACACTCGTATCCCTCGTGGACCGGTTCGTACCTACAACATTCTCCATTCAGACTGCATAGGTTTTGATTTCCTCAACTCTATTTAATGGAGAGAAGGCGAAAAAAACGATGAAAATATGCCTACTTTGTTTTTGAAACACCACTATCCACCACCATGCTAGAGTGGCTAAATGCTAAGCAAATTAAAATAAAATAGTACTGAAATCATAAGCTACAGTTAGCTAGCACTGCAGTGCATATAATGTGGTGAGTAGGTGGCTCAAAAAGAAAGACAATAGTTGAACAGTTTGGAACATAAACATTTATTAAAAATGAAGGAGAAGCTAGCTATATTTCATAATGTTTTTCACTTTAAAAAAAATTCAGAGAGTATCAGCGGTGTAAAGGGGGGGGCAATGCAAATTGTCTGGGTAGCCATTTGATTAGGTATTCAGGAGTCGTATGGCTTGGGGGTAGAAGCTGTTTAGAAGCCTCTTGGACCTAGACTTGGCGCTCCGGTACCGCTTGCCGTGCGGTATCACAGAGAACAGTCTATGACTAGAGCTGCTGGAGTCTTTGACAATATTTATGGGCTTCCTCTGACACCGCATCCCTGAGGGGCCCCTGTGATGAGGATCAGCATGGCAGATGGGGGCGGCCCGTCAGAAAGTCCAGGATCCAGTTGCAGAGAGAGGTGTTTAGTCCCAGGGTCCTTAGCTTATTGATGAGCTTTGAGGGCACTATGGTGTTGAACGCTGAGCTGTAGTCGATGAATAGCATTCTCACATAGGTGTTCATTTTGTCCAGGTGGAAAAAGGCAGTGTGGAGTGCAATAGAGACTGCATCATCTGTGGATCTGTTGGGGTGGTATGCAAATTGAAGTGGGTCTAGGGTTTCTGGATAATGGTGTTGATGTGAGCCATGACCAGCCTTTCAAAGCACTTCATGGCTACAGACGTGACTGCTATGGGTCAGTAGTCATTTTGGCAGGTTACCTTAGCGTTCTTGGGCACAGGCACTATGGTGGTCTGCTTAAAACATGTTGGTATTACAGACTCGGACATGGAGAGGTTGAAAATGTCAGTGAAGACACTTGCCAGTTGGTCAGCGCATGCTCGCAGTACACATCCTGGTAATCCGTCTGGCCCTGCCGCCTTGCGAATGTTGACCTGTTTTAAGGTCTTACTCACATCGGCTGCAGAGAGCGTGATCACAGTCTTCTGGAACAGCTGGTGCATGTGGGATTGTCATTATTGGTCATTATGGCCAAACAGTTCTTTCTAGGACATTTCTCCAAAAAGTACAATATTTGTCCCCATGTGCAGTTGCAAACCGTAGTCTGGCTTCTTTATGGTGGTTTTGGAGCAGTGGCTTCTTCCTTGCTGAGCGGCCTTTCAATTTACTTCGATATAAGACTCGTTTTACTGTGGATATAAATATTTTTGTACCGGTTTCCTCCAGCAACTTAACAAGGTCCTTTGCTGTTGTTCTGGGATTGATTTCCACTTTTCACACCAAAGTACATTCATCTCTAGGAGACAGAATGCGTCTCCTTCCTGAGCGGTATGACAGCTGCGTGGTCCCATGGTGTTTATACTTGCATACTATTGTTTGTACAGATGAACGTGGTACCTTCAGGCATTTGGAAATTGCTCCCAATGATGAACCAGACTTGTGGAGGTCTACAATTGTTTTCTGAGGTCTTGGCTGATTTCTTTTGATTTTCCCATGATGTCAAGCAAAGAGGCACTGAGTTTGAAGGTAGGCCTTGAAATACATCCACAGGTACACCTCCAATTGACTCAAAGTATTTCAATTAGCCTATCAGAAGCTTCTAAAGCCATGACATCATTTTCTGGAATTTTCCAAGCTGTTTAAAGGCACAGTCAACTTAGTGTATATAAACTTCTGACCCACTGGAATTGTGATACAGTGAATTATAAGTGAAATAATCTGTCTGTAAACAATTGTTGGAAAAATGACTTGTGTCATGCAGAAAGTAGATGTCCTAACCGACTTGCCAAAACTATAGTTTGTTAACAAGAAATTTGTGGTTGAAAAGCGAGTTTTAATGACTCCAACCTAAGTGTATGTAAACTTCCAACTTCAACTATAATGACTGATTTTCTAATATGAACTGTAATTCAGTAAAATCTTTGAAATTGTTGTGTTTATATTTTTGTTCAGTGTATATATAAATATATGATGATGTAACATTAATCAAAACCTCTCAGTGAAGGCTACATGTATTGATTATTTAACAATATGCAGTTAGCCTATGTAGCGTTTCATATCGGACTTTTAAAACTCTAGGCTAACATTATTAGGATAAGATATATAACGTTTTATATTAGTAGGCCTATTTAATGAGGAGTTCAAACCTTTGACAATTGTTGAATGCTTAAAGGTAGACTCAGCAAAATGGGCAGCACCGCAGATATTGGGCTTGTTCAACATTGCAGCCTATGGTGCAGGCGACTGCCAACTGACTGATCTACAAAGAACCTTACATCATAAATAACAATTCCTTATTATTTGTAGATCAATTTACCTATGATACATTACAGTTTTGATCCTCTTGAATATGTGCATTGAGATGAGCAAGATGCAAGACTCTCACACAGTCACAAACAGTATCTGCACATGTGCACGGGTTCGCTGTTCACAGCATGGTAGCCAGGGCACCAAAGCAGCAGAAGTTGAGCCTGAAATTGACCCATTATGCCAGTGGTCACCAACCTTTTCTGAGTCAAGATCACTTTCATAGTCAAAAAGCAAGCCGAGATCTACCGCTCAGAATCTTTTTTTAAAAATGATTTAAAAAAGCTTTGATAACAAAATAGATCATTTGGTGTAGCACTTGCCAGGCAGCACAGCTGAGCATGCATATAAATCATTTGCTAATAATTTGCTTTTTTATTTTACTGGACTGATGAAACCTGCATCTGATGGTCATGGTGCTTTAAGACAACTGGGAACTCTGAAAAAAATGTTAATTCATAACGTCAGTGATCTTCAGGTCAGAAAATTGTAGCGCTGGAAAGATGCCCTAGTTTACGATTTGGAATCCCGAGTTGGATGACCGTATAAAAAGATTTTTCCCAGTCGGATCTCATTTTTTTCCCAAGTTCCCCTTCTGAAAAAACCTACACTCGATCCCTCCGATGTCAACAACTACAGACCAGTATCCCTTCTTTCTTTTCTCTTCAAAACTCTTGAACGTGCCGTCCTTGGCCAGCTCTCCTGCTATCTCTCTCAGAATGACCTTCTTGATCCAAATCAGTCAGGTTTCAAGACTGGTCATTCAATTGAGACTGCTCTTCTCTGTGTCACGGAGGCTCTCCGCACTGCTAAAGCTAACTCTCTCTCCTCTGCTCTCATCCTTCTAGACCTATCTGCTGCCTTTGATACTGTGAACCATCAGATCCTCCTCTCCACCCTCTCCGAGTTGGGCATCTCCGGCGCGGCCCACGCTTGGATTGCGTCCTACCTGACAGGTCGCTCCTACCAGGTGGCGTGGCGAGAATCTGTCTCCGCACCACGTGCTCTCACCACTGGTGTCCCCCAGGGCTCTGTTCTAGGCCCTCTCCTATTCTCGCTATACACCAAGTCACTTGGCTCTGTCATATCCTCACATGGTCTCTCCTATCATTGCTATGCAAACGACACACAATTAATCTTCTCCTTTCCCCCTTCTCATAACCAGGTGGCGAATCGCATCTCTGCATGTCTGGCAGACATATCAGTGTGGATGACTGATCACCACCTCAAGCTGAACCTCGGTAAGACGGAGCTGCTCTTCCTCCCGGGGAAGGATTGCCCGTTCCATGATCTCGCTATCACGGTTGACAACTCCATTGTGTCCTCCTCCCAGAGTGCTAAGAACCTCGGCGTGACCCTGGACAACACCCTGTCGTTCTCCACTAACATCAAGGCGGTGACTCGATCCTGTAGGTTCATGCTCTACAACATTCGCAGAGTACGACCCTGCCTAACACAGGAAGCGGCGCAGGTCCTAATCCAGGCACTTGTCATCTCCCGTCTGGATTACTGCAACTCGCTGTTGGCTGGGCTCCCTGCCTGTGCTATTAAACCCCTACAACTCATCCAGAATGCCGCAGCCCGTCTGGTGTTCAACCTTCCCAAGTTCTCTCACGTCACCCCTCTCCTCCGCTCTCTCCACTGGCTTCCAGTTGAAGCTCGCATCCGCTACAAGACCATGGTGCTTGCCTACGGAGCTGTGAGGGGAACGGCACCTCCGTACCTTCAGGCTCTGATCAGGCCCTACACCCAAACAAGGGCACTGCGTTCATCCACCTCTGGCCTGCTCGCCTCCCTACCTCTGAGGAAGCATAGTTCCCGCTCAGCCCAGTCAAAACTGTTCGCTGCTCTGGCACCCCAATGGTGGAACAAGCTCCCTCCCGACGCCTTGACAGCGGAGTCAATCACCACCTTCCGGAGACACCTGAAACCCCACCTCTTTAAGGAATACCTAGGATAGCAAAAAGTAATCCTTCTAACCCCCCCCCCCCTTAAAAGATTTAGATGCATTATTGTATTAAGTGGTTGTTCCACTGGATATCATAAGGTGAATGCACCAATTTGTATGTCGCTCTGGATAAGAGCGTCTGCTAAATGACTTAAATGTAAATGTAAATGTCTTGAACTCACTGAAGTCAGTAGTCCGAAATGTCAGAGTTTCCAGTTGTTTTGAACAAGGCATTAGTCTCAGCGGCGGGAGGGAAATAGTGGTAGAGGGTCCACGTCTCACGGTCCCTGCTCTCTCCTTTCTTTCCTCCAGTGAGCCTGGCCAGAAAGAGTGGACACCTTCTTCCACCTGATGGCGAAACTCGAGTCGCACAGCATCTGCCTCATGCCCAAATTCATTTTGTTCCTATGACCAGAGAAAGTGAAATATTCCTTGGTATTCAAATAGAGATTTGGGCATGAGGTTTCATTTTTTTCTCAGATTAACTGTTTTTTTTAGCCGTGGAGCCTGCTAGTTTGGCCCAAGGGGCACGAAGCAAGGCCCTGGCCCCTGCCCCAGCACTGGATCCGTGTCCATGCTGGACAACCATATCATGCAAGGACAGTTATGCACCCATTGTAGGGAGTGCGCAGAGCAAGTCCAGCATGGTTTGTTTCCGGCACTGCCTTTGAGTAGGTAGACTTCTCACAGACCCAACCCTCACTGGCCGACGTCTTGGATGGCTACCCTGAGGACCTTCACTCACTCTTTCAGAGCTTGGCCCAGGAGGAGGGGGACCTTGTCATCTACGATAGCAAGGGCATGATCAACCTCCTCCAGGGAGTGGAGGAGGATGAGGAGTTGCAAACTCTAACATCTAGGCCCTCTTCCGCTCCTAGCGGGGCATCGATGGCAGATGACAGATATGTCTGCAAACAGGCATTGGCCAGACTCAGCATTGAGTGACCAGAATTGGAGGGGTGGTAGCTCAGAGATGGACTGGTATGATGGGAGGATGCTCTCCTCTCGCACCTTCCCAGGCAAGCAACTCCTCTCAGCCGTCCCAGCTTGCGTGGCGGAAGCAAAACGTAACTGGAACAAACCCCTGATTAGCAAAGTCAATACCGGAATTTTGCCAACATGAATGTCAAGGACATGGAGGAGCTGGGCCTCAGCAAGCTACCAACCACCTCAATGCCAGTGCCTCATTGCTGAAAGGCACTTCCTTCCCTGGTAAGACGCACTGCATTTCCGTGTCCATCTACCAAAAGGTCTACGTGTCCGCCGTACATTCTGTACGGGCCTTGAACGGTACATCCATACTGCTAGGCCGATTTGATGCTGGAGATGCATAATCTCCAAGCTATCGGCATCTCTGATGTCTGTCGTCACAAACCTCAACCTCCGAGCCTCCATAGGCGCCATTCAAGGCTGTGGCTGTGTCATGAGCCTTACAGTGGTGGAGGAGAGAGCCTTGTGGCTCTGAGAATGCAGATTTCCTTGACTCTCCTGTTGAGCCGTGCGGCAAAAGTGCAAACTTTGAAAGAAGAAGGACAAAGCCTTTAACTTCTGCCTGCCCCATAGACCCAGGAACCGTGGCTACCCAGCCTACCCCTCTACATGGCTTTGTGGCAGGGCAAGGGAAATTTGCTGGCACCAGGGCCTTCCATGCGAAGCCCTCAAAGATGCTGCGGGCATCAACCCGCTGTGGGCATCAACCTGCTGTTTGCATCCCCAAACGGGCCAAAAGTGGTGAAAACAGTCCTTAACTGCAGCTGCATCAAGGTCCTGCCCAGCTGATTCCCCTACATGGTTTTCATCAAGGATCTCACTGTACTTTGCTTCGTTCATCTTTGCCTCGATCCTGACTAGTCTCCCAGTCCCTGCAACTGAAAAACATCCCCACAGCATGATGCTGCCACCCCCATGGTTCACCGCAGTGATGGTGCCAGGTTTCCTCCAGACGTGACGCTTGGCATTCAGGACAAAGATCTCAATCTTGGTTTCATCCGACAAGAGAATCTTGTTTATCATGGTCTGAGAGTCTTTAGGTGCCTTTTGGCAAACTCCAAGCGGGCTGTCATGTGCTTTTTATTGAGGAGTGGCTTCCATCTGGCCACTCTACCATAGAGGCCTGATTGGTGGAGTGCTGCAGAGATGGTTGTACTTCTGGAAGGTTCTCCCATCTCCACAGAGAAACTCTGGAGCTCTGTCAGAGTGACCATCGGGTTCTTGGTCACCTCCCTGACCAAGGCCCTTCTTCCCTGATTGCTCAGTTTGACCTGGCGGCCATCTCTAGCAAGAGTCTTGGCGGTTCCAAACTCCTTCCATTTAAGAATGATGGAGGCCACCATGTTCTTGGGGACCTTCAATGCTGCAGAAATGTTTTGGCAGCCTTCCCCAGATCTGTGCCTCAACACAATCCTGTCTCGGAGATCTACGGACAATTCCTTTGACCACATAGCTTGGTTTTTGCTCTGACATGCACTGTCAACTGTGGGACCTTATACAGACAGGTGTGTGCCTTTCCAAATCATGTCCAATCAATTGAATTTACGACAGATGGACTCCAATCAAGTTGTAGAAACATCTCAAGGATGATCAATGGAAACAGGATGCACCTGAGCTCAGTTTCGAGTCTCATAGCAAAGGGTCTGAATGCTTCTGTAAATAAGATATTTATGTTTTCACTTTGTCATTATTATTAGTTTATCAATTTTAGAATAAGGCTTTAATGTTACAAATTCAACGGGTCTGAATATTTTCTGAATGCACTTTAAATAGACAGCTATGAAAAATATAGATGAAAACGTTCTTGGTAAATACTCTGGTCTGCAGCTTATCATTACTTAGGCGAGCAGAAACGTAAGACTTCCTTAGCATTAGAGATTGCACACCAGCTCTTATTAACAAAGAGAAACATCTCTCCTCCCTTCGTCTTACCCAAGTCTGCCGTCCAGTCTTGACGATGCTCATTCAGTTTGTTCTCCATTGATTGCACGTTCGACAATAGAACAGAGGGCAATGGCAGTCTATTTGCTCGCCGACACAGTCTCGTCAGGTTTCCATCTCGCCTGCCACTATTTTGCCGCTGTTTCCTCTTTCAAGTCCCGGGGATTATGGCCTGGTCCGGAGTAACCGGAACGTCCAGAGCTTACCGACTAAATTAAGTACACATTTTCGTACAAATTGAGGTTAGTGATCGCTGTTCTAATGTTCAGAAGCTGTTTTCGGTAATTTTTCGTTCATGGGAAATGATGGCAGAGACATATGTAAAATAAAAGTTACGATCCACATAAAAAAAACACCAAATAATTGGTCAGTAACCCATAAAACGGCTGCTATCCACTGCAGCTCCATCTTCATATGCCATGCATTGTTAGACATTAATTAAAATTCTAACTGTAGATATACACTACATGACCAAAAGTATGTGGACACCTTCTCGTCGAACATCTCATTCCAAAATCATGGGCATTAATATGGAGTTGGTCCCCCCTTTGCTGCTATAACAGCCTACACTCTTCTGGAAAGGCTTTCCACTAGATGTTGGACTAGCTTCCATACAGCCACGAGCATCAGTGAGGACAGCCCCAGACAATTATTCCTCCTCCACCAAACAGTTGACACTATGCATTGGGGCAGCTAGCGTTCTCCTTGCATCCGCCAAACCCAGATTCGTCCGTCGAACTGCTAGATGGTGAAGCGTGATTCATCACTCCAGAGAACGTGTTTCCACTGCTCCTGAGTCCAATGGGGGCGAACTTTACACCAGACAATTTGTACACACTACGCACTTCAGCAGTCAACGGTCCCGTTCTGTGAGCTTGTGTGGCCTACCATTTCGCGGCTGAGCCGTGGTTGCTCCAAGATGTTTCCACTTCACAATAACAGCATTTACAGTTGACCGGGGCAGAACTTTGAAGAACTGACTTGTTGGAAAGGTGGCATCCTATGATGGTGCCACATTGAAAGTCACTGAGCTCTTGCCAATGTTTGTCTATGGAGATTGCATGGCCGTGTGCTCAATTCTATACACCTGTCAGCAACGGGTGTGGCTGAAATAGCCGAATCCACTAATTTGAAGGGGTGTCCACATGCTTTTGTAGATATAGTGTATATGATAACACACTGAAGTACAACTGCCTCTGAGGTATTTGATAGGTTTGGTCTTCTAGTTATATTTGTGACCACTATCACTATATACATGACCACTATCACTATGTGTCAGATAAGATACATGCAAGAGTTGATCAAGCATCTTCTGCCCAGGGAGAGGGAGATGTTTCTTTATGCCAGAGGCGGGCATAAAAAAGGTCCTTGGAGGAGTGTCATCAAAACAAGTCAAACCTTATCCTCCGACACCACACACACGCAGGAGCAGACACACATGGAGACAGACGCACACAAATCCTCACACACGCACACTTACTGTCACGACTTCCGCCGAAGTCGGTTCCTCTCCTTGTTCAGCCGGCGCTCGGCGGTCGGCGTCGCCGGTCTTCTAGCCATCATCAATCCACTGTTCATTTTCTATTTGTTTTGTCTTGTCTTCTCACACACCTGGTCTCAATTTCCCTCATTACATGTTGTGTATTTAACCCTCTGTTCCCCCCCATGTCTTTGTGCGGAATTGTTTATTGTAAGTGCATGTGCACGTTTTCTCTGGTGCGCGACAGGTTTTGTACCCATTTGCTTGTGGTTCTGGTTACAGGTGGTTTTATGAATAAAACTGCTCCGTTGATTACCAAGTATTGCTCTCCTGCGCCTGACTTCTCTGCCGCCAGTTACGCACTCCCTTACATACTCACTGATTTCCTCTCTCACTGTTAATATTACATTGAGATTGTTTTACTGGCATGACAACCATGCAATTACACTGGCTTGTGATTTTGAGAACTCTTCAGAAAAGGAAAAGATGGTCAAGAGGTGGTGATGGTGTTATGGGCAACAATTTAAAGACTATCAGTGTGTATTTTTGCAAGGTAAGCTTAACCTTAAACCTCCTTGGAGACACTGTTGGAGATTGTATTTGAATCCAAACACTATGATATTCCTACCCATCCTGACTCCATTTCAGTTTCCTCACGACTTAGTACCGTATATGTTTCTGAAAAGAAACGGGTGTTTGTCATCGAGGTTACAGTGGTTACTGCCGCTGCCTTCTGAGCACATGTATGCCAGTACTGGCGTGGATTTGAATCTGGTCTACGCCCTTCAAGCACACCATCGCTCTTCCTTACTTTCCTGTCTCTTCGACTTTCTCTGTCCAATAAACAAACAAACCAAAAAAGAGGCACCAATTAAAATACCTAGAAGTCATTACAGACTGCCTCCTCCCTTCCCCCATCACCAGATCTTCTACTGTCATCTTCTTACTCCCTTCGGGGACACACCTGTCGGACAGATGTCATGTTGATTCATTTGTACTGGAATCAAATAGTTGGTCAATATTTCTCACCAGGCACAGCACCACAGACTGAAATGCCCCTGTCAACCTTTTCCCTGGTTTGCACCGTTCCAAGAAAAACAGTGTTGAGTAATGCCAGGAGTGCAGGCTGCCGTTGAATACCGCGGGAGAGGAGAGGCTCAGGGGACTCCGATGGGAAATGTATTACACCCTGAGGCATAGCAAAATGTTTATTACTGGCAAGTACCCTTCAACAGAGTCTTCCAACAATATCTGTTTTCTTTACACAGCATAGTGATTGAGTCCAAAAGGTGATTTCTTCGTTTTTTTGGAAAGAGGGGCAGGGTTCCATAATTTCCCCAGGATTGTGCTATTATTAGATAAGATCCTTGGGAAGCATATCTAACTCAAAGGACATTTGCAACAACAACATTATGATTCAGTAAACACCCAAGTGATGGAAAAGAGGTCAGTCAGAAATATTTTTATTACAGAGTACTGTCATAATAGATTTTGAGATTTGTTTTTACCGATTCATTCATGTTCAGTACGTGAGGATCCATTGGTCCATCAGCAGCTGTTACTTGAACCTGTCCTATGAGGCTGCAGCATCTTCGCTATCATGGAGTGAGAACATCATAACTAGCAAATTCTTAATCTTAAAAGATTTTTGTGAATAAAATTGTGCTAGACAGCATGGCCATTTTATGTACATGAAACTGCAAATGAATTTACTCATTCAGAAATATCTAAGCTGCTAGAAAAGGAAAGTGTCATGGTTAGATAGATACTTGGGTCTGATGCCTTCGGGTCTATTTTTCTCCAACAAAACAATTTGTCAATAGTAATTCACAAACGTTTTGTTGTGCGTCTGTACTTTAAACAGATATCTGTTTCCTGTTGGTATTATTGAAGCAATAAAAGTATGTAGGTTCATGGCAAGAAGACAAGAGCACTGATTAAAAGGTCATAGGTCAAAAAGGCCAGCCGAAAACTGGCCTCGTCCCATGACAAAAAAGTGGAGTCTACTGTACAGACAGACACATTTTATTTCATCCTTATTTCACCAGGTAAGTTGACTGAGAATACATTCTCATTTACAGCAACGACTTGGGGAATAGTTACAGGGGAGAGGAGGGGGCATTAATGAGCCAATTGGAAGCTGGGGATGATTAGGTGGCCATGATGGTATGAGGGCCAGATTGGGAATTTAGCCAGGACAACGGGGTTAACACCCCCACCCCTATGAGTGCCATGGGATCTTTAGCGACCACAGAGAGTCAGGACACCCATTTAACGTCCCATCTGAAAGACAGCACCCTACACAGGGCAATCACATACAAGGACCAACCAGGACCAACCCTGCTTAGCTTCAGAGGCAAGCCAGCAATGGAATGCAGGGTGTTATGCTGCTGACACCAATGGTGGTGATGTATGGCCTATTCAGCACCCATCTGTGGTAAGAGGAAACTACAACATCATTTACATTAAATAGATGGCAAGTCACCGATAACATGGATACAGCACTGGAAAAGAATAATGGACAAAAAGTGCACAAAACATGAAGAAAACTGATAAAGCGTAGAACGGAGTATCCTGGAATTCTCACATTGGTATTCATTTGTTTCGGTTTTATTTGTCATTTAGCAGATGCTCTTATGAAGAGCAACTTACAGTAGTGAGTGCATATATTTTTGTACTGGTCCCCATGGTAATCGAAACCCACCACAACCCTGGCATTGTAAGCGCCGTACTCTACCAACTGAGCCACACGAGTTTGTCTTGGCCCAATAAATTAAATAGAGTTGTACATCCTGACAGCATCTTCATTTCATATCTGGGGCTCAGGGGTTGCTGACACGATAATAAATGTAGCCGTAGGAATTTTTGAACATGAAAAGCGTGTGTGAGTCTGGCGTGCATGTCTGCCTGCGTAGGTGCGTGTGTGTGTGTGTGTGTGTGTGTGTGTGGGGGGGGGGGGGGCTCCTTTGTGTGCATCTCTTTGTTTGTCATCATACCGGCTGCAGTCATCTCAATGGGCCTTTAACCCAGATAGAGTTGACATCAATTTAGACTTTCTTCTTACATGTTTAACAAAATGAAATGGTTTCTCTCTGTTTATGCTTGGTGCATTAGTAAAATTGGATTTGGAATTGAGTTTGTGCTGAGGCAAAGCAGTCTAACTTTCCTCTTTGAATAAATGCCTGTTGACTTCCATCCTTCAGATGTGTAACAGAGAGATGACCTATGACAGAACATCAACGTCCTCCCTCCCCCTCCAACCCTAGCAAATTTTCTCCTGCTCTGTGGACCTTTGAAAATCATACCGCCTGGGGGAGGGTGTGGGTGTGTGTGTGCATGTGCGTTCCCTCGTGTGTGTGTGTGTTTGTGTCACTGGAGGCTGGTGGGAGGCGCTATAAGAGGACACGCTCATTGTAATGCCTGGAATGGAATCAATGGAACCGAGTCAAACATGTGGTTACCATATGTATGATGTGTTTGATACCGTTCTATTAATTCCGTTCCAGCCTTTACAATGAACCCGTCCTCCTATAGCTCCACTCACCTGCCACCACTGGTGTGTGTGTGTGCCCGTGTGTGTGTGGCATTGGGGGATAACATTTGTGTAAGTTGTTTGGTTGATACTCATCCCAGAACCTTTTTATGCCTAGCTCTGGTTGGCATTAAACATCTCCCTTTCTCTGGGCAGCAGATGCTTGTTCAGCTTATTTGCATTTTTGTTATCTGCCACATTAGTTGTCTGCCCAGACTACCCCCCCCCCCCCCTCCCCCCATCGTGAGATAGAGATAATCATCAGCAACATCTTTCAAGGAAGCACAGGAAGGGAAATGGACTGGCATTTGTTTAATGGTAGTGCCAGAGAAGGAAGCCGAATCAGGGCCTGGGTGGTAATAGAATAGTAACAAAACCCTCTGATGGTACCATTACTGTAGACTACAAGAGTGCACCATTATCCTTTCATTTTTACATTGTAAACTATTTCACGAATATGATTGGAAAA
The DNA here is from genome assembly GCF_901001165.1 of Salmo trutta. NCBI lineage: Eukaryota > Metazoa > Chordata > Actinopteri > Salmoniformes > Salmonidae > Salmo > Salmo trutta. The sequence goes on from NC_042974.1 coordinate 24,914,360, forward strand.
GTCACAAAAGCAGGAAAGTAGGAAAAAAACATTCCCTGCCATTACTTCCTATTTATCCATGTATCTTATAATGCTCCCTAACGTTTCAGATTTTTTTTCAAATGAGAGATCATGGACAAAATGGATGATAATTAGATGCTTTCTTGGCTGTGTCCCAATAATCTCTCATTTCTTCTGAAGTGTGCACTCGTTCACTTCTCTCCTCAAATTTTAAAACATTTGAATTTGTGTTGGCATGTGCTAAAGGAAGTTTCAATATACAGTACTAGTCATTTTCTTTTAAATCAATGAATGGAAGTGAACAAGTGCACACTTCAGGAAAAATAAGAGATAATTGTGACACACCCCATGAGTCACCCTGGCCAGAAATAAGCATAGGTCTGTCTTCCCACTATCTAGTAAAGATTGTGTTTCAATGGAACTCATCTGAATTGTATTCCATCCTATACAGTGCCTTCAGAAAGTATTCATACCCATTTACTTATTCCACATTTTGTTGTTACAGCCTTTATTCAAAATTTATTAGATTCATGCTTTTTCCTCACTCATCTACACACAATACCTTATTATGACAAAGTGAAAACATGATTTTACAAATTTGTGCAAATGGATTTTAAATGAGAAATACAGAAATGTCTAATTTACATAAGTATTCACAGCCCTAAGTCAAAACATGTTAGAATACCCTTTGGCAGCGATTACAGCTGTGAGTCTTTTTGGGTAAGTCTCTAAGAGCTTTCCACACCTGGATTGTGCAGTATTTGCCCATTTATTATTTTCAAAATTGGTTGTTGATCATTGCTACACAACCATTTTCAGGTTTTTTCAAGTAGATTTAAGTCAAAACTGTAGCTCGGCCACTCCAGCGTAGATTTGGCCTTGTGTTTTAGGTTATTGTCCTGCTGAAAGGTGAATTCATCTCCCATTGTTTGGTGGAAAGAAGACTGAACCAGGTTTTTCTTAGGATTTTACCTGTGCTTAGCTCTTAGCTACCCATAACATGGAAAACTTCCCTGGCCTTTGTGGTTGAATCTGTGTTTGAAATGCACTGCTCGACTGGGGGACCTTACAATTATCTGTATGTGTGGGGTACAGAGAGGCTGTAGTCATAAAAAAAATGTAAACACTATTATTGCGCACAGAGTCCATGCAACTTATTATGTGACTTGTTAAGCACATATTTACTCCTGAACTTATTTAGGCTTGCCATAACAAAGGGGTTGAGTACTTATTGACTCAAGACATTTCAACTTTGAACTTTTAATTCATTAGTAAAAATGTCTAAAAACATTATTCCACTTTGACATTATGGGATATTGTGTGTAGTCCAATGACAAACAAAACTCATTTAATCCATTTTGAATTCAGGCTGTAACACAATAAAGTGTGGAAAAGGTCAAGGGGTGTGAATACTTTTTGAAGGCATTGTACATGGCCTATATGTATGCTAATTACTTCTTTGTAATCACATAAAACTCCACATGCCTTGACATACTGATAACATGCAAACATCCCATAGAAGCTGTAGTAACCTTTATGAGCACACTGGACTGGAGCATTGGTGTTAAACTGTTCATTTATTGTAACCTTTAATGATCATGCTGGAATGGATCCTTCGGTGTTAAACTGTTCATTTGGTATAAAATGTCAATCGCACAGCCTTTCTCATGGGAATGCAGCTCTGACATCCGCAGTGGCTTAACCTTTCCAAAGAGCTCTGTGCTGCTCGCACCGCAGCAAATGTCGCATCGGTTCCTTTTATGAGGAAGAAAGTAACTTATTCATCTCTACCATCTATTTCATTGCATTTCGGAAATGAGTTTTATATCATACATTGTTGCAGACTTGGTTTAATCTTGCGCCTTTACTGAACTTTTTGTCGGTGTTAGTTGCAGTAGTGTAAAGTAACTTGTAGAAATACTTTGAAGTACTACTTAAGTAGTTTATTGGTATCTGTACTTTACTATTTCATCTTGCACCTTTTACTTTTACTCCGCTACATTCCTAAATAAAATATGTACTTTTTACTCCCATACATTATCGCTGACACCCAAAAGTACTCATTACATTTTGAATGCTCAGGCAAGACAGCAATATAATCCAATTCACGCACCTATCCATATAACGCATTGTCATCCCTACTGACTCTTATCTGGCGAACTCACTAAACACATAAAATGCATTTTGTAAATGATTCCCCTGGTTGTCTGTAAAAAATAATAAATAGATTGTGCCTTCTGGTTTGCTTAATATAAGGAATTAGATGTATAGCATTTACTTTTAAGTTTTTAGTATAAAAATGTTGTTATTTTTACACCACTTCACTTAAGTTCACTTACAACCAGATACTTCTGGACTTTTACTCAAGTAGTATTTTACTGGGTGACTTTCACTTTTACTTGAGTCATTTTCTATTAAGGTATCTTTACTTTTACTCAAGTATGACAATTTAGTACTTTTTCCACCACTGGTTAGTTTAACTTTTTGGAGTTTGTGAGAGTTGCTCAAAAAGAGAGTATGTTCTCACTCACTTACCTGGTAAAATAAGGGTAAAGAAAGAGCTCCGATTGACAGGTAAATATTCTGGAGAAAATGATCTTGTAATCTAGGTGACCTTGATCCCGGATCTAGTCAGAGCCATGGGCCATGTACAGCCCTTTGGTAGGACAGGTGTTCAAAATGAGAAAAAAAAAGACCATAATTCCATTCATACTTTTCTACTGTTCCTGTAGCCATATTATCCCTACTTTTTTTAAACATAGGCCTGAAGGGGAGTTGAATGGGAGTTGGGTATCTTTACTAAAACCACTACTAGGGTGGGCTATTGGGCTATTGTCATTGCTAATATAGGCTAAATGAATCAGCTAGTTAGCGAGGCCATTCTGTCAAAACAAGCTAACTAGTCTTTACTTGATTTGAATTTATTCTGTTACTGACAGTTGAACTGCAGTTGCCTCATTCCCTGTCCCTGACTGTGAGACAACACATGCTAGCAACTCCAAAGTAACCCACTGGCCATATTCATTTCAAACTCTCCACCCGACCTGACGCCGGTGGGTAGCTCGTGCATGCGAAAAGCGGGAAAGGGGACTTTTTTCAAGATTCATAAGTTTATGAGAAATTGTCTACTTTGATAGGCAATTAGTTGCATTTAAAGTTACAAGAGAGAAAAGAGACAAAACATTAAAGAAAAAGTAATTTGTTTAAAAAAAACCCACCAACAATCAAAAGGGCACTTTTTTCATTGGATGGCAAAAGGGCAGGTGCTCCAGCATCCGGGCTCTGTCTGTGCACGTGCCTGGGTCTAGGTGACGCATCACAATCCCATTGAGGATGCAGAAGTGTCAGTATAGATGTTGAAGTTCTGTCTGTCGTTTCATTATGGCCTTATTTTTGGTTGGGAGCCGTCTGGGTCAGCTCTAATTGTTGGTAAATGAGAATGGCCTTGGGTGAGGCTGAGGAGCAGATGGCTGTCAGTGGGGACCTTCATCGCTGCTGGAAACACAGCCGTATGTCCTCGGATGCATATACAGCCCACAACCATTTCCCTGAAAGAGGTGTGTGTGTGTGTGTGTGTGTGTGTGTGTGTGTGTGTGTGTGTGTGTGTGTGTGTGTGTGTGTGTGTGTGTGTGTGTGTGTGTGTGTGCGTGTGCGTGTGCGTGTGCGTGTGCGTGTGTGTGTGTGTGTGTGACCTGTTTGTGCTATTGAGGACACAATCCACTGAAATTTGTATTATTGTACTTTGCCTCTGACTTTGAATAGCAGCAAACACATCATAAGCTTCTACTTTATGACATCTTTAACTTCTGATACATATTGATGCTGCGTTGTGTACCATTCAACTTCAGAAACTGAAAGTTATTCTAAAATGCATTCAGTTGACAAACTATGTAGAAAACACAACTTGAGATTCAACACAAGCGATGTCACAGAGGGAATAGGAGGGGGAAAGTGGAGACAGATTCCAGAAAATCAGGGCAGTCCCAGCTGTTAGCCTGGAGACTTTAAAGGGGGACTGAACTTCCTGATATGGCCTCGTTTTGAAGCTTGGTCATTAAGAAATGCTAGCGGCCATGACATTCTCAGATCCTCAAAAGATCCAACAGTTCTACAGCTGCACCATTGAGAGCATCTTGACTGGATGCATCACCGCTTGGTATGGCAACTGCTTGGCATCCGACCGCAAGTCATAGACTGTTCTCTCTGTTACCACAGCTTCTACCCCAAACTATAAGACTACTAAATAGTTAGTTCAATAGTTAACCAAATAGCTACCCGGACTATCTGCATTGACCCTTTTTGCACAAACATTTTTTGACTCATCACTACGCTGCTGCTACTGTTAATTATCTATCCTGCTGCCTTGTCACTGCATTCCTAGTTATATGTACATACTGTATATACAAAAGTATGTGGACACCTGCTCGTCGAAAATCTCATTCCAAAATCATGGGCATTAACATGGAGTTGGACGATTTTAACGTGCTACGCGCTTCAACACTCGGCGGTCCCGTTCTGTGAGCTTGTGTGGCCTACTACCTCGCGGCTGAGCCGTTGTTGTTGCTCCTAGACGTTTCCACTTCACAATAACAGCACTTACAGTTAACCATTCGGAAAGTATTCAGAGCCCTTCCCTTTTTCGAAATGTTGTTATGTTACAGCCTTATTCTAAAATGGATTAAATAAATAAAAAATCCTCATCCATCTACACACAATACCCCATAATGACAAAAGCGAAAACAGGTTTTTAGACATTTTTGCAAATGTATTAAAAAAAAAAAGATATACCTTATTTACATAAGTATTTGGTATGAGACTCGAAATTGTTCAGAAAATGTTACTTCTCTTATGTTGAGGATGTTTAAACATTGTATTGAAACTCACAGACTCCCGGAGTCTTTATACTCTGCCGATATCTCCCTAATATTAAAGAAAGATAAAGATGAAACAGATCCATCTTCATATCGTCCTATTGCCCTCCTCGGATGCGACCTTAAGGTGTTTACTAAAATCCTTGCAAACAGACTAAATAAATGCATGTCGACTATAATTCATCATGACCATCAGACAGATTCTCATGTTAGGCGATTGATGAATATCATGTATTCCAAATATGACAAAGATTCTAAAGTTGCCATTCTTGCACTTGATGCTCTAAAAGCTTTTGACCAAGTTGGAATAGAATTACATTCTGACAGTAATACATTTGTTTTGTTTGGGCGAGAGTTTTGTCTCTTGGGTTGAAATGCTATATGCTGCCTGACGGCTTCAGTTCTCACTATTTAAAAGAAATCACCTTCGTTTTCACTTGAACGTTCCTGTCACCAGGGGTGGCCCTTGAATCCGTTGCTATTCACCATTGCTATGGAACCCCTAGCTATTAGTATCAGGAGTCATCCTGACATTGCTCCGCTAAACATGGGCAAGGTTGATCTTCGCATCTCACTCCTTGCGGATTACGTAATTTTGGGGGAGCTCATCGAATCATTTGGAGAACTTTCTGGGTACACCATAAACTGGGATAAAAGTTAATTCTTGCCTCTTAAATGCGACTTAAACCCAGACTTTCTTAAAAATATACCTTTCAAAATCACAAGAGTCAAAATGTAATATGTAGGTGTTGTCATCCCCAAGGACCCTCAATTTATTTTATAAATTTAACTCTCGGCATGGAGAAGTTGATGCGCAACATTGAGATCTGTAGAGTGTTGCCTCTACCTATGATAGGCTGTGTTAACGCTATTAAAATGGTTACCCTCCCCAGATTCCTTTATCTCTTTCAGAATATGCCTATATTTTTTAACTAAAGCTTTTTTCAGATTCTTGGATTCTATCATCTTGCCTTTTGTGTAGGGATACAAAGTACACCATATCAACAACAAAAAAAGGTAATCAAGCCCAAAAAATGTGGGGGCGTGAGCCTACCAAATGTTCAGCATTGGTTTATTGGTAGGATGCATATCCTGGCGTGGTAGATCCCTCCACCCCTTCATGGTTCACTATTGAACAAGATATACACAACACCTCTCTTCCAGCACTTCTCTTTTCATCAACTAAATCCCCTCCAATTATTACTGGCAATAACTTTATGCAAAAAAAGTAATAAACGTGGTATCAAATAAGGAAAAGCATGAGGACTTGCGGCGAGTGGTGAACTTCCTCAACAACTACGCGGAGGATAATGCAAATGCCACCCAGGACACAAACACTTTGGTGGAAAGCTGCTGTCATCCCATGTGACAAAAGCAGCGGTGTGGTGTCTCCACAAGGAATCGATGACAACAATTGGTATGTAAAGCATAAACAACCCATGTTTTGATTGGCACTACGTTTATTGATCTTACATTATTTGTGTATTTTCCCAAGGAACATGCAGTCGGGCTGTCTTCCTTCAGGAATCTGTAGATAAAATTGCTGCCCCACATCTCGAGCACTAAACCCAGGACAGACCTGTGCTGGCAGTGCCAGAGGAACACCTATCAGCTCTAAAGATCTGCAAATCTGCCAGAAGCTGTTAAGTCAGCCAAGCTGAAGAAGCAAGAGCAGCGTCTCCTGCTTGTTCAGAGTGAGCGTTCTGTATACCAGAAGTTGGTTGCTGACTGCAAGACCACCTGTCAAGACCTGCAGTTGTCTCTGGGGGCCCCTACTGAACCAGCAAGCAAAGACATCAGGATACATTACAGCTTTGATTTTGCTCAACAGGTAAGCAACATTTCCTCCTTTATACTGATTGAGGACCTTACTGATGAATGTTTGTTTTTATGACCGTGTTGGTCTTTGTGCTTGCATTTTGTATTGATATTGTTGTGTGTATTGCTAGTACTATACCATGCACAAGCTCCCCCACAGTCTGGACCTGATCACAGGCCACACCAAGTTTGCTCCCAAATGATGCTTTGTCAGAGATGGCTGGTGTGGGGAAGGACAGCACTGTGACAGGGGTCAACATCCCACAGCTGGCTGGACTGGAGGATGGTACAGTGCTGGTGGAAAGCTATGTCTGATAACAACACCTGACTCCATACTTCAGGCCACTGCCACAGAGCAAGCAGTACGAGCACTTCAGGTGAATATCATTTTCATTGCATTGTATGAGGTTATTATTTTTATCTAAACTTGGGAGGTGAATTGATGTTATACCAGGTTGTAATCTTCAAATTGTTTTTGTCTATTTTCCTGTTTTACAGCTTCGATGCTCTGGAACCTGGTGTTGTTCTTGCCAAGGAGCGTTTGGACTCAGTTGGGACCAGGTTTCACCTGCTGCAGAACGCTGACGTGCTTCCTTTCATAGATGGCCTGCCTGTACATGCACCACCTGGACAAACGTATATTTATATGAGAAAATCAGGGAGTTTTGCGACGAAGAGGGCACGGACATCACATGCCCTGCACCAAAGTCAAGGGCAGGACATAAACAGGCTTTCCGAATATAGATTCCCTTGTTCATGCGTGGTGCGGACGTACCAGTTCATCACTGGGGGCGAGTTCCCAGTCATCCGGACTATCTGCAGTGCCTCTATGCACATTCACATGACTCTATCCTAACACACACACCATATGTTGCTGCTACTATAAAACAAAAAAATCCTGCTGCTCAGCCACTTTACCCCTGATTGTATGCATATAACTACCTCATCTATCACCAGTATCGCTGATATCATTTTTTATATTGTTCTTGGTACATACTGTATATTATTTTGTTCTTTCATTGACACTTTTTGTTCTTCTTTTTATTATACTGACACTTTCTATTTTTTATATTGCTACTATACAAATATGCAAGTAACCATTTCACTGTACCGTTTACACCTTCCTTAGAGACCCATCCACTTAGCTAGACGTGACTGTGGGGTAGATAGCATCTCTTTCACATGACCCATCAAGTTAGCCATGTGTATCTGGGGGTGATTACGGCCATCTATTGTATTTCATGAACATGTGTACATGTCTAGACAAGAGTTGCCCATTATCCATTTAGCTAGATGTGTCTGGGGGGTGGTTATAGCATTTCTTTCACATGACCCATCAATTTAGATTAGTTTGTCTGAGTAAGCATCATCTAATAATTATTAAATATTCATACAATATTTCTATCTGGACACTTTCTATTTTTATGCTCCTACTATGCAAATATACAAGTAACCATTTCACTGTTCTGTTTACTTACACATGTGTATGTGACACATAAACTTAGGATTTTATTTGATATAGTGTGTTTCCCAGAGATGGTAATGTGAAAATGTGAAAAGGTAGACAAAATAGAGCTCTCCAGTAGGTGTACCAAAATATTCAAGGGCCATTTTCTCTAAAGTGGAGTTACAAGTTTATCAACCTTCAAAGCAAAATTACTTTCCCATTGTTCCTCAACTGTAGTGTATGATATACCATTTTATACCTCTCAGTCTGTACTTTTATCCAATGTAAAAAACACAATTTCAAATGTTGCTACATACGCTTGCAGAGAGGTGCTGGGTCACATATTTGCAATCCTTGATAATGTGTGTGATGCCAACATAGAGGTCTATTTTCTCGGTGACCTGAATATAGACTGATTTTCATCAAGCTGTCCGCTCAAGCGGAAGCTTCTTATTGTAACCCGTGCCTGTAATCTGGCTCAGGTTATCAATCAACATACCAGAGGGTTTACAAATAGTCCACGAACTACATCATCCACGTGTATTGATCACATTTTTACCAATGCTGTAGAACTTTGTTCTAAAGCTGTATCCATACCTACTGTACTGTATGTCCTAAAAAGCCAAAGTTCCAAAGGACTAAAATACTGTATAAGAGATCATTCAAAAGTTTTGTTATGATTCCTATGTTGAAGATGTAAAAAACATTTGTTGGTCTGATGTGTGTAATGAGGAGCATCTTGATGCATTTATGATATTGTTTCTTCAATACATTGATAAGCATGCACCTATTAAGAAGCTGACTGTTAGAACTGTTAAAGCTGTGGAATGATGAGAAATTGAAAAATGTTATGGTTGAGTGAGATGAAGCAAAAGGAGTGGCTAATAAGATTGGCTGCACAGCTGATTTGCAAACTTACTGTAAATTGAGAAATTATGTGACTAAACTGAACAAAACTAAGAAGAAACTGTGTTATGAAACTAAGATAAATTATATAGTTCTTTAAAGTTCTTTAAATGAAATTATGGGCAGAAAGACTAATTCTACTCCATTTTTCATTGAATCAGAAGGCTCATTTATCACAAAAACTTTTGATATTGACAATTATTTTACTTGCCAAAGTGAGCAAAGCATGAAATATCAACAGCAAAGTGAGCAAACTCAGGCATGAAATATCAACAACAAACTGTGAGCCATCAAATTCATGCATAAAACACCTAATAATGAAAGAAAAACAGTGTAATTTTTTATTCTGTAAAGTCAGTGTGGAAGAGGTGTGAAAATGTTTGTTGTCCATCAATAAAGAGGAACCACCTGGTATTGACAACTTAGATGGAAAACTACTGAGGATGGTAGCGGACTATATTGCCACTCCTGTTTGTCATATCTTTAACCTGGGCCTGGGGAACAGTGTTTGCACTCAGATCTGGAGGGAAGCTAAAGTCATTCCGCTACCCTAGAATGGTAAAGCACCCTTTACTGGTTCTAATAGCCGACCAACCAGCTTGCTGCTGGCTCTTAACAAAACTTTGGTAAAAAAAAATTGTCTGCAGATCCTCTCAAGCTCTGTCAGGGTGGATGGGGAGCATCGCTGCACAGCTATTTTCAGGTCTCTCCAGAGATTTTTGATCAAGTTCAATTCCAGGCTCTGGCTGGGCCACTCAAGGACATTCAGAGACTTGTCCCGATGCCACTCCTGCCTTGTCTTGGCTGTGTGCTTAGGGTCATTGTTCTGTTGGAAGGTGAACCTTCGCCTCAGTCTGAGGTCCTGAGCGCTCTGGAGAGGTTTTCATCAAGGATCTCTCTGTACTTTGCTAAGTTCATCTTTCCCTCGATCCTGACTAGTCGCCCAGTCCCTGCTGCTGAAAAACATCCCCACAGCATGATGCTGCCAACACCATGCTTCACCATAGAGATGGTGCCAGGTTTCCTCCAGGCATGACGCTTGGCATTCAGGCCAAAAAGTTCAATCTTGGTTTCATCAGACCAAAGAATCTTGTTTCTCATGGTCTGAGTCCTTTAGGTGCCTTTTGGCAAACTCCAAGCAGGCTGTAATGTGCCTTTTACTGAGGAGTGACTTCCATCTGGCCACTCTACCATAGAGGCCTGATTGGTGGAGTGTTGCAGAGATGGTTATTCTTCTGGAAGGTTTACCCATCTCCACAGAGGAACTCTGGAGCTCATTCGGGGTGACCATCGGGTTCTTGGTCACCTCCCTGATCAATGCCCTTCTCCCCCGATTGCTCAGTGGTTCCAAACTTCTTCCATTAAAGAATGATGGAGGCAACTGTTCTTGGGGACCTCCAATGATGCAGAAATGTTTTGTACCCTTCCCCAGATCTGTGCCTCGACACAATCCTGTCTTGGAGCTCTACGGACTTGTTTATTGTGTGTAGATTGATGAGGAAACTGTTTAATTTAATACATTTTAGAATAAGGCTGTACATTTAAAAAAATATATGTATACTTTGAATACTTTCCGAATGCACTGTATACAGTGGTGGGAAAAGTATTCAATTGTCATACTTGAGTAAAAGTAAAGATACCTTAACAGACCAAGGCGCAGCGGGTATAGTGCTCATTCTTACTTGTTTATTTAAAGAGAACACTTAAACAAATAAATAACAAACGACAGCAAACAGTTCCGTAAGGTTCACAGACTATAACGGAAAATAACCACCCACAAAAACACAGGAAAAACAGGCTGCCTAAGTATGGCTTCCAATCAGAGACAACAAAAGACACCTGCCTCTGATTGGAAGCCATGCCTGGCCACACATAGAAAAAGAAACATAGAAATAGAAAACTAGAACCAAAATCCCCTAGAACCAAAAAACCCCAAAACACACAAAACAAACACCCCCTGCCACGCCCTGACCATACTACAATTACAAATGACCCCTTTACTGGTCAGGACGTGACAGTACCCCCCCAAAGGTGCAGACCCCAACTGCACCTCCAAAACAAAAAACCCCACAAAACCAACCCCAAACCTAAAGGGAGGGAAGGGAGGGTGGCCACCGTCAACGACGGTTCCTGTGCTACACCCTCCCTTCGCCAATCCTCCCACTACGGAGGTGGCTCTGGCTCTGGGCGTAGCTCCCGTTCCGAAGACTCTGGGCTGAGAGGCGTCGCTGGAGGCCCTGGGCTGAGAGGCGTCGCTGGAGGCTCCTGACTGGGGAGCGTCACTGGAGGCTCCGGGCTGCGGAGCGTCGCTGGAGGCTCCGGGCTGAGGAGCGTTGCTGGAGGCTCCGGGCTGAGGAGCGTCACTGGAGCCCTCCTGCGTGGAGCTGGGACCGGTCTCCCGGACTGGGAAGACTCACAGGAGACTGGGTGCGCAGAGCAGGCACGAGGCACACTGGGCCGTGGAGGCGCACCGGAGGTCTGGAGCTCAGGGCTGGCACACTCCGTCCTGGCTGGATGGTCCCTGTAGCCCGGCACGGGCGGAGCGCTGGCACTGGGTGAGCTGGGCTGTGCTGGGGGATGAGGGCTGCCGTGCGTAGAGCAGCCGCAGGATAAGCTGGACCGAGGAGACGCACTGGCGGCCAGATGCGCTGAGCAGGCACACTCCTTCCTGGCTGAGTGCCAACTCTAGCACGGCAACGCTGCGGAGCCCGTACCGACCGTACCGGACTGTGCGTGCGGATGGGCGAGATAGTGCGCATCACCCCGTAATGCATCGCTCGCCCCTCTGCACGCCTGCTCAGTCGTGCCCTCTCTGCCAGTACCTCCTTCCGGAATCTCGCGTCAAGCTCGGCGCTCGACTCCTTTCTCGGCTCCAGTTTGCTCCACGGCTCCCTCCGAATAGCCCGGGAGGTCAGGTCAGGGTTCCCCCCTGACCTAGCAACACTCCCCTAATGCCCCCCCAAAAAATATTTTAGGAGGATACAATGCCTCGTACCTCCGTCGTTCCCTCTTTGCTTCCTCCAGCTCCGCCTTCGGGCGCTGGTACTCCCCAGCCTGGCTCCATGGACCCTTGCCATCGAGGATCTCCTCCCACGTCCATGACTCCAAATACTTCTCCTGCTGCTTCTTCGTCCGCTGCTTGGTCTTCTTCTGGTGGGTGGTTCTGTCGTAGGCGTCGTTAAGGACAGACCAAGGCGCAGCGGGTCTAGTGCTCATTCTTACTTGTTTATTTAAAGAGAACACTTAAACAAAGAAAAAACAAATGACAGCAAACAGTTCCGTAAGGTTCACAGACTATAACGGAAAATAACCACCCACGAAAACACAGGAAAAACAGGCTGCCTAAGTATGGCTTCCAATCAGAGACAACGAAAGACACCTGCCTCTGATTGAAAGCCATACCTGGCCACACATAGAAAAAGAAACATAGAAATAGAAAACTAGAACCAAAATCCCCTAGAACCAAAAAACCCCAAAACACACAAAACAAACACCCCCTGCCACGCCCTGACCATACTACAATTACAAATGACCCCGTTACTGGTCAGGACGTGACACCAGTAAAATATTGAGTATAAGTCTAAAAGTATTTGGTTTTAAATATACTTAGGTATCAAAAGTACAAGTGAAAGTATAAATAATTTCTAATCTATATATTAAGCCAATCAGAAGGCACAATTCTCTTGTTTTTATTTATTTATGGCTGGCCAGGGGCACACTCCAACACTCAGACATAATTTACCAATAAAGCAGTTGTGTTGAGTGAGTGAGTTCGCCAGATCAGAGGCAGAAGGGATGACCAGGGATGTTCTCTTGATAAGTGTGTGAATTGGACCATTTTCATGTGCTGCTAAGCACTGAAGATGTCACATTCGTTGTATGAAGGAGCGGACCAAAGCGCAGCATGTGTTTCGTTCCACATCTTTTATTTTGAATGTGAAACTATGCAAGACACACAATAAACTATAAACAAAACAACAAACCGTGACGAAGAGGTGCAACATACACTAACTCAAAATAATCTCCCACAAACGCTACTGGGAAAACAACAACTTAAATATGATCCCCAATTAGAGACAACGATGACCGGCTGCCTCTAATTGGGAATCATACAAAAAACCCAACCTAGAAAAAAGAACCTAGAACACAAACATAGAAATAAATAAACTAGACAAAACCCCCCCAGTCATGCCCTGACCGACTCTACCATAGAAAAATACAAGCTCTCTATGGTCAGGACGTGACAGAAGATGTAACGAGTACTTTTGCGTGTCAGGGAAATGTATAGAATAAAAAGTACAACAAGTAAAAGTAAAAGTTGTCAAGTAAAGTACAGATACTCAAAACCTTTTTTTATTTACATTTTTTTAATATTTTTTTCTTCACATTTTCAAACAGTCCATTTATATTTTACAACGGGGCTATACATTTGGGTGAGTTTTTTTTCTCGCCTGTGTAACCTCGTTTCACTGCCAAAAATAAAATTAAACCATCTATTAACACAATGTCAAATACAGGTAGCCTAGTCAAATAATTAACATCCAATCACATTAACTGTTACTCTCTCGAGGGAATTCCACTAACGGTCCGTATGCAGCCAAACGTAACTGCTGCTCATTCCGTTTGCTCGAAAATTGATAAATGGTTAAAAAAAGTAAAGCCCGTGTCCATACTGCTACTACCAGCAGTACTACACCTTTACCTGTCGACGACACAAGTTGTTCTGCTTCCACAAGCACATCCAATTCTAGCATCAGTAATTGTATGTTTGTTGTTAGCCCAGCTAGCATGGACACTGACAGTTGTGAATCTGATGCACTTTCGAGTAGTAACGTATAAAAGGAACAGATACCATTAATAAGAAGGGGCTAGAAGTGCCTTATATGGTGAGGTATCGAGTGGCTAGGACAGGCAAGCCCCATGCTATTGTGGAGGACTTAATTCTTCCTGCCGCCTCGGATATGGCTGGGGCTATGCTGGGGGAAAAGGCCCCAAAAACTATACAGACAATATCTCCATCAAATAACATTAAATAACACTGTTTCACGACGCATCAATGACATGGCAGGAGATGTTCTGAAACAATTACTGCGTCACATACATGCCAGTGAATTCTATGCGTTACAGCTGGATGAGTCAACAGACGTGGCGGGCCTGGCACAGCTTCTGATATATGTCCGTTACGTTTATGGGGGGTCAATTAAGGAAGACATCCTCTTCTGCAAACCACTGGAAACCAGGACAACAGAAGAGGATATTTTTAAAGTACTGTACAGCTTTGTGACATCGAATGGACTTTGGTGGTCAAGATGTGTTGGTATCTGTACTGATGGCGTAAAAGCCATGACAGGGAGACATAGTGGAGTGGTAACGCACGTGCAAGCAGTTGCTCCCGATGCCACTTGGGTACACTGCAGCATCCACCGAGAGGCTCTTGCTGCCAAGGGAATGCCTGACAGCTTGAAATACGTTTTGGACACTTCAGTGAAAATTGCTAACTTTGTTATAGCAAAGCCCCTGAACGCTTGTGTATTTTCTGCACTATGCAATGATATGGGCAGCGACCATGTAACGCTTTTACAACATACAGTAGAACACTGGTTATCAAGGAGCAAAGTATTGACAAGTTTCTTTGAATTGAGAGACGAGCTTAAAGTTGTCTTTACTGACCATAATTTTCACTTGTCTGACAGCTTGCATGATGAGGAGTTTCTCACACGACTGGCCTATCTGGGTGATGTTTTTTCTCGCCTGAATGATCTGAATCTAGGATTACAGGGACTCTCTGCAACTATATTCAATGTGCGGGACACAATTGAGGCTATGATTAAGAAGTTGGAGCGCTTCTCTGTCTGCATTAACAAGAACAACAGACAGGTCTTTCCATCACTGTATGTTTTTTTGTGTGCAAATTAACTCAAGCTTACGGACAATGTCAAATGTGATATAGCGAAGCACCTGAGTGAGTTGGGTGCGCAATTGCGCAGGTACTTTCCCTGAAACGGATGACACAAACAACTGGATTCGATTTCCCAATCATGCCCTGCCTCCAGTCCACTTACCGATATCTGAACAAGAGAGCCTCATCGAAATTGCAACAAATTGAATTTAATCAGAAGCCACTGCCAGATTTCTGGATTGGGCTGCACTCTGAGTATCCTGCCTTTGCAAATCGCACTGTTAAGACACTGATGCCCTTTGCAACCACGTACCTATGTGAGAGTGGATTCTCGACCCTCACTAGCATGAAAACTAAATACAGGCACAGACTGTGTGTGGAAAATGATTTAAGACTGAGACTCTCTCCAATACAACCCAACATTGCAGATTTATGTACATCCTTTCAAGCACACCCTTATCATTAACCTGTGGTGAGTTAATCACAATTTTCAATGAACAAATAAGGTTTTATATGTAAGATGGTTAAATAAAGAGCAAAATAATTGATTATTATTATATTATTATTTGTGCCCTAGTCCTTTAAGAGCTCTTTGTCACTTCCCACGAGCCGGGTTGTGACAAAAACTCACACTCATTCTTATGTTAAATAAATGTATCGTATAGTGTGTGTGTACAATGATGGCAAAAAACAACATTTGAGAGTGAGCTATCCCTGGTGCTAGAGGGGGTACGCAGCTGGAGGTTGAATGTTAGAAGATGTACGAGACTATAAAACGTTTGGGAACCACTGATCTATACAATATACTAATCACTTTTGTTAACTTCCTAGCATTCAAAATAATAGATACAGTTGAAGTCAGAAGTTTACATACACATTAGCCAAATACATTTAAACTCAGATTTTCACAATTCCTGACATTTAATCCTAGTAAAAATTCCCTGTCTTAGGTCAGTTAGGATCACCACTTTATTTTAAGAATGTGAAATGTCAGAATAATAGTAGAGAATTATTTATTTCAGCTTTTATTTCTTTCATCACATTTCAAGTGGGTCAGAAGTTTACATACACTCAATTAGCATTTTGTAGCATTGCCTTTACATTGTTTAACTTGGGTCAAACATTTTGGGTAGCCTTCCACAAGCTTCCCACAATAAGTTGGGTGAATTTTGGCCCATTCCTCCTGACAGAGCTGGAGTAACTGCGTCAGGTTTTTAGGACTCCTTGCTCGCACACGCTTTTTCAGTTCTGACCACAAATTTGCCATCTATTTTGTGAAGTGCACCAAATTTGCCATCTATTTTGTGAAGTGCACCAGTCCCTCCTGCAGCACCTCCACAACATGATGCTGCCACCCCCGTGCTTCGTGATTGGGATGGTGTTCTTCAGCTTGCAAGCGTCCCCCTTTTTCCTCCAAACATAACGGTGGTCATTATGGCCAAACAGTTCTATTTTTGTTTCATCAGACCAGAGGACGTTTCTACAAAATCTTTGTCCCCATGTGCAGTTGCAAACCGTAGTCTGGCTTTTTTATGGCGGTTTTGGAGCAGTGGCTTCTTCCTTGTTGAGCGGCCTTTCAGGTTACCTCGATATAGGACTCATTTTACTTTGGATATAGATACTTTTGTACCTGTTTCCTCCAGCATCTTCACAAAGTCCTTTGCTGTTGTTCTGGGATTGATTTGCACTTTTCACACCAAAATACGTTCATCTCTAGGAGACAGCGTCTCCTTCCTGAGCGGTATGACGGCTGCATGGTCCCATGGTGTTTATACTTGCGTACTATTGTTTGTACAGATGAACGTGGTACCTTCAAGCGTTTGGAAATTGCTCCCAAGGATGAACCAGACTTGTGGAGGTCTACAATGTTTTTTTCTGAGGTCTTGGCTGATTTCTTTTGATTTTCCCATGATGTCAAGCAAAGAGGCAGTGAGTTTGAAGTTAGCCCTTGAAATACATCCGCAGGTACACCTCCAATTGACTCAAATGATGTCAATTAGCCTTACAGAAGCTTCAAAAGCCATGATATCATTTTCTAGAATTTTCCAAGCTGTTTAAAAGCACAGTCAACTTAGTGTATGTAAACGTCTGACCCACTGGAATTGTGATACAGTGAATTATAAGTGAAATAATCTGTCTGTAAACAATTGTTGGAAAAATTACTTGTGTCATGCACAAAGTAGATGTCCTAACCGACTTGCCAAAACTATAGTTTGTTAACAAGAAATTTGTGGAGTGGTTGAAAAACGAGTTTTAATGACTCCAACCTAAGTGTATGTAAACTTCCGACTTCAACTGTAGATATCTCTAATTCCTAAAAACATGTCACAATAAATATACTGGGTGATAACATGTAACATGTAACATCTGGATTTGCATTAGTATACGCATAAAAAGTACCAATGCAAAGTTACAACTCACTTTTCAATTTTTTGAGTTATTACATAAAACCGATCAGAATTCCGAAGAATGCCGGAAAAAGTTTCATCAGCCGATGAATATAGTGAGGTAAATACAAAGTAGATAGATTCTAGGGACAATAATGCAGAGACGGCTTTGGGCACAGGAGACGAGGGGAAGAGTCAACAATAAGATTTCGATCGGAGGAAGACTCCTGACAGATGGAAATGATCACAACAACACAGTCATTCAGCTACTGTAGCGTGCTAGTACTAAGCCAAAGTTGAAAAACTCAGGTGGTGTACTTCACAAAGAACACATCGAAAAGCTGACCAAACAAATTAGAGTACGAAAAACAAAGAAAGAATACTCGAGGTACTGAACAATTCGAGCAGGCAGGAAATGATTTTCCACTTTCTGTTCAAGCCAGAACCAAGCATGTTGGTGCAGGAGAAGTCAGAGCTGCTTGGAGCAGATGAGCAGGACCATGCAGTCCCCACATGTGGTTGTTTTCGTCACACCTCCTCATGATTGGTAGATTGTAGCTCACCACTGCCAACACTCGGTATGAATCAATAGTGGCTAACCATAGCCAGCTCGAGTTAGCTAACGCAGAGTAGATTCTCCATATGACGTTGAGAAATAGTGCATTGTGGGTCGTTTAGAAAATATCCCGAAGTAAGTTAATAAATATGTTAAAAAAAATGTTTTAAAGGATTATGTTTGTTGCAGTGGCAAACCGTGACTATTGGAGCTAGGCCCTCAGTTGTGGAAAAAGATCTGACGTCATGTATATAGATAGAGTACTCGGATGCCTGTGTATACAGAGCATGACTTGAGACCTTTCTTTTGCAGTCCTATGTAGGAGAAGCAATTCTTTGATGACAGAGTCAAACGGTCCTAAGTCACGCCTCGGCTGTGGCTCACAGAAGTAGCACACGTTCACAGCGGTTGTAAATATCGATAGCAGGAACCACATTAGAAGAAACTCATATAGTGGTGGAATAAATTCAACCACACAACTACTCGCATTGTTTCAAGACCACAGACAGTATGTCAGAGAGAAAAAAGTTGCGCTGTATTCGATGTTCTTTCTCCAGCATGCAACAATAAAAGAATGCACCACAACACGAAATTTCATGTACCAATTGCAACGTAATTACCTTTGTTTTTACCACACAACCAGTGATCTAAAGTTGAAATAATATTTTACACATTGTATTCAAAATGATATGAACGAGATAGCAACAAAAAGCAAGCTGTAGATGAAAACAAAAAGTCCACTCACCATTATGATTATCATTTAAAAACGGACATTCTCCTGTCCTTTATGAAATGGGCAATGGCAGGTTCAAATTGCTTTTGTTTTGATTTTAAATCCGAAAGAAGTTCTATTTCGATTGAGATCAAAGCCAGGGCTGACAGTTGGGCCTGACCAGTGGTGTTCCTGGAATATGTCTTGATCTTTTTAGTGCAGAAAATGTTCTTTCTACTGATGCAGTGGACACTGGAATAGTCAAAACCAGACAGGTAAGCAGATACAATTGGTGCATACTATCAATTATTCTCTTCTGCTGGAGAAAGTGGAGCAGATCAGCCGGGCTCTTACCCTCAAAGTCAGACATTGAGTGCATAACGGTGAGTTCTGTTTTAAGCCGTGGCAAATCAAAATTAGGGCCATAGCTTTCCTCGAGGCTTGAGAACGCAGCGTTTGGAAAGTTTGGTGTTTCCCTATATATTGGGAACTTTTGTGGGTCAAGGAGGGCAAGGAACATGAGCCTTTCATGGTCATTGAACCTGCTTCTTAGCTGAGTGACAATGTTGTCAATGATCGCACTGTGTAGCTGTTGGTACTGCCCACGAACGTCTTCTTGTATATGTGTCCTGAGCCCCCCTGGAACTCCGGTCTCCCTCACAGTGTCCTGGTAGATGGAATCGAATTTTCCCTTTTCCCTCACTGTGGTGTTGCAGAAGTCGTCCACCCTGGACAAGCAGAACTTCATGTCAAACTCCCTGTTCTGCAATATTCCAAACGGCACATCGGAGTACGCAAATATGGAGTAGAACGCGGGTTAGCAGGAAGCAGAACTCGAAGCTTGTCAGGTGCATCATGTATCCATCTGCGCTGTGAACCGTGCCTTCATCAAAGTCATCGGGATGGTCCACTATTTATTCAAAGAGTCCAATGAGTTCTGCCTTTTTTTCATACACAGCTCAAACTAAGCTTGAAAAGAAATTCCATCATGTTGGCGCCACTCTGGGTAGTCTTCGCTGGCATATTTCATCCAGTAATTTTGTTTGACAGATCTTGAGAAAAACGCTGCTAGGCCACCAAGATGAGAAAAAAAATGGTGCATTCTTTTAGTTTACCAGCACCTTGTGACATCACCAGATTAAGAGTGTGCGCCTGGCAATGAATGAACAGATCTTGCGGGATAGTTTCTTTCACCTTGGCTTGTACTCCATTTATACCAGAGGCCATGACTGCGGCCCCATCGTAACACTGTGCCACAACTTTGGCTGTGCATTCACACTCCTCTAAAAAGTGGCTAATTCGGTCAGCAACCACTTCTGCCCGTTTATCCTCAGTTACATCCTCAAATTTGAAAAACCTTTCCTTCACACCACCATCGGTAGTGTAACGCAACACGTAAGACATTTGGGCTACATTGCTGATGTCTGTCGTCTCGTCAACCATGATGGTTACAAAGAGGGTTTTCTTCCTTCATGACATCTGGCATTACATTCGTGCCCGCGTGTATCAGGTCATTTTGGATTTTGTAGGAAGTGCCTGTGGACACGGTAGCCATAGCTAAATGGCAGTTTAAAGTGCTGTCGTACTCAGCCAAGAAATCCAGTATTTCCAAGTAGTTTCCCTTATTAGCTGATTCTTTACCCTCATCATGTCCTCTGAATGTTAATTCTTGCGTGCCTAAAAACACAACCATATGAATAAGGCGCTTCAGAATCTCCCTGTTTTGCCTGACTTTATCATTGTTGGCAAGTGTCTCGTTGGGCCGCTGCTCGTTAAGAAGAAGGTCTACTCTTGTTTCCCCGAATGTTTTTAAAGTCACTGTAGCTCGCAGGTGTTAAGTTGAGTTTTGGTGTCGAAGTGCTGACTTTGTCAAACAGGCTAAATATTTTAAACCAGTTGTCCAGGTTGAGCTATTATTGGTGCTGAAGAGTAGGCAATTCCAACAGTAAAGGTTTTTTGTCAGCTCACAGCCGGTTATCCACGGATAGAAATCATAATTATTAACTTGAAAATGGCTTTCTCTTTCCTCGTTCCACCAAATCAGGCAGTGCAGGAGTTGGTCTCCCGGTCTGTACAATATTACATTTTTCATTAAAAGTTAGTCTTGCAAAGGGCGATGGTAACAATTTAGCCACCACATCGTCCTCGATTACTCTCTCTGCAGTTGCCATCGTTACATACACTCACTGCAAAAAGCTAGCCAGCTAGCTAGGCTCAAGCGTGAGAAAACAAGATAAGGCTCGCTATTGGCTCTGAATTACTGACGTATACTTAGGCCCTCCTGAGGGCCTTGAGGCATCATACAATTGTCCCACCTATTACTAGACAATTTGTGATTGGTTGATTCTACTGTCATTCCAAAATGATGCTCTAACTGAAGTCAATGTCAATGAAGTTGGCTGGTGACTTCTATTCAAAGCCTGAGGGCCTAGCCAATGAGTGTTGATCCCAGATAGATTATTTCTACGAAGAGACTACCAAAGAAAAATTCTGATTGGACATTTCTTTCTCTTGGATATTTACCCTTCTTTTTCCAACACAAACTGAAGAAATTCAACAGGAAGATCACTACAATTAAGACAAAAAATATTAAATCAATGAAAACAAAATTACAAATTATAATATATTAAAATATATACAGATTTGTATCTATCTTTAGGCCCTCTCTGAGGGTGTAGAGGGCCCTGACGGTTCCCCACTGGTTTGTAGTTATAGGTAACCAAATAGTGACTACAGCTAAGTTACTAAGTCTTTGACCACACTGCATTGTTACTTTGGTGAGTAAAAACGAATGCTTCTGTCCTTTAACTGTTTTTCATGGTTGCAAAGACGAGGGACGCAAATGCCACTGCAATTCAAGAACAGCCCTTATTGAAAACTTTGTCTCCACACCTTGTAATTGGATAATCAACATTGCAGCATCAATTTGATTTGTGTAAAGTAAGTTTACAATTTGAATTCGGAAAATAAAGACGTCATGGACAAAATGATTTGCACCCCAGAGCTAGTACTTGGTTGCACAGCCGTTGGCCAAGATAACTGCAGACAAATGCATCTTGTAGCCATCAATGAGCTTGCCCTTCATTGAAGATTGTGGGTCTTTCAGCAGGACAACGACCCCAAACACACATCAAAAGCATCCTGGAAGGGTTCAACAAGAATCAAATCCAAAACCTATGGCGAGATCTGAAAACAACTGTTGGTGGAGGGAACCCCTAAAACATTGAAGAAAGAGTCGTTTGCTGCTGGAGAGTTGGCCAAATTGCCGCTCCGGGGTGCCAATCATTTTGTCCATGCCTTTATTTTCTCAATTAAAATCGTAAAATTAAGTTTACAAAAATGTAATTGGTTCTGCAATGTTGAAAATCCAGTTATAAGGTGTGGAGACCAAAGCCTAGATTCAATCAGATCAAGCGTTAACCTGCGATAGCCGACACCAGCATAGCTGATGTTTTGGCAGTGTTGGGAGGTGTAACTGCTTTAGAAGTTTAGAATGAGAAAGTGTAGGCAATATAAAAAAATGTATGAATTGTTCAGCAGTCTAATGGCTTGGGGGTAGAAGCCTTTAGGTCCTAGACTTGGCACTCCAGTACCGCTTTCTGTGCGGATGACTTGGGTGACTGGAGTCTCTGACAATTTTATGGGCTTTCCTCTGACACTGCCTATTATGTAGGTCCTGGATGGCAGGAAGCTTGGCCCCAGTTATGTACTGGGCCGTTCGCACTACCCTCTGTAGCGCCTTACGGTCAGGTGCCGAGTAGGATGCTCTCGATGGTGCAGCTGTAGAACCTTTTGAGGATCTGGGGACCCATGCCAAATCTTTTCAGTCTACTGTGGGGGAAAAGGTTTTGTCGTGCCCTCTTCACGACTGTCTTTGTGTGTTAAGACCATGATAGTTCGTTGGTGATGTGGACACCAAGGAACTTGAAACTCTCGACCCGCTCCACTACAGCCCCATTGATGTTAACGGGGGCCAGTTCGACGCTCCTTTTCCTGTAGTCCACAATCAGCTCCTTTGTCTTGCTCACATTGAGGGAGAGGTTGTCCTTGCACCACACTGCCAGTTCTCTGACCTCCTCCCTATAGGCCGTCTCATCATTGTCGGTGACGGGGCCTACCACTGTTGTGTCGTCAGCAAACTTAATGATGGTGTTGGAGTCGTGTTTGGCCACGCAGTCGTGGGTGAACAGGGAATACAGGAGGGGACTAAGTACACACCCCCTGAGGGGCCCCAGTGTTGAGGATCAGCGTGGCGGACATGTTGTTGCCTACTCTTACCACATGGGGGTGGCCTGTCAGGAAGTCCAGGATCCAGTTGCAGACGGAGTTGTTTAGTCCCTTAGCTTTGTGATGAGCTTCGTGGGCACTATGGTGTTGAACGCTGAGCTGTATTCGATGAACAGCATTCTCACATAAGTGTTCCTTTTGTCCAGGTGAGAAAGGGCGGTTTGGAGTGCGATTGAGATTGCACCATCTGTGGATCTGTTGGGGCGGTATGTGAATTGGAGTGAGTCTAGGGTGTCCAGGAGCATGCTGTTATGTGAGTCATGACTAGCCTTTCAAAGCACTTCATGGCTACCGAAGTGAGTGCCACTGGGGCAGGTTACCTTCGCTTCCTTGGGCACAGGGACTATGGTCTGCTTGAAACATGTAGGTATTACAGACTCGTCAGGGAGAGGTTGAAAATGTCAGTGAAGACACTTGACAGTTTGTCCATGCATGCTTTGAGTACACGTTCTGGTAATCCGTCTGGCCCAGCAGCTTTGTGAATGTTGACCTGTTTAAAGGTCCCGTGTGGCTCAGTTGGTAGAGCATGGTGTTTGCAACGCCAGGGTTGTGGGTTCGATTCCCACGGGTGGCCAGTATGGGGGGAAAAAAAATTATAAACTGAATGCATTCACTACTGTAAGTTGCTCTGGATAAGAGCGTCTGCTAAATGACTAAAATGTAAATGTAAAGGTTTTGTTCACATCGGCTACCGAGAGCGTTATCACACAGTCATTCAGAACAGCTGGTGCTCTCGTGCATGCTTCAGTATTGCATGCCTCGAAGCGGGCATAAAAGGCATTTAGCTCGTCTGTTAGGCTCTCGTCACTGGGCAGCTCGTGTCTGGGTTTCCCTTTGTATTCCGTAATAGTTTTAAAGCCCTGCCACATCCAACGAGTGTCAGAGCCGGTGTAGTAGGATTCAATCTTAATCCTGTATTGTCTGTGGCTTCTGGTTGGGATATGTACGTACAGTCACTGTGGGGACGACGTCATCGATGCACTTATTGATGAAGCCGATGACTGAGGTGGTGTATTCCTCAATGCCATTGGTTGAATCGTGGAACATATTCCAGTCTGTGCTAGCAAAACAGTCCTGTAGTGTAACATTCACGTCATCTGACCACTTCCGTATTGAGCGAGTCACTGGTACTTCCTGCTTTAGTTTTTGCTTGTAAGCAGGAATCAGGAGGATAGAATTGTGGTCAGAATTGTGTTGCCAAATGGAGGGCGGGGGAGAGCTTTGTATGCATCTCTCTGTGTGGAGTAAAGGTGGTCTAGGATTTTTTCCCCCCTGGTTACACATGTGACATGCTGGTAAATGTATGGCAAGTTTAGGGGAAAAATTTTATCTCTATTTGACACCTGACAGATTTATACTGTAGTTTGGCTTTAAACAAGGACACTGCAAGTGTATTTCAATTATTGAGGCATCTGTGTGAATGCTCAAAGCAGATCATGGAGAGAGGCGAGGCAGGGGGACATAAAGAGGGCCATAATGGCAAGAGGCAGACTCCATAATGGCACATAATATGACTTACTGTACTTCATGTCTCCTACCCCCTACAAATAAGCTTGTTAGTGTGCTAATATTGTGCTGCAGGATAAGAAAGTGCACATTTCTGACCAAAAAACTACAAGCACATTTGGAAACCAGCAGGTGGCTAGATTGTGAGTTATTAAATCTTAGCAAACATAGTATACTATTATTGAATTCATTCCCATTAAATTAAGCAGCAGAGCAGGAGAGAGAGGAACTGTCTTTCCACTGAACTTGGTTTCAGAAAAAGTGAGTCACCCTAAAGAACACAGACATCATTTGGGTAAAAACCACTGACAAATGAACTTTCCAAATACCCCCAACTGTCTCTTTTTTTAAGACGTTAACATTTCCGCAAAAGGTTCATGTTTCTTGAGTGACATGTTTCATTTCAGTGATCTAAAAATAAATAACTGCAACATCAGAACTCCTACAGTGTAAGCTTTATTCCTAGATGTGGGTGATTATTTTATTGTCTGTAAGACTATTTGTTTGAATATTATTTGAGAATATTTTGTCAGAGACTGGATGATTATTCTGTTCTTATCGTTATCTCGTCTCAACATTAGAGGTTGGAATCCTCCTGTCAAAAACATCATACAGAAGTTCTGAGCAAAGTTGAATGTTCTTTATCTGATTCCCAAGGTAAAAATTAGGTCTGGTAAACCACATCATGAAATGTTTTAAAGACACTGTGTTGTTGTTGCATAAGCAAGCTGACTAGAGCAAGTTTGGTTCATTTTGATGGCTTGAAGCACCTTGAAACCCTAACTGGGTAATTTTTTTGACCATCCTTTATGTTCCAGCCCTGTCATCTGTGAACATGTATGTATACAGAAGTGTCATGTCCATAGGGGGCACAGGGGAACATGCCCCCTCATATTTGTCCTGTTAAAAAAAGATATACTGTATATATACAGTACCAGTCAAAAGTTTGGACACACCTACTCATTCAAGGGTTTTTCTTTATTTGTACTATTTTCTACACATTAAGAAGGAAAGAAATTCCGCAAATGAACTTTAACGAGGCACACCCGGTTAATTGAAATGCAATCCAGGTGACTACCTCATGAATCTGGTTGAGAGAATGCCAAGAATGTGCAAAGCTGTCATCAATGCAAAGGATGGCTACTTTGAAGAATCTCAAATATAAAACATATCTTGATTTGTTTAACACTTTTTTGGTTACTACATGATTCCATATGTGTTATGTGTTCCATATGTGTTATTTTATAGTTTTGATGTCTTCACTATTATATATATATACACTGCTCAAAAAAATTAAGGGAACACTTAAACAACACAATGAAACTCCAAGTCAATCACACTTCTGTGAAATCAAACTGTCCACTTAGGAAGCAACACTGATTGACAATAAATTTCACATGCTGTTGTGCAAATGGAATAGACAACAGGTGGAAATTATAGGCAATTAGCAAGACACCCCCAATAAAGGAGTGGTTCTGCAGGTGGTGACCATAGACCACTTCTCAGTTCCTATGCTTCCTGGCTGATGTTTTGGTCACTTTTGAATGCTGGCGGTGCTTTCACTCTAGTGGTAGCATGAGACGGAGTCTACAACCCACACAAGTGGCTCAGGTAGTGCAGCTCATCCAGGATGGCACATCAATGCGAGCTGTGGGAAGAAGGTTTGCTGTGTCTGTCAGCGTAGTGTCCAGAGCATGGAGGCGCTACCAGGAGACAGGCCAGTACATCAGGAGACGTGGAGGAGGCCGTAGGAGGGCAACAACCCAGGAGCAGGACCGCTACCTCCGCCTTTGTGCAAGGAGGAGCAGGAGAAGCACTGCCAGAGCCCTGCAAAATGACCTCTAGCAGGCCACAAATGTGCATGTGTCTGCTCAAACGGTCAGAAACAGACTCCATGAGGGTGGTATGAGGGCCCGACGTCCACAGGTGGGGGTTGTGCTTACAGCCCAACACCGTGCAGGACGTTTGGCATTTGCCAGAGAACACCAAGATTGGCATATTCGCCACTGGCGCCCTGTGCTCTTCACAGATGAAAGCAGGTTCACATTGAGCCCGTGACAGACGTGACAGAGTCTAGAGACGCCGTGGAGAACGTTCTGCTGCCTGCAACATCCTCCAG
Organism: Salmo trutta; assembly: GCF_901001165.1. Classification (NCBI taxonomy): domain Eukaryota; kingdom Metazoa; phylum Chordata; class Actinopteri; order Salmoniformes; family Salmonidae; genus Salmo; species Salmo trutta. The sequence goes on from NC_042974.1 coordinate 24,940,868, forward strand.
CATGACCGGTTTGGCGGTGGGTCAGTCATGGTGTGGGGTGGCATTTCTTTGGGGGGCTGCACAGCCCTCCATGTGCTCGCCAGAGGTAGCCTGACTGCCATTAGGTACCGAGATGAGATCCTCAGACCCCTTGTGAGCCCACATGCTGGTGCGGTTGGCCCTGGGTTCCTCCTAATGCAAGACAATGCTAGACCTCATGTGGCTGGAGTGTGTCAGCAGTGCCTGCAAGAGAAAGGCATTGATGCTATGGACTGGCCCGCCTATTCCCTAGACCTGAATCCAATTGAGCACATCTGGGACATCATGTCTCGCTCCATCCACCAATGCCACGTTGCACCACAGACTGTCCAGGAGTTGGCGGATGCTTTAGTCCAGGTCTGGTAGGAAATCCCTCAGGAGACCATCCGGCACCTCATCAGGAGCATGCCCAGGCGTTGTAGGGAGGTCATACAGGCACGTGGAGGCCACACACACACTACTGAGCCTCATTTTGACTTGTTTTAAGGACATTACTTCAAAGTTGGATCAGCCTGTAGTGTGGTTTTCCACTTTAATTTTGAGTGTGACTCCAAATCCAGACCTCCATGGGTTGATAAATTGGATTTCCATTGATTATTATTGTGTGATTTTGTTGTCAGCACATTCAACTATATAAAGAAAAAAGTGTTTAATAAGATTATTTCTTTCATTCAGATCTAGGATGTGTTGTTTAAGTGTTCCCTTTATTTTTTTGAGCAGTATATATATATATATATATATATATATATATATATACACACAAGGGCTTTTCTTTATTTTTACTATTTTGTACATTGTAGAATAATAGTGAAGACATCAAAACTATACAATACTATGCAGATATATTCGTTTTTTTATCCAGTCAGATAAACACTCCAAACAGCCTCCCCGAACGCTCGGAGGCGTCCGAATGGTCCTAAAGCACACCGTTGCCTTGTTTTGTGTCACATTCCAATGATAAAACAGGGGAAGACAAAAATGCACTTTCAGAATGTGGGGGGACATGTCCCCCACGTCCCCAGTGAAAGTTGCTCCCCTGGGACCTTAAATAGACAGGTGTGTGCCTTTCCAAATAATTTCCAATCAATTGAATTTACCACAGCTGGACTCCAGTCAAGTTGTAGAAACATCTCAAGGATGATCAATGGAAGCAGGATGCTTCTAAGCTCAATTTCGAGTCTCACAGTAAAGGGTCTGAATACGTAAATATGTAAATGTGATATTTCTGTTTTCTATTTTAATAAATGTGCAACATTTTATAAAAACCTGTTTTCGCTTTGTCATTATGGTGTATTGTGTGTAAATTGATGAGGGAAAAAAAATATTTAATACATTTTAGAATAGGGCTGTAAGCGAACAAAATGTGGAAAAAGTAAAGGGGTCTGAATACTTTCCGAATGCACTGTCTGTCAGCAACAGATGCACAGGCTCTGGATAGTTAACAATTTAACTTTATCAGCTCCATAAATCAAATAACCTTAATCTTCCCCACAGCATTTCCAAGAGACTCCCAGATAATTATTTTAAATCCAAGCGCCCATCCCCGCAAGAGGCCTTTTACCACTGGTAGGCCTTGATTGTAAATAATATTTTGGTTCTTTAATTGACTTGCCTAGTTAAATAAATGAAGAAAATCAATGTGTCAACCAAATATTACTCAATTATCCACGTTGAAATTACGTAGTGTATCCAGTGGGATATTTTTCATCACTTTTCATATCCTGACATTATTCCTAATTGGGCTCCCGAGTGGCACAGCGGTCTAAGGCACTGCATTTCAGTGCAAGAGGCATCATTACAGACCCTGGTTTGATTCCAGGCTGTATCACAACTGGCCGTGATTGGGAGTCCCATAGAGTGGCGCGCAATTGTCCCAGCGTCGTCCAGGTTTGGCCGGGGTAGGCCGTCATTGTAATTAAGAATTTGTTCTTAACTGACTTCCCTAGTTAAATTTAAAAAATGTAAAAAACTAATACAGTTCCAAAGGTACAGTGAAAGTTGAAAAATATTTATTGCTATGTCTTCAAAAGCTGAGCAGTAATATCCTGATAAATCAACTTGCCCAGATTCCAAAATCCCTACATGGAATGTCCATATTACCTCAATTACCTCAACTACCTCATACCCCTGTACATTAACTCGGTACCAGTACTTCTTGTTTATAGTCTCATCATTGCTATTTTATTCCGTTACTATTTCCTTTTTTATAAAAAACACAAAAATCTTACTTTTTAACTCTGTATTGTTAGGCTAGGGCTCATAGGCAAGCGCTTCACCGTAAAGTCTCCACCTGTTGTACTTGGCGCATGTGACAAATAACATTTGATTTGCTTTGCTTTATGGGTGTGTGGCTGTGCTCTCTCTTTAGTATTTGTTGCCATCTAGTGGAGATTTAGAAAAGTGTTTATCTCTGTATTATTGTTGAACCATGTGGTCAGGAAAATGACTCAAAAAACAAATCCGCATAGTATTCAGGCTTTTAATACTTAACATAAATGAATGGTGAAGACACTTGAATTACAATTTTACTGTCAAAGTACATCTGAAAAACGATACTGCTGTGGGACTTAAACACGGGCTTTGTGACTGTCAGTCCAACACTTTAGCCATAACATCAATGGGTTTAAACCTCTTGACCAGGTCACTTTAAGGTCGCTGTCCCCTTCCTTTTGGAAAGCGTGGCCCCGTGCTCTATTTTACAGCTGGACATACCTTCATAACGCCATAACACTTCTCACACCAGAAGAGCTCATTCTGGGGGTACCCCAACTGGGAATTGAACACAGATCCCTGCAACTGTCAGTCCACACCTAAGCCTAAGACCTAAGAGGTACAAACCTCTTCATACGGTTGCAAGGTGGTGAACGAAGGTCACTGCAATACCAATGACAACGCGTTGTCTTGATACTGACAGCCATTTTACCTCCCTGCTCATTGATCTCACCACATGTTAGAGTTGGTCAGACCAATGGTGGCCATCCCAATTCCCTACTGATGCAAAATAGCACATTGAATGGTGTATTCCCATAATTCTCTCTCTCTCTCTCTCTCTCTCTCTCTCTCTCTCTCTCTCTCTCTCTCTCTCTCACACACACACAGTGTCAATTTCAGTATTCCTTTTGAGTACCTTTACATTCAAGTTTTCAGTATCTAATACTGCACCAATATTTGTTCATTTTTAATAAAGTACTGAATGCCAATAGCCTGATATGCTGTTGCCAGAGGATGGCAAGTGTTGAACAGCTCCTGAAGAGCTTTGTGAGTTATGTGTTTCACTTATGTCATACAAGCTATGGTCTAATGGAACTTTCGACCCTTGAGAATTCAGGAGCAACACAACTCATGATGGATTTGAGCTATAAACCAGACAGTTTCTCATGTGTCCTTGCTCCAACGGTGTACAACATGGGGGCTCACACTGTCCTTCATGTGTGGTTCTTTATGATGTCCAGTATATGATCAAAATACCAGTAATCTCCCCCTTGATTGCTTTGAAGATGGTTTCCTTGGTAATCCATATGAAATCAATTGAATTGACCCACGTGAGCCAAGGTCTGACAATAACTTGACGATAACCCACTTTTGTATTGTAGGACAAAGTTTGTGTCACTAGAGTGCGCACTCAACCCTGTTATATGTCTGGATCAGATGCGATGCTGAGCTGGAACACTGACAAGCATCAAATAATGGTGTCTGCTCTTTATCTCTCTGGGGTGTATATCAAAAAGTGATTGGTATTTCTCGACAGTAACGCCGGTATCTAAATCATATATGATCCAATCAAATTAGGAGCCTCATTCTCAAATGTGATACCTGGGTAGGAATCTGGGCTGTTATTGACCTCATGTTGTGTTCTGTTTATTGGTTTGATTTATATCCTTTATTTCATGTCGTAAACGATAATACTTCCGATGATATTGTGAGTTTTTAGTCTATAATTTTGCAATAATAATACTGTAATCTTCAATATCCCTACTTTAGCCTTGGCTACAGAGCAGCCTCAATTTGTCGGGGCATAGACTCTTCAAGGTCTCGAAAGCGTTCCACACGGATGCTGGCCCATGTTGACGCCAATGATTCCCACAGTTGTGTCAAGTTGGCTGGATGTCCTTTGGGTGGCGGACCATTCTTGATACACACAGGAAACTGCTGAGCGTGAAAAACCCAACAGTGTTGCAGTTCTTGACACACTCAAACCAGTGCACCTGGCACCTACTACCATACCCCATTGAAAGACACTTAAATATGTTGTCTTGCCCATTCACCCTCTGAATGGCACAAATACACCTCCATGTCTCAATTGTCTCAAGGCTTAAAAATCATTCTTTAACATATCTCCTCCCACTCATCTATATACTGATTTAGATGGATTTAACATGTGACATCAATAAGGGATCATAGCATTCATCTGGTCAGTCTGTCATGGAAAGGTGTTCCTAATGTTTTGTACACTCAGTGTATATACACTCACCGGCTAGTTCATTAGCTAGTACAAGGGTCAGACCCCCGTTTGCCTCCAGAGTAGCCTGAATTCTTTGGGGCATAGATTCTACACTGAGTGTACAAAACATTAGGAACACCTTCCTAATATTGAGTTGCACCCCCTTTTGCCCTCAGAACAGCCTCAATCAGTCGGCGTGTTGAAAGCGTTCCACAGGGATGCTAACCCATGTTGACTCTAATGCTGGCCCATGTTGACTGAAAAATATATTCATGCATGGCAAACACATTGTCAAAAAATAAATCAAAAGGAAGTATGTTTTGAAATGTTTGTCCTACTGTATATCTGAGAGATATAAGAAAGCTAGGGAAATTATTGTGATACATTTTTTACCCTTATTTAACACGTTTTTTTGGGCCAAAGCTACTGCCATAATTCCATTATTTTTTAAAACTGGTACCAGGTTACATTCAGACGAGTCTTGTAAGGCTTGTGGGCGTCAAACAGCAAAACAACCGACTTAGTGAGAGTCAGATTTCAATGGTGGGTGGGGACATTAGTTTGTAGCCTAAACCAGACACTAAAGACATTTTCACGAGAAGAACAATTTTTGGGATGTATTATGGGGTCTGACAAACGCCGCAATACCCCATAATGACAAAGTGAAAGCATGTTTTAGAAATGTTTGCAAATGTATTGAAAATGAAATACAGGAATATCCAATTGACGTAAGTATTCACACCCCTGAGTCAATACTTTGTAAGAAGCACCTTTGGCAGCGATTACAGCTGTGTGTCTTTCTTGATAAGTCTCTAAGAGCATTCCACACCTGGATTGTGCAACTTTTGCCCATTTATTTATTTATTTTTTATTCTTCCAGCTTTGTCAAATTGATTGTTGATCATTGCTAGACAACCATTTTCAGTTCTTGTCATCGATTTTCAAGCAGATCCAAAACTGTAACTCAGCCACTGTGAAACATGCACTGCCTTCTTGGTAAGCAACTCCAGAGTAGATTTGGCTGTATGTATTAGGTTATTGTCCTGCTGAAAGGTGAAATCATCGCCCACTGTCTGGTGGAAAGCAGACTGAACCAGGTTTTCCTCTAGGATTTTTCCTGTGCTTAGCTCCCATTGCATTTCTTTTTTATCCTGAAAACTCCCCAGTCCTTAACGATTACAAGCATGCCCATAACATGAGGCAGCCACCACGATGCTTGAAAATATGGAGAGAGGTACTCAGTAATGTGTTGTATTGGATTTGCCCCAAACATAACACCTTGTATTCATGACAAAACTTTAATGTCTTTGCAAATTGTTTTGCAGTATTACTCTAGTGCCTTGTTGCAAACATGATGCATGTTTTTGAATATTTTTATTCTGTACAGGCTTCCTTCTTTTCACTCTGTCAATTAGGTTGGTATTGTGGAGTAACTACAATGTTGTTGATCCAACCTCAATTTTCTGTAAATGTTTTAAAGTCACCATTGGCCTCATGGTGAAATCCCTGAGCGGTTTCCTTTCTCTTCGGCAACTGAGTTAGGAAGGACACCTGTATCTTTGTAGTGACTGGGTGTTTTGATACAAATTGTAATTAATAACACCATGCTCAAAAGGATATTAAATGTCTGCTTTTTTATTTGTACCCTTCTACCAATAGGTGTCCTTCTTTGGAGGCATTGGAAAACCTCCCTGGTCTTTGTGGTTGAATCTATGGTTGAAATTCACTGCTCGACTGAGGGATCTTACAGATAACTGCATTGTGGGATACAGAGATGAGGCAGTCATTCAAAAAGCATGTTAAACACTATTAGTGTCCACGCAACTTATTATCTGACTTGTTACGCACATTTTTACTTCTGGACTTATTTAAACTTGCTATAGGAAAGGGGTTGAATACTTATTGAATCAAGACATTTAAGCTTTTCATTTTTAGTTAATTTAGAAAGAAATCGAAAAACCTAATTCCACTTTGACATGATGGAGTATTGTGTTTAGGCTAGTGACACAAAATCTCAATGTAACCCATTTTAAATTCAGGCTGTAACAGAACAAAATGTGGAAAAATTCAAGGGGTGTGAATGCTATCTGAAGGCATTGTAAACTGATGTCTGACGGCTGCTCTATGTTGCACAGGCTTGTATAGGACGTTGTCTAATTTCAAAACAAAGGTAGAGAGTTATGTTGTAACTGACTCAACAGAACCTCATATCGACAGAATTTACAAACGCAGTATTTGTGTTTAGTGAGTCCGCGAAATTAGAGGCAGTAGAAATTACGAGTTAAATTGAAGGTGCGCGAATTGGACCGTATTGCTCAATTGCTGTCCTGCCAGAGCATTCAAAATGTAACGAGTACTTTTGGGTGTCAGGAAAAATGTATGGGAGTAAAAAGTACATATTTTCTTGTGGAATGTAGTGAAGTAAAAGTTGTCTAAAATATAAATAGTAAAGTACAGATACGCCCAAAAAATACTTAAAGGTCCAATGCAAACGTTTTTTTTATTTGTTTGATCTCAATATCAAATCATTTCTGGGTAACAATGAAGTATACCTTACTGTGATTATGTTCAATTAAAATGGTCAAAAAGAAACAAAAATAATTTATTGCAGACAACAATTTCTCAATAAATAATTTAGCTAGGACTGTCTGGGAGAGGTTTGAGTGGGGAGGGGAAAACTGGAAATTAATTAGCTGTTATTGGTAGAGAGGTTTGGAAGTCTCTTTCTTATTGGTCTATTAACTAATTTATTGCATGGTGATGCATCTATGGAAGGCCAAAACTCCCTTCTACCAAATCAGGCTGACATTTCAGATGATCTTTTCAAACAGCTCTTACATTAAAAGGGCATTATCATAATTTTCACAATTTCACAGTATTACTCCAACCTCATAGTGTGGAAATATATATAAATGATAAAATCCAGGAAATCACGTTTTTGACTGCACTGGGCCTTTAAGTAGTAGCCTACTTAAAAGTATTTTTACTTAGTTACTTTACACCACTGCTCAAGGGTGTGCGCTCTGAGTTTAGTGGGTGATGGCCTAGGCTTTTTAAAAATGTTATGTTAGCCTACCTGGATTTAGTTTGGAGCAAATTATGAAACAGTCTCTGATAAACAACTATTCTTGACGCCAAGAGGGGGTTCTTCGAAACGGTCATCTGGGATTCGTGCCTCTGGCATTTTTGTCAAATGGTTTATTTACTTCAATGTTATAGTTGACGTCAGCTTTTTTTCTGATTGGTATTAGCTTTAAACCTCCATTTAATTCAATCATGAGATATAAAACAATTATAACAACGAATTCATTAAATTGAACATTAAAATGTTCGATTATAATTTGAATTTGTATATTTCGTTTTTTGTTTTACATGCAATGTGATGGGTGCACTTGCCTATTGCGTACAGGTTACCCTTCCGCTGTAAACAACAGTCAATGACTTATATTGATGATTAATAATAATAAGAAGAAATATATATATATATATTTGTAATAGGCCTACCTTCAATACTTGTAATACTTGTAATAACAAACTAATGCGTTTACAGGGTGATATAATTCAAATAGCTGATATAATATTGCCATTTTACAATTAATAAGTTGTAAGGCACCTATAATAAAACTCCATAATAAAGGCCTCCTGTAATTAGTAGAAATATAATACGTTTATGTTAAAGTCAAGATAGAGATAGTTTGAGCAGATTTTGAGTCGACCATGCTGCTTAGTAGGCCTACAAATGCACAGACTGAAGTGCACACTAGTACTAGGAATATTGGGGTGGAAAATGCATTCCAAAACCAAAAAGTTGGTTGATAAATAATAATTACAAAACATTTGTTAGTGATGAATTTGAACGAAACTATAGCCCCATTTAGTTATGGCCTGTAAATGTGTCCCTATCTGTCATAGGCTGATGCATCAAGACAGAAAATACATAGGCTACTAGTGGGCAAAGGATTATTCAATCACAAAGTATTAATCATTTCACAATATGGTTTTTAAAAGTAGATTGTCTTTTCTTACATTATTCTCTGTGCAATTGCAGTTATCCAGTGGTTGCAGGTGAAATGAACGTTTTGTTTTCTGATTGATTATTGCCTAATAGTCAAACAGTGTCTGGTGTATTGAACTTTCCAATGACTGTGAAAACGAATGAGTGAATTGACGGATGATTGTTTTCACCACCTGTCCTTTCCGATGAAATAGTTACATAACAGGTCGTCAATAACATTATATTGACTGTGGATAATATGACCTAAAATAATGACAATGAACAAACAAATATGTGAAATCCAATTATAGTATTATTCATGTTTTTAACACGTTTGAAAATGTCACTAACTATAGACTCGTTTTTATCTCTCTGCCCCTATATAATTTATAGGCCTATTGTTAACTAAATTGCCTAAAGAAATGCTGTGCAAAATTGGAAAACCTTTACTTTTTGAAACCCCTTAGAATGAACGTACTTGTCTCTGTTATTAAAGGTCCAAGGTGCATTTGCTGAACCCTTGAAATGCTAACGTGGCCATATTTCACTCTAACAACATTCATACATCTCCATAAAATATTAGCGCCGAGGCTTGAAGCAGCACTCAATTTGATGACGTCTAGAGCCACGCGGTTTTCTCAGTCCAGGTCATATCTCATGACGGAAATAATGCAAAAACAACTATGATAATTTCAGTAATGAAAAAAAAGACAGGTCCATCTGTTACACGGTTTAGTTGTCAGTGTGGACACGATGAAGGCTACCAGGGTAAAGATATCCGTGCCTCTGACCAGTGACAGCGATACAGATTACAATCGCTTATCTGACTTTCTATTGAGTAGGCCAAGTGATACCATCTTTAAGACTCACTATGTTTGTCTTGACCCGAACTAGAAAAAAATGGATTTACAACATGACATAAAACCAAAATAAGGATAATTTTTATATATTTAAAAATATATGTATATAACATTTGTATGTAGGCCTAAAACATTTGTTTACAGAATTTACAGACAATATCAAGATAACCCCACAACAACTAAACAGCCCAATGAAACCGTTATTCATTTCGACTTCTAAAACGGACCATGTAAGCTACGAATAATAGCAAAAATAGGAATTTAGTGTAAAGTTAAGACGATACTTGGCTGCAAAAAAAAAATCCATTATTGTGGTCAGTTAATTTTATCTGGCGCTGAAATAGATTTGATTAATCATTTTCTAAAATGTAAACCTTAGTGAAGTATGCCTAGTCTATATGCTTGTTATCCACAATCCCAAAACATAAAGCATGCTTTTCAATAAATACCGGATGCCTCTTCTAGAAATGCAAAGGCTATAATCGCATCTTCAACCTCCTGCAAATCACTGGTAACAATGAAATCCCCATACAGCATAGTTGTATTGAGTTTAATGTACTTACATTGTCATCGGTAATGGGTTATATTGTAAATAAATAGTATTTGTCAAATGTTGAAAAAATGATTTCTACCGTATGATGCATCATTAATAGCAGTACAAGGCGATCTTGATAGTGTGGCTTTGTCCAAGGGACGCACATGCAAAGTACCCGAGTGTGTTCCCTCCAATCAGAGCGCTCTCTCACTCAACATTATCCAATGGGAAATATGTGCATGCAGGTTGCTGCACGGTTATCAGTACATCCCGCTTCACTCACGCCATAGTTCGAGTCAATTTACGAAGAAAGCCGACCCTTATGGTCACCATCATAACCACTAAAAAACATCATCAGATCATTCGACTTCCGAGAGGATTCTCGATGTGGACGCATGCGGCAAACTCACTATTGACAGTCTGAACCGGAGAGAGATATTTTTTTTATTATCAAACTCTTGTCCGACAACGCAAGAGAATTTCTCTCCTAAAGAAGTGTTTTTGTTTTCTGAAGTTTCAACCTTCAGTGGCTTGCCGTATCCAGGATATACTTCAGAAGCTCCTGTAGTGGCCTCTGCTTATCGACCAGTTCAGCACCTTTATATTTATTCGTTTCTCCGGTTTATTATTATATTTACTCGAGCAAATTTGGTGGTTCATGCTCCCAAATGTTAGCTGTTGGGCAGATGGATGCTAACAGGCAGAGTGCTTTCGTCCTAGGCAGTACACCGCTGGCAGCATTGCACAACATGACCGAAATGAAGACGTCTTTATTTCCCTACACTTTGCAGAATCACGCGGGCTTCAAGGCGCCTTCTCTCAATAATTTGAACACACAGCTTGCCCTGGGGACACCACATGGAATTAGCGATATCTTGGGTAGACCTATCAACTCAGCTGGACAGCTGCTCTCGGGCTTTCCAAGGATAAACGGCTTGGCCACCGCAGGAATGTACTTTAACCCAGCAGCCGTTTCTCGGTACCCGAAGCCCCTGACGGATCTCCCAGGAAGAGCACCCATATTCTGGCCTGGAGTGATGCAGAGCTCCCCTTGGAGGGATCCTCGAGTGCCCTGTCCTGGTACGCTTTGTTATCTGGCTGTGTTTAGTGCAAAATGTTTAAATGCAGCTATACGAATCTTTATGTTTTACTTTTTTAATGTAGACATCTGTTGAATAGCCTAGGATATTTGTTTATTTGTTCGGTAACCTATGTCTTGGTTATGCTTGTAAATAACTTATAACTACCTATTCATAACAAATTCGATGGGCTATCCATTTACATTGGTTCCTTTTTAATGAATATTCTAAGCCTAGCTATGATAGTCAACACGAAGTCTCTCTCCAGGAGTAAACTCGTGACAACTGTTTACTACTGATGATGAAATACTAATCACTGTTGTGTTTACATATTTTTGACTAGACTCTTCAATCTTTTTTGTAGCTCAAGCAAACATGATGCTCGACAAGGATGGAAAGAAAAAACACTCCAGACCAACTTTTTCTGGACAGCAAATTTTTGCATTGGAGAAAACCTTTGAACAGACGAAATACCTTGCTGGCCCAGAGAGAGCTCGACTGGCTTACTCTTTAGGAATGACTGAAAGTCAAGTCAAGGTATGTATCATTACTTGAGTCATCTTTTAACATGAATGAATTTATAAGCCTAAATGTTAATCGTTTCAAAATTAAAATTGGTATGTGGCAGTTGTGTGTAATGTGTGTTATTCTGAGTTATTATTATTATTAGCAGGCTTATTATTATTATTATTATTGCCAATATTGTTAACATTGGTGGTATTTGCCTATGCTGTTATTATGTTTTCTTTATTATGCATTTGGAGCTATTAGTAACTTCATGTTTAGCAAGGATTTTTCTTTGCTCCAACTCAGATAGTAATAACGTTTATGTTGGAAGAATACTTACTACCCACTATAAGTATGTCTTATAGTTGTATTTATTAAGTGTTTAATTGTATGTTATTGCTCCTCCCAATAGGTATGGTTTCAAAACAGGAGAACCAAATGGCGGAAGAGACACGCAGCAGAAATGGCAACAGCCAAAAAGAAACATGACTCTGAAACTGAGAAGATGAAGGAAAGCTCGGACAATGAGGACGATGACGAGTACAACAAACCTCTGGACCCTAATTCAGACGACGAAAAAATCACAAGACTTCTGAAAAAGCACAAGGCTACAAACCATTCCCTGATCAGTCCTTGCAGCAATAGCTCGGACACCTTGTGATGACAGTGACAACTTGTCGTGAAGAGACAAACACTCCATGGTGCTTCTAAAGCGAATTTAACCAGGGTATAAATTGTTCAAATGGAAAGAAAGGCGCTGATGGGTGGTGTGAATGATTTATGTTGTACAAACGAAAATGTAAGTGAGATGTATATATTTTTTACTGAGTAAGTTATGTTATTAAACCAATGTAAACAAGACATGGCAGCCTTTCCCGCAAATCCCGATAAGCATATACCCTCGCAATATTATAGCTTCCTTTTGTTATATTATTGCCGAATAATGTTACCCATCTCTCCACCTTTTACCATCCTAAATTCAATACAGGTACACAATGTATAAATGCAAATGTTGTAAATTATAATGTAAAAAGCTTGTTTTAACGATTTCAACTCAGTTCTATAATTTGAAGGAATTTATGTTTTACCTCATCAAACAAAGATAGAGAACTGGACCCTCGTGTATGTTGGAATAAGAGAGTATTATTACTTCTGCGAAGATGGAAGAAAAAAAACGTATTATGAATAAATTATTTAACAAGCTTTTGTTTTTAAAATGGAATTTTGTTTTTGAACAGTTTTCATCTTCACTGAAATTACTCTTCATTGAATAACCACATATTTTGACATTGATCGAGACCCACTCAAATACTGAGAAAGATGGGTCTAATAAATTATAATGAACGGAAACCTGTTTTCTTCTTCTATCCAAGACCGTCTGAGATGTTTTGGATCACTTTTGTAAACTTTGCTTACGCTGAACTAATAGGCCTAGGTCTTGTGAATTTGGCCAACAAGGACAAACTATAAATTACACTTGACATTAGACTACTTGTAACGTTATTCTCAATGTTATACTTTTATTTTTTTACAACAGTGTTGTGAATGATGGTGGTGATTAGGCCTAAACAATGCAATGTATATACGTTTATGCATAGGGAGTTCCATGAATATATAGGCTAAATTTAAAATCTGTATTTTTTTCAATTTTCTCAACATTTCAAAAACGAAATTGTCTACATTCACAAACCCAGATATGGTAATTGGAATGGAGGGTTGTTTATAGGTTATAGCCTCCATATGTTTGCGTTACAACCCCAAATTGTAGCCTACTTTATGTTTGTAATTATTAGAGTGAAGTGTGTAGACTACTTTATCCCTTTTAAAGTATATTATAGACTTCACACATCTCAGAACAGTTTATTTTGAAATAGTGATTTTCTTTGGACCTAACGCTCGGAAGTGTAGTTTGGACTTTTGGTCATATGGATTGATTCGGGCTCATTCATGCTTAAAGTACAATAGGAGAGAGAATGACTATCCTACAATTTAGGCTATATTTAAAGCACAAACATTTTCAGAAAAAAATATAAATGTCCATAGTGCTTGGCCCCTACAAGCTAATTAATTAAACTGCATACTGTACTGTATTTTGTATGCATTTCAGATATCTGGTACACTTATACCACGTTTGACTATTGCCCTATTACATTTATTGGTTATTATATAAATGCACTGGGTCTAACTTACTTGAAATATAGAAAATAGCAATTTTTCATTAATCCATAACTGTTTTCTATATATGTCTAACACGGGAAAATGTTTTCGGCGTCCACACAAGCAGCCCAATTCTGACCTCCTTTCCTCCACCAATTGGTATTTTGGCCAATCAGATCAGCTCTGAAAAAGATCTGATGTGATTGGTCAAAAGACCGACAAATGATCAGAATTGGGCTGCCTGTGTAAACGCAGCATAATAGGCCTAGAAGGCCAGTCTAGCTGCAATAACCATAGGACTTACACCTCGATCACACCGATAGTGTGTTTGCGTTTTGCTAAAAAGAAGATGTACACCCATGTGCAACGGAACGCCGCGTTTGCCTTGCACCATTGTGTTACAGAGGCAGTTGCAGTGCGTTCTGTGGAGCATCAATTGGATTTATCGAACGTATGCATCAAACTGTATGCGCAGATGGCTTGACAGAAATGGTAGCAGAAGGTGAATGTTGAACTTTTGTTGCACACATGTCCAGATGATGCTGCGTTCATTTTGCGCGTCATCTCTATCGGTGTGATCGAGGCGTTAAAGCTGCATGGTTTAACTTGATGCGATATCACGAACATCTTTGAAAACGGGCATCCCTACGTGCACATAGCCTCTGTGCGATTGTGGCCACGCATGCAAGTTGAGAAAGTTTTACAAATAATAAGACCTAATCAATCTTGTTGTGCGGTATGCAACGCTGAAGTGATAGATGCGGTGGAATGATGACAAAACACCCATTGAGTTCTAATGGTTTTATTGCTTGAGAACCGCATAACCAACACTAGAGGCCATGACGTCAATGGGGTATAGAATCTCTATCTGCTGAAAGAAGTGAACAAACCGCAGCTTCTCTTATCACGTGACCAGCGGGGTAAAACAAGCAGTTTTGCCTACGAATCAAATCACACTGTTAAGACAACAAATTCAGCGGCAGTCACAATATAATTTCCACTTGCGGTGATTTAGATGGAGAAAAAATAATAAAAAATCCTGGATCAATCTAACGGCTTCACACAGTCTGAACTCTGTAGTGTAGTACATTGAATCAATAAAAGGAAACCTTCGCGTTTCATCAACAGCCTCCCCTAATCGCCTTTTAACGCTCTAACGAGCGATGAGAGGACCTTATTTGCAACATAGCAGTGAAGGCTGTTGAAGGCTACATACAAAATTAAAAAGCAATTCTTCCTGGTCTTACCCAACGTTAGCGTTTTTTTGTTGTTGTTTTTTTTTTACAATGTATAATCAATACCTTTATCTATCAGTTGGACTTAACTATTTTATGTTAACTCTTACACAATTCATTTCTTTGTACAATACTTGGCACCATAATGCAGTAACAAAAATAGATACCCAAGCCTATCTAAAAACATCACATTCATAACCATAATATTATTACATAGAAATAAGTTAGAATAATAATAATGAAATAATGTGAGACTGCTATATATGAAACAATATCTTATATACTTGCATGGTCTATGGCACTGCTTAAAACATCCTTGGATAGGCTATATAAATCATGTTGGCTGAAAAGTTTTTTTTTTTTCTTCTCTCCATTGTAATGTTAGATTCAAAGGTCATGGCTGATGAAACACCCAGCAGCCATATTGTCTCCATATACTTCAGCATAACAATTGTGGTAAGAATGATAAATTATCTCTTTAAAAAGTACAGTATATAAAATGAGATTCAGCTGATGTGAGGCATGGCAGTGTTATGCACACAAGTCAGCAATGACAAAAAAAAAAAAAATTAAGTGAAAATATTTATCTATTCTAAACAGTGGGACCACAAAGTTTGGTCAGAAGAGAGAGAACAGCACTAAAACCATCAACAACTCTATGTTATACTGTCCAATGTACAAATAAACCTAACAATATAGATATACCATTTTTTTTGCATTGCACTTTTTAAAAACATCTTACTGAATGGAAGTAGCTTCTATGTTAGAGGCGTACCTAAAATTGCAAATATGGTATCTAAAATAATGTAGTTATGACTAATTTATATTAGAGTTTTGGCAACAAGGCTGTGACATGGAAAATAGTTGTCCTTCCTTTCTCTGGGGGAAAAGGGTACGTCGCAATGGTGAGGTCAGTAAGATATGTCTTATCGCAAACGTGTCTCGGGTGGGTAGTCCAGATACTGACGTGTTGTGTGGAAAAACAACAGCTTGTATGAATGAGGTGTTAGAATGACTGCAACTGGTCAGCACTGCTGAAAAGTCTGTATAGGGTCTTCAGTGTGTGTGTGTGTGTGTGTGTGTGTGTGTGTGTGTGTGTGTGTGTGTGTCCTGTGTCCAACTCTCGTGTTCTTATCACAGAGGCGCTTCACGCAGATATCTTTTCCACCCTTTGGCACCACTTCCCTGACAAAATAAAGAAGGAAAAAAAACAGAGACGCAATGAGAATTATGCCTCAGCGTCAAGCATGTCTTATATGAACAACTAAAAAAACGCAATGCAAAAAAATGTAGGAAACCGAAGCCTAATAATAATAATAATATTAATAAGAGAAATAATGATGGTAAAAATCTATAATTTATTAATAATAAATAAAAATATTTACCAAGACATCACTGCACGTTACAACACTTGTGCTTATTTGCATTAGCTTTACCTGCCCCGGCTGTTAAACGAAAGGACAGGTAGACAGGCTGCCAGACAGAGGGACACAGAGACAAATGAGCCAGTTAGCAACAGTCCTGCCCTGAGTGTGAAGGGTCAAAGGCAAATGGGGCCAATACAAGTTTAAAGCTCTCAAACACGCACAAAGACACACACCCTAAACTCACATACCGGGGGGAAACACATATTTTCACCTGCCTGCTAACTACATTGGAAAAAATGTAAACATAGCAGAATGTGATTTTAGCGGGTGCATGTGGTTCTTGGCCTAGGTCTGGTGGAGTATCTCTCTGTACCTTGGTCCCCTCACACACACACACACACACACACACACACACACACACACACACACACACACACACACACACACACACACACACACACACACACACACACACATACACACACACACACACTACTGTCCAGTCCACAGTAAGTAATGATGAAAGACTGAGGAGTTCAGCTTTAAGGCGCCTCTCTCTCCGTCAGCCTAACAGCCACTGTCTGACACTACAGACTCGAGGGACTGTGTTAAATACTATCTATAAAGTCAGCATGACAAAAGAGCCTCTGATCACAATGTGACTGTTCACAGCCAACTTTTGGTTTCATTATAGGCACATGCATAAGCAATTGCAGTAATAGGTCAGTGGAGTACTAGTTTTTGGTTATGATAAGGTAAGGTAGTTTGTTCTAGTCATATTCTTTCAAATCAAGGACTGTACCGAATTCCATTAATTGAAATTGACTGGAAATCCCAAATTCCAACAAAGTGCAAACTTAGTTTTCAATTGAAACAATAGAACATGATGAAATAATGTACTCAATTTCACACATACAAATCCATACACAGACAGACAACCACCCATACCCACAAACAGGCAAAAACAACACAACACAACCCAGAAGTGGGCTAGGCCTGTGATGTTACCTTATGGTCCCCCATGCAGACGTTGGGCCCTATATTGTCATAGACCAAGTTCTTCTCCTCATTTTCAGGCTGAGAGAAAAAAAAAAGTAAAATAATTATGTTAAAATAACAGTAGTATAAAAATGTAAACAAATAACTAAAACATAATCGAAAGAGAAAAATGTTCCTCCCAGTGTGGCAAATCATTTTATTTGTTGCCATTTCGAGGTCAAATAAGCATTATTCGGATTTCATTTTAACAATGTTATTACAAGAAAATTCTTATCTTGGACATTTCATGCGGTGTTATTAAACCTGATCCTGAAGTAGCCTACAGTTGATTACATATGACTGATTTATAACTAAGAGCAGAATCTTAACATAGTTAACACAACTTCAGAAAGTCAATATTGCACATTTTACTTGACGATTGAATACAGTGAATAGACAGGAACTGTAAGGAAACCAGTTACCAAGACAATATTTACCTCCCAAACAAATGAGCTCATACAGCATATGAATGAATCATGTTTCCATATTTCACACAAAGGAAGTGTCAAAACACAGACATGAACCTCAGGCCTAGAGTATAATAAATCATTTCTCTGGTAGAACTGAAGACTTTTTAAGAGCCCGAGGGCCGTCAGTTGTGACTAGGTGAGCAGCGCTTCCACTTGAGAAGAAACAACGAGTAGCTTCAGAATGGACCAGAAACTTAAATCCAAATTAACTTCAAACCTATCCTGCTAGTCTAAGGTCACTGGTGCGCTGGCGAGCACCGTGCGGCGGGTACCTCCCTCTACCTTTCTATTGGGCCACGCACCGGCACTTTCCCCAACCGCCTGCCAAACGCATAAGTCGCTGACTCCTGGAGCCCGGGATACATTCATCACATAGAGACTTGATCATTTACAAAGACAGCATCAAATTGTGGATTTTCGGGCTGCATAATCTTTAGACAGATAAACAAATTACCGGGGGCCCTCCGGCAGAAACAGAGCGCTCGCTCCGCTGAGCATTCATTACCGCACATCCACCCTCCGGCGCTGTGCCGCGCAGGCAGCGAGCAACCTTTGGCGTGTTAGGGCTCGGCAAGCAGAAAATAACATGGCGGCGAGTTAACCGACCATGCCATGATAGACGATGCCACGTGGACGCCTGTTTTTCAGGCCCATGTCTCAACAATCTGTAACGCTGCCTTGGAGTGACTGAGTGTGTGTGTGTCTATGGTGTGTGTGTGTGTGCGCGCGTGCGTATGCTCAGTGCATCATCAGCCAATCTGTGAACATTTTAACGTTAGGCTCCCCTACATTACAAGCAATTAACCTGTAATTGAGAAAATAAATAATTGTAGAACTACTATTTATGGACAATTTATAGCCTTTTTGTCTCTTTTTTAAAACTAATGATGAGGGCAAGTGTTTTGGAAAGGGGGATTAGCCAAACCTTCCTGTAAAGCCACAGCAGATGAGAAGAAAGGCTAGTATAGGAATTGTTATATTTTAGGAAGCCAACTTCCTCCCTTCTGTGTTCTGGAACTCAGAGATGTGAGTGTGGTTGTGTGCAGACTCCCACTGTGAAGTGGACTAATGTTCTGGGCTTTTATCCTGGAGACTCCTGCACACACCCAGACCATCAGATAAACGGCAGGCACAACTACGGTAGTGATGCTCTGGTGTTGTGTTCATTAAAGATTCTCTCGTTGCCGTGGACGGCAAGTTCCTCCCCGTACAGGGACATGTTCAATAGGGCACACCGTAGCAAAACGTTTTGAAGTGGACATGTTCAGACTGTTTTTCTCTGTTTCACCCCATTTCGGACAATTTTGTCCCTACTGAACATCTGCCATGCCATGTCAAGGTGGCTGCCTTCACTTAAATTTACAGCTGGCCTCGCCAGTGTAATCTAGTCTCATTTATCACACCAGATGCCTTCCAACAGCTCTATTGTCATGGACCATCTCCAGCTTAATCAAGTGTGAGTGTGCACTTTTAGACACACTACATTTCTCCTCTTGTCACCTTAAAAAGCATAGTAATCCAATAGGTGGACAAACTCAATCCATTCATTGGGCTGATTAAAGCAAAAAAAATGGGACACCTCAGTGTAAACTGAAATGACTGAATGATTTAAACTGAATGATTTACAAACTTGTTTTTCCCGACAACAACCGCAACCAACAGAGAAAACTTACCAAAAAAGGATGCCGTTCTTAAAGTTGTGGTTACATGGAAAATGGTAAGTTAGGCTGATCGTAAACATGTTAAGAGATGCACTTTGTGAAGATGCCAAGTGCTGAAGAGGTCTTAGAAACAGTTTTGCATTATCCAACCCCAGATCCGCCATGTTCTCTAAACATCACAGTCAGACGTGAACAACTGAGAGACTAGCATGGTAGATATTTCAAGTAATCCAGCAAACAACAGGGGAAAGACAACAGTCTGGAGTCCAAACTGGTGCCGTGCTGACGGGGAGGGAGGGGAGTGGTGGCAGATTGGTTGAGAGTTTACAATGCCTCTCCTGGATTTAGGCAGGGTGGTGGGCCACAGCTTTGGGTTCTGCCACTGTGTTGACTCTGAGAAAGAGCAGACAGAGGGAGCACAAGATCTCCTTCTTTACAGGGACATTATGGCCCGCTGGCAAGCAAGAAGATAGGGGACATATATACTGTCTGTGTGGACCCTGGGCTTAAACTCACCGTATGAATATTCACATACAGTAAATCCCTCCATCTGGAAGGCTGGCAGAGCATGGGCAGAGCAGAGAGAGAGAGAGAAGTGAGAGTAACAGAGTGGGTTGAAGAAAGAGAGAGATTGGAGGAGAGGGGAAGAAGTTGAGACAGAATGTGAAGGAAAGAGGGATGGAGGAAGAGCAGATGCCATAGACCAAGGGTGTGAAGCTATCCCCGATTGGCAATCCAAGATTCTACATGAATCTGGCATATACCACGGGGTGATGGTCTGCCAATGACTGTTATTGGCAGATCGCCGTGTGTATGTGTCTTAGGCTTCTTAAAAACTCACCTTTAACACCAGGTCTTTAGCTGTGGCAGACATGAGGACACGGTCACACCAGGCAGGGCATCTGGTGTTCATGTACTGCTTCCCCTGACTGCTGTCTTCACTGTACGGATAACTGTGGAAACAAACCCACCCAAAAAACCCACCATCATCATAAAATAATCAAGACTTCCGTGTTAATAAAGAGGAAGAAATACAAAAAGACAATTCTGTGTATTCTAAATTAGATTGTTAAAGGCATTCTTAGTTAGGGGCTAGAACACAGAAAAGGAGAGAACATTGAATCTAAATCAGATACACAGCTTTGACTGTCTGGAAATCATCTTTTGATTAAACACACATGGATGGCTCAATCAGAGAAATGTTTACAGGCTCAGTGGATCTCCCCCTCTTTCTCCGCCTTCCCCCCCTCTACATCCCTATGCAGCCATCAAAAAGAGATTAGGGCTGTGGCAAATGGCCAAGTGAGATTGTATCTGGTAACAGGAGGAACAATCGGATGATTTAAGTAGCCCGGGCCCGCCGGGAACCCCATCGAGCCGATGCAGATTTACATTGTTGAGAATTCAATTTAGCCCTACAGCTCATCAAACTGCATTAGATTTACATGCCACCAATCCAATTTGTTTGTGCGGCTCATCAGGATAGGCCCGGGTTTACATACTGTAATACCAATCCAATTTGCTCCTTCAGTGCTACACACAGGGCTCACCGTGGCGTAACACAACACGCGTTTTCCCCCGGGGCCAGTAAT
This sequence comes from Salmo trutta, assembly GCF_901001165.1. Lineage (NCBI taxonomy): Eukaryota > Metazoa > Chordata > Actinopteri > Salmoniformes > Salmonidae > Salmo > Salmo trutta. Next base: position 24,961,822 of record NC_042974.1, read on the forward strand.
AAACGAATGACAAAATAACCCCAGCCGTCCGATATTATTCTCCATTGTCGAGAAGCTCAGGTGACGACGTTAGAAGACTTGAAAGTAACAGTGCGATTATTATGTTTCTGTGTGTGTCTGTTTGTGTGCGCACACACCTTCCTGTGTATGCTCGTGTGTTTTACACCATAATGTGATGCGACCCCCACCCCCCCCACTCCCAGTATTCTCCAATTAGTCAGTAAGATGGGTCCATCGGTCCGAATGAGAGGCTGCTAGCACACAGCTATCGGATATATTCACCTAGCTAACTCGTGGCTGCTACGACACACACAGGCACCTCTTTAGGCCAACCAGCCATGCTGCGCAGGGCAGGCCAGCGTACACTGTCACATTGCAGCCATGAAGGGTGATTGTGTCACTCTCAGGCAACCAGGCAGGAAACCAACTGTGCAAACAGAGGCCTGGTAAACACCTCCAGGCGTGCGCGCGTACACACACACACACACACCACGGGGGGGATGTTACAGTTGTGCCATGGCGACCAGTACGATCACAGACTGGGGACTACAGGAGGGCGGACCGGGGCGGGGCGGAGGGGGGGGATAGGGGACGAGAGGTACCCACATCCGGCCAGCACACAGCACCCCCCCCCTGCTGGGTGAACAAACAGGCCTGCAGAGGGCTCCTTTACAGAGGCCCCGGCCTCCAATTAGCATTAATGGCACGTTAAAGCATGTGGAAATGCAGCAGGTTTTGGTATGCTAAAGAAGGGATGATGGAGGGATCCGCCGGATGAAAGTCTTTCAAAGATGAGAGGAAGAGAGGGGATAGAGAGGGCTCAGACAGTAAAACGAGAGTGCGGGACGAAGAGAGCAGTCATCAAAGTGACTCGATCTTCAGGGGTGGCATAGCTACAGACTCCCCAGTCCATACAGTGAACTGGCCCTAAATGACTATGCGATCTCTCTATCGTAAGGGAAATAAAGGGACCTGTACCACTATTACTTAACTGTTTTTGATAATGAAATATATCGGAAAAAGGTGATTAATCATCGTATAAGGGGATTAGCGATACTCAACAATGGCAAGTGAACGATAATGTCTATCTGCAGGCAGTCTTACCCTACACTCCTCCTCCCCGCACCCTCCAATACCTCCAATTGAGATAACAGGTCCTAATGCAACAGCAAACATCAGTGGCGGCTTTGGGGAGCACTGTGTGATTAATGTGTCCGATTAGCGCAGATACAAACGTATCTGAAAGCAAACGGGGCTAGTGGGTGTGCGCGGCCGGAGCCCGTCAGCTCCTATCAGTCTCTTATTGCCCACAGCAAGACTAATTACACGAATTAAATGGGGCCGAGCTGATAAACTCAACAATCGCCCACCTGTGTGTATGAGTCTGCCATGTTCGCTGTGAGACTGAGACCCACACACCCACTCCGCTGGCCCAACTTCGGTCCCTCAAGCAGGCTACTGTGGTGGTACTGCACCTGGCTTAACTACCTAGGCCAGAGGTTCACCAGCAGATCTGCTAACAGCTTCTATGAACCACCTGTGTGTAATGCATAGTGCATTGTGAATATATTCACATGCATTCATAAAGGTGGTTTATAAGGAGCCGTGAGCTGTTGCCAATGCTTATATTGCAACCAAGATGCACTATGGGATGACAGGAAGCATTGGAAATGAGGAAGTCAAAATGTGCACCTGTGCACCCTTGAAAACATCCTCTTTTGTTGGGTTATAACCTCTAGTGTGAAGTTCACAGACTTCAACACGGGGAACTTCCGCATATCCAGCATACGTCTCTCAAAGCCACCACACCATTACTCATTCTTCATGTGGGTTTTTAATGTTCCACTTCCTGCTGTAACATCACTCGTAGGTATTTTTTTCTGGTAAGTGTCAAACGCCTGTCAGTCGTGTGTTTGAGCAGTACCAAGCATCGGCGATGTAAAACCCAGCCCTAATGTGTATCAGTCAGACCTGGGTTCAAAACTTTTAGAGTTAGCTCTAAACGTGCCAGATGGCTGGGGTTTGCATTTGCACTTTTGCAGCTATTCTATTGGTTCCACTGCAACAGGAAGTTCAATTATTTGAACCCAGGTCTGGTATCACTCAGCCTCACCATCCAGAGAGAGAGCGGAAGTGGGCCGGGCCAGGCCAGTTGGGAGCTCTTGTCCCCAAGCTGCAGTCACCCAGCACTGTCGAGCACCATCCCCGTTCTGTTGTGTCCAACATTTCTTATCTCCTGGCCAAATTCTGTTATCTTGTTTTACATAATGACAAATAAGTGACAAGCAAAACAGGGGCCAATTGAGTGTGCCCGTATTTAACAAAGGGAATATAAACTAGTGAATATGGGCAGGGCAGGGAGCCAGAGATAAGATTGGTTACAGTATGAATGACACAAGGGCAGAGGTAAGGAGGGGCATCATGGGGCTAATGTCACATGACTCAGTGTTGCGGGGCTGTATGGACGCAGGGATTGGCTTAGCCGTCAGGTTATTTTCTCTTTACGGTAAAGTAAACTTTTTTCCCTCCCAAATGACTCACCTCTCCCCGCTCAGCCACATTTGTTTACCGTTATCAGGGAAGGCTTGGCAAAGCAAGGACGGAAACGAGGAGTGACACACCTTAATTTTCATTCACAAAGATCAGCCGCACAAACTGCTATCACTGAAACTCCCTGAATGTTTGCTCCACATTTCAGGGTTGGGGAGCTCGCCGCCACAACATTGGCCCAATACAAACACAGTGTCAAATGCCACAGGTTGCTCAGAGGTGGTGTGTGTGTTGGACAGACAGCTACACTCTGTGCAAGAGGTTCTGTATCGGTGAAGAGCTGCAACTATTCAGCAGCCCCCTTTCCACTCAGGAGGAAGTTTTGAGCATCTGTTTAACCCTCTCTGTACCAGAGCCATTTAAACAAAAGGCTCCCTCTCAT